>NC_059207.1:45340753-45678253 GCF_020615455.1 Coregonus clupeaformis
ACCATCACTGTCCATATCAGGCTTTTTGCCTCTGCCTTGCTCATTGAAACTACAACCTTGTTTAGCCAGTACATCAACTGCCTCATTCCCCTCCACCCCCACATGGGCTGGGACCCAAGTAAATCTTATCTGTATACTAATTTGTGTAATCCTGCAATGGGTTTGTAGCACCTCATAAAGCAGGTATTGTCTGCTACATGAGCTAAAGGACTGGAGACTCATCAACACTGCACATGAATCAGAGCAAATAACTACACTGTCTGGCTTGACTTCCTCCACCCACTGCAAGGCCAACAGTATGGCCATCAGCTCCGCCATATATACAGCCAGATGATCTGTAATACGTTTCCTGACTGCCACCCCACATTCCTGCACTACAAATGCTGACCCAGTACGTCCTGTCCTTGAATCTTTTGAACCATCTGTGTAAATGGCCACAAAATCCTGATACACAGTATTCAGACGTCACCTCTTAAACAAATCAGATGGATCAACACCCTCCCTATCTTTCTGTAGTCTCTCCAACACTTCTAGATCAACTACTGGAGGCGGGAGTAGTCATGGTGGATTTACAGGAATAGCTACCGTTGGACTAAACTCCCTTCCATACAGTCCCAGCTCCTTCGCCTGGGTATTACCCACCCACCCAAGGTTTGTGTTCTGTCTTCGCTCATGTTCCCAGAATGCCTGTAAAATCCCTTTAGCAGGATGAGACACCCCATGTTCCTGTAGGTTGACCCAATAATTCATTGCCAGCTGCTGTCTCCTAATCTGCAATGGCATATCCCTCATCTCCACCTGTAGTGCAGACACTGGGGAGGTCCGAAACACCCCACTACATGTTCTAAGTCCTTGCCCCTGTATGACATCTAGCCTTTCCAATGAGGTCCGGGCTGCCGAACCATACGTTATACTGCCATAGTCTATTACAGATCAGATCAATGCAACATACATGGTTCTCAATGAGGAACGCCCAGCCCCCCACTCCTTCCCTGTCAGACAGCGTATCACATTTAGCACCTTCTTACACTTTCCCACCACTCTCTCGATGTGTTCTGCCCAGGTCAGTCTAGTGTCAAAGTATACCCCAAGGAACCTGAAGGCCCCCACCCTCTCCAAGTTTCTCTCATATAACCTCAAGCATACCTCATCTCCCACCTTCCTCCTGGTAAGGAACACTGTCTGAGTTTTCTCTACAGAGAACCTGAATCCCCACATGAATGCCCACTGCTCTACCTCATCAATTGCTTCCTGTACCTTCCTGACTATGTATGGCACATTTATTCCCCTCTTCCATAAGGCCCCATCATCTGCAAATAATGACCTCTCAATATCCGTCTGTACCTGAGAGTAAACATCATTGATCATGATTGAGAACAACAGAGGACCAATCACACTCCCCTGTGGTGTACCATTATCCACCAGGTAGCTGCCTGACAGACTTCCCCACCCTCACCTGGATAGACCTTCCAAACAAGAAATCCTTTATCCAGTTGTACATTCTTCCCCCTACCCTCATAATATCAAGCTTGATTAACAACCCCTCCTTGCACATCATATCGTACGCCTTCCCCACATCAAAAAAGACAGCTTCAACAGTCTCCTTGTTCACCTGAGCCTGCCTGACCTCTGCTTCTAAGCAGAGCACTGGGTCCATAGTTCCCCTATCCTTCCTGAACACACTCTGATGTGGCGATACTAGCCCCCTGCTCTCCAGGAAGAAAGTTAGCCTCTCCGTAATCATACATTTGATAATTTTTCATACATGTGATGTTAAAGCTATTGGCCGATAGCTTGTTGGCCTCGTTGGGTCCTTCCCTGGCTTCCGGATTGGTACCACTACTGACTCCTTCCAGCTGCCTGGTAGTTTCCCCTCCTCCCACACTGTTGAGCAACACCAATACCTTATCCAATCACTAAGATGGGCCAACGTAACATAGCACACCTCATCTTTCCCAGGTGAAGTTAACCCAGCCTTACCTATTGCCCTTTACACATCTGCCATGGTAAATGGTGCATTCAACACATTATTTACATCCTCCCTCCGGCCTACTGTGCATACTTTGGGGTAATGATCACTCCCTACTGTCGACTTCTCCCACTCAGATTCCTGCCATTGCACTAGATACCAGAGTGAGGTCCAAGGCAGACTCTTTCCCTGTGGCTACATCAATCCTGGTCCCTCCGCCATCATTCAGGCACACCAGACCTTTAATTTCTATCAGATTTTCCATCACATGGCCATTTCCATCCATCCGTTCCGTCCCCCCACCCCCCCGTGTTGTGGGCATTAAAATAACAAACACAGCCTTTAGAGTTCCTGAGACTTATTCGTGCTTCCGGTTATTCAATGACAGCTTCTCTCCTCTAGCTTTATTTATTACATTTTAGTCATTTAACAGACGCTCTTATCCAGAGCGACTTACAGTTAGTGAGTGCATACATTTTCATACTGGCCCCCGTGGGAAACGAACCCACAACCCTGGCATTGCAAGCGCCATGCTCTACCAACTGAGCTACAGGGGACTTTATCATCTGTCAATGTGAAAGACTCCCATGTTCTTGCTGGTAACTTACCAAGCGAGAACCTTTTGGCATTATGGCAAACTTTGTTGATTGTTCTAGTCTGTGCCTAGTGGCCTATACAACTACAGAGAAGGGACAGCACATCTACTGGACTATCGAGTCAATTTAAATGGAAAGCTTTCTGATCACTTGGACACGCAGCACATTTGGGGAATAGCCCCACAAACATTCTGGAAAAAAAGACAAGACTAACAAGTTAAGAAACCCTTTCCCATCCACACCAGTTTTATTTCCAACAGCAATGTATCTGGAGCAACAAAACAGAGGACAACACAAATAAAACCCACTATTGTTGTAATAAATTAAAACAGACTTGAATTTCACACTATCCCAAATAAAATCTCCTCTGGTCTCTGTGGGTCATGCAAACAGTGGAAAACTGGCTCTTTTTTGTTTTATAAACATTTGTTCCTATTCCTCAAAGCACTGAAAACAGCTATATTTCTTAACTCTTACAAAATGTTAGCCATGTAAAACCAAACCTCAGCGGCAGAGTGAAAGCTTGTGTCTGAGGGCGTGCAAAAGCTGCTGTTTAGCAGTAATCAGTAGCCATAATCAGGATCTTTGACTAACCTCTACTCAATACTTTCTTCGTTCTCGAGTGTGTTTTCTTAACTCCCATGGCTAGTTGCAGGGGGAACATGGGAATTTAGAAAATCCTTCGTCATTAAATTGAATCATTTTTTGCTCGATGAAGTAGTCCAAAAATGTATACGCCGCCATCTTAAAATGTATCATTGTCTTCACTCATTGACAATAATAATCCAACATTGTTGGATTACTTCACGGAGCAAAAATAGATTGCATTTAATAACAGAGCATTTTCTAAATTCCAACATACCACCTGCAATGGGACACAAAGTTTCAAAGACAACAGTGCCTTTCGAATAGAGAACGAAGAATGTACCGCCAAGTAAAGGTTGGTCGAAATCTTGCTGATTACGGCTAAACAGGAGTCTCGTATCAACGGCCATCACAAGCTAATTATATTAATTAGCTAATCATGACATTCTTGATTTCATCAGCTAACATAATTTGTGATATATGGATTCAAGACAAGATTACCGGCACCTTTTCAAGAGCAACAGGCTCAACTCTCCACATGCATTGGGGGGTGTCTATGTCGGACAATGATTCATCTTACCATGAGAACACTGGCTGCTGAACAAAACAAAAATTTGGTTTTATCTGATCCAAAAGTCAATCTGAAAGCCTCCCCTTTTTCTAATTTATTTTCCTCCTTCCATTTTTCTTCTTCACGGCTTGCTCTGTTGCGACCTGTTAATTGTTCTGCAGACTGGTGTGCTCCTTCTAGGGGGGCTGAGGCTATGGAGGCACACATCAGAGGAAGTAGAGCTTGTCTGCCAGCTGGATAGCCGGCTCTGAGTGGAGGTACTGGCCCGACAGGAAGGCCAGTTTGTGGGCATACTTGCACGGCGCTGGCACTCGGATAGTCCCGGGCCAATTCCAGTACATGTGGCACATTTTGAAGGTCAGCCTGGAGTGAGACCCAGGATTAGATTGTGGTAACAAGGTTATATGTTAATGCTGCAAGAATGACAGGCTTTCATGTGACGCATCCACTCCACCCACCAATGTATAAAGTAAAAAATACCTGAGGTATTATGTAAACTAGCAGATACTATTTGGCCCTTACTGCCAACTAGAGATTTATGGTGGCATAATTCACTGTACGTTATACCTTACCTTTGCAAGTGGTCTGGGGAGAGGTTTGCTGTGTTGTAGACTGAGATGTAGTGTGTAGGCAGGCCACAGCCCTGTCGAATGTGATGCGCCATCAGGTAGAAGTCAACCCTGGGGAGAGAAAAATAAATCATTTGATAAATGACTGGAGGTCATGACTGGATGTCTATGGGTATCTGCTAGTCATTGCGCTAATGCTAGTTAGCATTGGCTCACGAAACTACCTCCAACATAAAAATGGTATCGACGAGTTCATCTGACTTTGGGGAAGTAGATAAAGGGCCTCATTGCCACAATCCTGAAGTATCCCTTAAAGACAGAGCCAGGATTCACCATTCCCTGTTGGTGACTGTGTGGTCCAGGACAGTTCCTGGCGGAGGTGTTCCAAAGCGGCCTCCGGAGCAGGAGTACAGGTTGGTGCTGGAGCGTTTCTGTACCACGATGAACACCAGCTTGGGCTCATAGTTAGGGAACGTCTCGAAACACTTCAGCAGCTGAGGGATCTCATACAGCTCCACCGTCTTCAGCTGGCCGTCAGACACACCGTCCCGGTATACCACAATCTTCTCCGGGAAGTTATGGTTCACCTGGAAAAACATTACACATATAAATCATGACTTATTTTTTGTAAGCCACTAACACACACACACATATATATATTATATATATATATATTTATATATATATATATATATATATATATATATATATATATATATATATATATATATATATATATATATATATATATATATATATTATATATATATATATTTATATTTATATATATATTTATATATATTATATATATATATATATATATATATATTATATATATATATATTATATTGTGACGTCACGAGAGGCTACACAGCTTTCAGCGGGATTGCTCAAGTAGTGCAAGGAGACAAGGTTCAAACAAAACAAGGATTTTATTATAGGTCTTGGGAAATTAACGAAAATATAACAAAATTCTGTTCTCTTGTGGCTCTTTAAGGGTTAACAGTTCAGGGATGTCTCTTCCACATCCAGAATCATAATTCTCACTCGCTCAGATAACTTTTCCCCAGCCTTACTGTAGTCCACGTTGCAGCTAGTGGCCAACCCAGCAAAAAGTCCTTCCAAAAGTCTCTCACGTATTTCCACAGGTGCATATATCCAAAGGTGAGTATTTCCCAAAGGTAAGTATCTCCAAATCCTTATATTCCTCATGGAAGTGGACGTGCAGCACTCTTGTCCTCCAGAGAGCCCAGGTTGGAGACTGTGTCTCTTCCCTTCCCAAACCTTCAGCTCATCAGCTCCTCATTTGTTTCAGCTGCGTGGGAAGATTGGCCATAGAGGGGTGGAGTTCCCGACCATACCAGCAGATGGAGCCATAGCTGTCTGGGTTTGCAGCCACCTCAGGGGGATGTAACGTCCCTCCAGGACACAGCCTCTCGTGACATCACACATCCCCCTCCTCGGGACCGACGTCCTCGTCGGGGTAAAGGCAGCGAAGAAGGCATCACGCCGGGAGAGGGCGTCCGCATTGCCGTGGTGCTTGCCAGACTGCTCTCTCTTCAACTCCTCCAACTCTAGGACCAGGGACTCAGCCTCCTGTTGTCTCTCCTTGAGTTTCTTACTGAACGCATCAGCCTTGGTTTTAGCAGAGTTTAGCTTCTGTTGAGCAGCTTTCAGTTCCTTCTCTCTCTCTGCCTCCGCATTCTTCATCTTGTTCTCCAACACCTTGTACTTCTCCTCTGCCTTCAGAAGGTTGGCTTTCTTTTGCTCCTCCAAGAGAGCCACGTTTGCTTGCATCTGGGCTTGCTGGCCAGCAACAAGGGCTTTCAATATGTCCTCCATTTCAGTCGGCGGGGAGCCTACGGCCAACTTGGAAAACTGGGTGATCAAACCTTCGGTATCCTCCTCTGACATGCACTATTAACGCTTGAGCGTGCCTGTATTCTCCACCATCTGTGACGTCACGAGAGGCTACACAGCTTTCAGCGGGATTGCTCAAGTAGTGCAAGGAGACAAGGTTCAAACAAAACAAGGATTTTATTATAGGTCTTGGGAAATTAATGAAAATATAACAAAATTCTGTTCTCTTGTGGCTCTTTAAGGGTTAACAGTTCAGGGATGTCTCTTCCACATCCAGAATCATAATTCTCACTCGCTCAGATAACTTTTCCCCAGCCTTACTGTAGTCCACGTTGCAGCTAGTGGCCAACCCAGCAAAAAGTCCTTCCAAAAGTCTCTCACGTATTTCCACAGGTGCATATATCCAAAGGTGAGTATTTCCCAAAGGTAAGTATCTCCAAATCCTTATATTCCTCATGGAAGTGGACGTGCAGCACTCTTGTCCTCCAGAGAGCCCAGGTTGGAGACTGTGTCTCTTCCCTTCCCAAACCTTCAGCTCATCAGCTCCTCATTTGTTTCAGCTGCGTGGGAAGATTGGCCATAGAGGGGTGGAGTTCCCGACCATACCAGCAGATGGAGCCATAGCTGTCTGGGTTTGCAGCCACCTCAGGGGGATGTAACGTCCCTCCAGGACACAGCCTCTCGTGACATCACAATATATATATATATATATATATATATATATATATACATATATATATATATATATACACATATATACACACACACACACACACACACATACATACAGTGGGGAGAACAAGTATTTGATACACTGCCGATTTTCCTACTTACAAAGCATGTAGAGGTCTGTAATTTTTATCATAGGTACACTTCAACTGTGAGAGACGGAATCTAAAACAAAAATCCAGAAAATCACATTGTATGATTTTTAAGTAATTAATTTGCATTTTATTGGATGACATAAGTATTTGATACATCAGAAAAGCAGAACTTTATATTTGGTACAGAAACCTTTGTTTGCAATTACAGAGATCATACGTTTCCTGTAGGTCTTGACCAGGTTTGCACACACTGCAGCAGGGATTTTGGCCCACTCCTCCATACCGACCTTCTCCAGATCCTTCAGGTTTCGGGGCTGTCGCTGGGCAATACGGACTTTCAGCTCCCTCCAAAGATTTTCTATTGGGTTCAGGTCTGGAGACTGGCTAGGCCACTCCAGGACCTTGAGATGCTTCTTACGGAGCCACTCCTTAGTTGCCCTGGCTGTGTGTTTCGGGTTGTTGTCATGCTGGAAGACCCAGCCACGATCCATCTTCAATGCTCTTACTGAGGGAAGGAGGTTGTTGGCCAAGATCTCGCGATACATGGCCCCATCCATCCTCCCCTCAATACGGTGCAGTCGTCCTGTCCCCTTTGCAGAAAAGCATCCCCAAAGAATTATGTTTCCACCTCCATGCTTCACGGTTGGAATGGTGTTCTTGGGGTTGTACTCATCCTTCTTCTTCCTCCAAACACGGCGAGTGGAGTTTAGACCAAAAAGCTCAATTTTTGTCTCATCAGACCACATGACCTTCTCCCATTCCTCCTCTGGATCATCCAGATGGTCATTGGCAAACTTCAATGTGATTTTCTGGATTTTTTTCCTTCTTTTTTTCCTGGATTTTCACAGTTGAAGTGTACCTATGATAAAAATTACAGACCTCTACATGCTTTGTAAGTAGGAAAACATGCAAAATCGGCAGTGTATCAAATACTTGTTCTCCCCACTGTATACACACACACACATACACATATATATAAATACATACACACACACACACATATATATACACATACAGTTGAAGTTGGAAGTTTACAAACACTTAGGTTCGAGTCATTAAACCTAGTTTTTCAACCACTCCACAAATTTCTCGTTAAACTATAGTTTTGGCAAGTCGGTTAGGACATCTACTTTGTGCATGACACAAGTAATTATTTCAGCAAATGTTTACAGATAGATTATTTCACTTATAATTCACTGTATCACAATTCTAGTGGGTCAGAAGTTTACATACACTAAGTTGACTGTGCCTTTAAACAGCTTGGAAAATTCCAGAAAATTATGTAATGGCTTTAGAAGCTTCTGATAGGCTAATTGACATAATATGAGTCAATTGGAGGTGTACCTGTGGATGTATTTCAAGGCCTACCTTCAAACAAAGTGTCTCTTTGCTTGACATCATGAGAAAACCAAAAGAAATCAGCCAAAACCTCAGAAAAAAAATTGTAGACCTCCACACGTCTGGTTCATCCTTGGGAGCAATTTCCAAACACCCGAAGGTACCACGTTCATCTGTACAAACAATAGTGCGCAAGTATAAACACCATGGGACCACGCAGCAGTCATACCGCTCAGGAAGGTGACGCGTTCTGTCTCCTAGAGATGAACGTACTTTGGTGCGAAAAGTGCAAATCAATCCAAGAACATCAAAGGACCTTGTGAAGATGCTGGAGGAAACAGGTACAAAAGTATCTATATCCACAGTAAAACGAGTCCTACAATCGACATAACCTGAAAGGCCGCTCAGCAAGGAAGAAGCCACTGCTCCAAAACTGCCATAAAAAGCCAGACTACGGTTTGCAACTGCACATGGGGACAAAGATCGTACTTTTTGGAGAAATGTCCTCTGGTCTGATGAAACAAAAATAGAACTGTTTGGCCATAATGACCATCGTTATGTTTGGAGGAAAAAGGGGGTGCCTTGCAAGCCGAAGAACACCATCCCAACCGTGAAGCACGGGGGTGGCAGCATCATGCTGTGGGGGTGCTTTGCTGCAGGAGGGATTGGTGCACTTCACAAAATAGATGGGATCATGAGGAAGGAAAATTATGTGGATATATTGAAGCAACATCTCAAGACATCAGTCAGGAAGTTAAAGCATGGTCGCAAATCGGTCTTCCAAATGGACAATGACCCCAAGCATACTTCCAAAGTTGTGGCAAAGTCAAGGTATTGGAGTAGCCATCACAAAGACCTGACCTCAATCCTATAGAAAATCTGAGGAAAGAACTGAAAAAGCATGTGCGAGCAAGGAGGCCTACAAACCTGACTCAGTTACACCAGCTCTGTCAGGAGGAATGGGCCAAAATTCACCCAACTTATTGTGGGAAGCTAGTGGAAGGTTACCCGAAATGTTTGACCCAAGTTAAACAATTTAAAGGCAATGCTACCAAATACTAATTGAGTGTATGTAAACTTCTGACCCACTGGGAATGTGATGAAATAAATAAAAGCTGAAATAAATAATTCTCTCTACTATTATTCTGACATTTCACATTCTTCAAATAAAGTGGTGATCCTAACTGACCTAAAACAGGGAAGTTTTACTAGGATTAAATGTCAATTTCAAAACTGAAATTAAATGTATGTGGCTAAGGTGTATGTAAACTTCTGACTTCAACTGTATATACACACATATATACAGTGGGGAAAAAACGTATTTAGTCAGCCACCAATTGTGCAAGTTCTCCCACTTAAAAAGATGAGAGAGGCCTGTAATTTTCATAATAGGTACACGTCAACTATGACAGACAAATTGAGAATTTTTTTTCCAGAAAATCACATTGTAGGATTTTTTATGAATTTATTTGCAAATTATGGTGGAAAATAAGTATTTGGTCACCTACAAACAAGCAAGATTTCTGGCTCTCACAGACCTGTAACTTCTTCTTTAAGAGGCTCCTCTGTCCTCCACTCGTTACCTGTATTAATGGCACCTGTTTGAACTTGTTATCAGTATAAAAGACACCTGTCCACAACCTCAAACAGTCACACTCCAAACTCCACTATGGCCAAGACCAAAGAGCTGTCAAAGGACACCAGAAACAAAATTGTAGACCTGCACCAGGCTGGGAAGACTGAATCTGCAATAGGTAAGCAGCTTGGTTTGAAGAAATCAACTGTGGGAGCAATTATTAGGAAATGGAAGACATACAAGACCACTGATAATCTCCCTCGATCTGGGGCTCCACGCAAGATCTCACCCCGTGGGGTCAAAATGATCACAAGAACGGTGAGCAAAATCCCAGAACCACACGGGGGGACCTAGTGAATGACCTGCAGAGAGACTGGGACCAAAGTAACAAAGCCTACCATCAGTAACACACTACGCCGCCAGAGACTCAAATCCTGCAGTGCCAGACGTGTCCCCCTGCTTAAGCCAGTACATGTCCAGGCCCGTCTGAAGTTTGCTAGAGTGCATTTGGATGATCCAGAAGAGGATTGGGAGAATGTCATATGGTCAGATGAAACCAAAATAGAACTTTTTGGTAAAAACTCAACTCGTCGTGTTTGGAGGACAAAGAATGCTGAGTTGCATCCAAAGAACACCATACCTACTGTGAAGCATGGGGGTGAAAACATCATGCTTTGGGGCTGTTTTTCTGCATAGGGACCAGGACGACTGATCTGTGTAAAGGAAATAATGAATGGGGCCATGTATCGTGAGATTTTGAGTGAAAACCTCCTTCCATCAGCAAGGGCATTGAAGATGAAACGTGGCTGGGTCTTTCAGCATGACAATGATCCCAAACACACCGCCCGGGCAATGAAGGAGTGGCTTCGTAAGAAGCATTTCAAGGTCCTGGAGTGGTCTAGCCAGTCTCCAGATCTCAACCCCATAGAAAATCTTTGGAGGGAGTTGAAAGTCTGTGTTGCCCAGCGACAGCCACAAAACATCACTGCTCTAGAGTAGATCTGCATGGAGGAATGGGCCAAAATACCAGAAACAATGAGTGAAAACCTTGTGAAGACTTACAGAAAACGTTTGACCTGTGTCATTGCCAACAAAGGGTATATAACAAAGTATTGAGAAACTTTTGTTATTGACCAAATACTTATTTTCCACCATAATTTGCAAATAAATTCATAAAAAATATTTTTTTCTCATTTTGTCTGTCATAGTTGACGTGTACCTATGATAGAAATTACAGGCCTCTCTCATCTTTTTAAGTGGGAGAACTTGCACAATTGGTGGCTGACTAAATACAATTTTTCCCCCACTGTACATACATAAAAAAATGTTTTATCACTAGCATATGGGTCTTTCTATAAAACTAGGGTAACAGTGAGGATTTCCTACACTGGACAACTAATTATACAGTAGCTGTTGATAAGTCATTGATAATAATCAGCCATTTTTTTTCATGTCATTACATTAAGATATAACGGGGATCATAAGATCACGAGTTGATTTAAAACCGGTTTAATCCTTTATCATGGATGGTGTCTTGACGGATTTGTCCAAAATGGTATAACATAAAATATTACTTTTCTGTCCTTGCATTTATGGCAGTGTAAGTTGTCTTTATATCATATATTAAGCATTAATCAGTTAAATTAGACATTGAACTTGAACCCTGTAAGAATCCTGGATCTAGCTGTTGGACAGTTTTTTGTATAGAGATCGCAGAAATGCAGTGTAACTACGTAACATTGTGTCTAATGTCAAATCAAATCAAATGTTATTGGTCACATACACGTGTTTAGCAGATGTTATTGCGGGTGTAACGAAATGCTTGTGCATCTAGCTCCGACAGTGCAGTAATATCTAACAATTTCACAACATATACCCAATACACACAAATCTAAGTAAGGAATGAATTAAGAATATATACATATATGGACAAGCGATGTTAGAGCGGCATGGACTAAGATACAGTAGAATAGTATAGAATACAGCATATACATATGAGATGAGTAATGCAAGATATGTAAACATTATTAAAGTGGCTATAGTTCCATTTCTTAAAGTAGCTAGAGATTTCTAGTCTATGTCTATAGGCAGCAGCCTCTAATGCGCTAGTGATGGCTGTTTAACAGTTTGATGGCCTTGAGATAGAAGCTGTTCTTCAGTCTCTCGGTCCCAGCTTTGATGCACCTGTACTGACCTGCCTTCCGGATGATAGCTTTTTGTCCTTCCTGTGACATCGGGTGCTGTAGGTGTCCTGGTGGGCGGGTAGTTTGCCCCCGGTAATCCGTTGTGCAGACCACACCACCCTCTGGAGAGCCTTG
This sequence comes from Coregonus clupeaformis, assembly GCF_020615455.1. Classification (NCBI taxonomy): domain Eukaryota; kingdom Metazoa; phylum Chordata; class Actinopteri; order Salmoniformes; family Salmonidae; genus Coregonus; species Coregonus clupeaformis. The sequence goes on from NC_059207.1 coordinate 45,352,960, forward strand.
CGGTTGCGGGCGGTGCAGTTTCCGTACCAGGCGGTGATACAGCCCGACAGGATGCTCTCAATTGTGCATCTGTAAAAGTTTGTGATGGTTTTAGGTGCCAAGCCAAATTTCTTTAGCCTCCTGAGGTTGAAGAGGCTCTGTTGCGGCTTCTTCACCACACTGTCTGCGTGGGTGGACCATTTCAGTTTGTCAGTGATGTGTACGCCAAGGAACTTGAAGCTTTACACCTTCTGCACTGCAGTCCCGTCGATGTGGATATGGGGGTGCACCCTCTGCTATTTCCTGAAGTCCATGATCATCTCCTTTGTTTTGTTGACGTTGAGTGAGAAGTTATTTTTCTGGCACCACACTCCCAGAGCCCTCACCTCCTCCCTGTAGGCTGTCTCGTCATTGTTGGTAATCAAGCCTACTACTGTTGTGTCGTACAGGAGTGGGCTGAGCACGCACCCTTGTGGGGCCCCAGTGTTGAGGATCAGCTAAGTGGAGGTGTTGTTTCCTACCTTCACCACCTGGGGGCGGCCCGTCAGGAAGTTCAGGACCCAGTTGCACAGGGCGGGGTTCAGACACAGGGCCTCGAGCGTAACGATGAGCTTGGAGGGTACTATGGTGTTGAATGCTGAGCTATAGTCAATGAACAGCATTCTTACATAGGTATTCCTCTTGTCCAGATGGGATAGGGCAGCGTGCAGAGTGACGGCGATTGCATCGTCTGTGGCTCTATTGGGGCGGTAAGCAAATTGAAGTGGGTCTAGGGTAGCAGGTAAGGTAGAGGTGATATGATCCTTGCCTAGTCTCTCAAAGCACTTCATGATGACAGGTGAGTGCTACGTGGCGATAGTCGTTTAGTTCAGTTACCTTTGCTTTCTTGGGTACAGGAATAATGGTGGCCATCTTGAAGCATGTGGGGACAGCAGACTGGGATAGAGAGATTGAATATGTCCGTAAATACACCAGCCAGCTGGTCTGCGCATGCTCTGAGGACGCGGCGCATTTTCATGGGCACACAAATCCAAAATAATAAATGTGAATGCAAAATCGAATGCTCCTAAATGAAAGAGTCACCTTACCTTCAAACTTAAAACCTACATCGAAACTGTCATGAATGTGGTTCTTCAATTATGCATAATACTTGTTGGAGGCGCATTTGGTGTCCAGCTGATTAGTTACGCCGTGAAATGTACACCCATCTGATCAAGGAAGGAATTTTCCAGAATGACAGTCAAGTGACGAACAGCTATTGTGATAGTGCATGCGATGCAACAACAGTCCAAGTGCTGTTTCACGAGGAATGTCCAGAACATGTGTCTCATTCGTTATGCCGGTGAAGACAGTTGTGCCTGGATCCACGTTGGATCTAATATCCCTAGCGAATTGATGTTGATCATCAGGTTGTTTCTGCTTCATTTACAGCAGGGTCTCAGATTTAACAGAAAGCAGCAAGGTAATGTGTTCATGTTTTCGTGCCTCGGATTGGACACAGTCTACAGTGCGCAATTGTGTAGGAAAGACTATTGCGCAACACCCAACGCTTTTCCTATTAATTATTCTGGATATAATGACAACAAATTACATAGCCTAGTGGACCTATTCACAATATGATCTGGTAATGAAATAACATGACAAATAAATTTAGTTTTCCATGTTACAGCTGCAATTGAAGTAGTCTAATTGAACCTGAAATTGGAGCACAGAAATTCAAGTACTGGAATAGGCCTACCTTCAATTTGGTGCTTGAAAAGTTATTGTAATTATTATAGTCAATTTATAAGTTCTCCTGCTCCCTTTTTGAAATATTTTTTATCCGTTTTTGTGAGCAATGCGGCTAGTTTAATTTGCTTCCCACCGCTTCAATTGAAGGGCGTTGCACTACATTTTACATTTGTACATTTTAGTCATTTAGCAGACGCTCTTATCCAGAGCGACTTACATTTAGTGAGTGCATACATTTTTATTTAGGAAAATGTCATACTGGCCCCCCGTGGGAAACGAACCCACAACCCTGGCGTTGCAAGCGCCATGCTCTACCAACTGAGCTACACGGGGCCACTACTCTGTTGCGGTAAAACCACGTGCGGTTATTATGAGGAAGACAACATCTAATGTTGGCTTCAACTTGGCTTTCCATACAAATCTTTCCATTAACAAAGGAACCTGTTTTTTGGTCACTTAATCATTATAAAAAAGCGATGGTGAGATTCAAATTGTGAGATTTATGCTACCGCTATTCACGGCTTTATTTTGTGTGCCTGCGCCGGCCACATAGGATACAGAAAAATCGCCATGCACGCATGTAATCTATTTAGTCAGGCAATGTCCACATTATTCTCCCATATTTTAGAATGTAATAATACTTTCAACATCAATGCATTGGCAAGGTCTAAACAATTCATTATTCTTAAAGTGGTAACAGCCTACGTTTTTGACACTTTCTGCATGCATTTTGGGGGTTCTATATTTAAGCATTAAGGCACAAGGTGTGGTATATGGCCAATATACCACAAACCCCCGATGTGCCTTATTGCTATTATAAACTGGTTACCAACGTAATTAGAGCAGTAAAAATAAATATGTAATTCCCGTGGTATACGGTCTGATATACCACAGCTGTCAGCCAATCAGCATTCAGGGCTCGAACCACCCAGTTTATAATAGGCCCTATATGTAATTTAATTAACTTTTTTTTTTTTTCTTATCCAGAGCGACTTACAGGAGCAATTAGGGTTAAGTGCCTTGCTCAAGGGCACCGACAGATTTTCATCTAGTCGGCTCGGAGATTAGAACCAGCGACCTTTCGGTTACTGGCACAACGCTCTTAACCACTAAGCTACCTGCCGCCCTGTACAATTATATAATTGTATAACTTTATACAACAGGTGGGTCAAATCCTGAATGCTGATTGGTTAAAACCGCATTCCAGCCAGTGTCTATTCCACAAGTTACCACCGGCTAAATTAAGTAATGAACGTGTCGGGAGTCGGGACGAGACAGACAGACAGGCAGGCAGCGTTTCTCAACCAGTCGAAATCATGAATCAGCTGGTAAAACGAAACGACGTGCAGCTAGTTTGCGGTCTTTCCAGCTTCAGTTTGAAGTGATTGTGTTAGTTGTGTTGTTGGCTAGCTCTTCTGAACAACAGTGTCCTGACGAGTGAGCACATTTTCTATGCCAGGCAAAATCGCGCCTCATTAAAAAATTGTTATGGATGTATCCAAATAAATGTCACTAGCAAACAGCTTACACAAATGCAAATGCAGCTACTTTGCGGTTATGCTGGCTGCACTTTTTGACGTGACTGTAAATTAGCCGTAGTTGGCTAGCTAGCAAGCAAGGGATATGAACGTTGCCAGCCAGTATGGCAATGGAACATTTAGAATGAACAACGTCCATAGACACAGAACAAAAAGACTGAACGACTGGGTCGCGTCTCTGGCAACCGAACCGATAGAACGAACGACCAGCTGGCTTGGGGGGTAGCAACCCTAGATTTGTGTCGGGACTATATCTTATGGAAGGATGAATAAATTCATCAAAATAACGTCAATGAAAATATGTCAATCATTATTTGAATATGTTGGTAACCCGTTGTATAAAAGTGATAATGCCCTCGAAGCCGGTGTTTGGAGGCTATATTGGCACAGTTTGCCGGCCCTTAACTTCGTCTCGGCCCTAACAACACCCATGCCAATATATCCTCTAAACACTGGCTTCCAGGGCATTATCACTTAATTGAGGTCCTTGAAAATTAAGTGCTTGAAAAAGTCCCTGAAAGTCCTTGAATTTGACTTGCCAATGAACCCTGCTTAAAATGATATATAGTCCTATGTTGTTGTATAGGTGGAGTTATGGGTCAATTTTCATATATTCACTTTTATTCCTCTAAGTACACACGTGGAACTGCATGAAAATCCATTTCAATTAACAGGTGTACCTTGTTAAAAGTTAATTTGTGGAATTTCTTTCCTTCTTAATGCGTTTGAGCCAATCAGTAGTGTTGTGACAAGGTAGGGATGGTAAACAGAAGATGGTCTGACCTTCAAGTCCATATTAAGAACAGCTCAAATAAGCAAAGAGAAACAACAGTCCATCATTACTTTGAGACTTGAAGGTCAGTCAATGCGGAACATTTCAAGAACTTTTAACGTTTCTTCAAGTGCAGTCGCAAAAACCATCAAGTGCTATGACGAAACTGACTCTCATGAGGACCGCCACAGGAAAGGAAGACCCAGAGTTACCTCTGCTGCAGAGGAAAAGTTCATTAGAGTTACCAGCCTCAGAAATCTGCAATTAACTGCACCTCAGATTGCAGCCCAAATGAATGCTTCAGAGTTCAAGTAACAGACACATCTCAACTGTTCAGAGGAGACTGCGTGAATCAGGCCTTCATGGTCGAATTGCTGCAAAGAAACCACTTCTAAAGGACACCAATAAGAAGAAGAGACTTGCTTGGCCCAAGAAACACGAAATCTGTCCTTTGGTCCGATGAGTCCAAATTTGAGATTTTTGGTTCCAACCACCGTGTCTTTGTGAGACGCAGAGTAGGTGAACGGATGATATCTGCATGTGTGGTTCCCACCATGAAGCATGGAGGAGGTGTGATAGTGTGGGGGTGCTTTGGTGGTGACACTGTCAGTGATTTATTTAGATTTCAAGGCACACTTAACCAGCATGGCTACCACAGCATGCTGCAGCGATACGCCATCCCATCTGGTTTGCACTTAGTGGGACTATCATTTGTTTTTCAACAGGACAATGACCCAAAACACACCTCCAGGCTGTGTAAGGGCTATTTGACCAAGAAGGAGAGTGATGGAGCGCTACATCAGATGACCTGGCCTCCACAATCACCCGACCTCAACCCAATTGAGATGGTTTGGGCTGAGTTGGACCGCAGAGTGAAGGAAAAGCAGCCAACAAGTGCTCAGCATATGTGGCAACACCTTCAAGACTGTTGGAAAAGCATTCCAGGTGACTACCTCATGAAGCTGATTGAGAGTCTGCCAAGAGTGTGCAACGCTGTCATCAAGGCAAAGGGTGGCTACTTTAAAGAATCTCAAATATATTTGGATTTGTTTAACACATTTTTGGTTACTACATGATTCCATTTGTGTTATTTCATAGTTCTGATGTCTTCGCTATAATTCTACAATGTAGAAAATAGTACAAATAAAGAAAACCCCTTGAATGAGTAGGTGTGTCCAAACTTTTGACTGGTACTGAATATTTAAAATAAATCCCAGGCTGGGCTGAAAGGCCTTTAGTATGCTGTGTTAAAAATAAATAAAAGGCATCACAACTCATAGTAGGCCTATATTAAAATGGTCACCTCGTAGTATTTCTGCAGTGCAGCCAGCAGACACACCCTGAACCCATTGATGATCTCCTCATTGGGCATCTGGAAGGTCACTCTGGAGTACCACCTAGTCAGCAGGCTGGGGGAGGGGAGGAATAGGAGGAAATGTCATAGGTTGTATCCCAAATAACACCCTATTCCCTATATAGTGCACCCTTTGGGGCCTGGTAAAAGGTAGTGCACTACATAGGTTAGCCATCTAAAGCCCAAAAGGCTAGGGCTGGCTCTGACTGCATGTGTGGGTATGGATGTAGGTACGCAGACCCACGAGCCACTGTGTCCCCTCATCAGTTCATATTTTTTGTGGCCCTCACTCCCATCAAAGTTGCCCCATCCCTGATATAGGGAATAGGGTGCCATTTGGGATATATCCATAATTAAATCAGAAAAGCCATCAATTAAGATCTGTTAATTGCATTCACTAATATGTTACTGTGTGGTGTGTCTTTTAGGGGGCGTTCACCTGTTCAGGCTGGCGACGAAGCCCATGACTGATCTGTTCTTCTTGCTGGTGTCGTGATGGACGTCCACTCCAATCACCATCAGATGTTTCTGTTCAAACGTAGAGCAAAGACAGGTGCTAAAAATACTACACTAAAACAAACAAAAAAATCTAACAGCTGGGTAAACCCATTTGAATTCAATCACTTTTTGACAACACCCTTTTGTGGTTTAATAGAAAAACAACCAAATTGGATGTTATAAGTCCACAACAATGCTTAAACCACATCAGGAGACCACTTTTGAGGTTAAGGTTAAGACATTTAGATTTTTGGGTGTAGTTATACTTTAAATTAACTGCGCACCAGCCAGAGACCGTTGTTTGGTTAGCAATGTTACCGATGTTTCTGTAGCACTCATGTGATTGCAGAGTTTGCTAAACAAATGGCAAATGGATTGATGCAAATAATCATGATATCCTTCTGCCAGGTAGGCATAGGCTACTTTGTAGTTAACATTTAATTGAGAAGGTTTTAGGGAAAGCCTTTCCATCTACCAGAAGACGGTTGTCATTACGTTAGCATCATCGATAACGGTTACACAAAGTGGTAGACAAACGCACACACAGACAGGGGCCGTTACCTCTTCAGAAAGTTGAAGGAAAATACAAATCACTGATGCATATTATTCATGTTTTATGATAATCTTGGGCAAATTACATTTAGTTGATTTCCTACTAATAAGTTCAATACATTTTGGAATATTGTTGAATTCTCTGAATTCTGGGATTCCATCCCACGTTCTCCGCAACAAGAATTGTATAGGGCCCTACAACCTGTAGCTGTCTGATGGCAACACATAATCCTGGTCACATCTCTCCTCTGCTCCAGCCTCCCCAAGGGTAAAATGAGGTGCCCCACCTTTACCAGAACTGTGAGTGGCAGGTAAAACATTTTAACAGCTGACTTGACAAAAATAACCAAACCCCTTACCTCTTCAGACTGTGTACTGAAAATGTCATTTTGCAGTATAAACTCTACTTGTTTTATATTATCCCATTGGCATTTGTATGTCACTTTCTTTAACGGTAAATTGGTGTTTATTTTGTACATTACACTATAAAATATGATATTTGTGACTTGTTCTGAAATCCTGATTCTCTCTCTTTATCTTATGCAAAGCTTTAATTCTGACTTGAATGTTTCTCTGGCTCCATCAACCCACTGTCTCCATCTGGTGGACACATAGCATCCCTACACCTAAACTTAGAACACAGTCAACGTCAGCCAAAACCTTACCAGTAGAGAAGAATATAACACTAACCAGAGGGACGTTCACGGTCCACAGCTCTCCCCCCAGTTTGCAGTTCATCTGCAGCAGGATTTTCTGGGCAACGCTCCTCAGCTTTTGGGGTTGGGAGATGGTCCGGATGTTAATGGCCTACAAAGCCAAAGAGATGAACATTTTCATTTTAGATTAACCTTTGCATTAGGCAGCTGATAAACCTTTTGTGTGCTTATCAAAAGCTATACATTGTCTGAACATCTGTTTCCTCAATTTTGGTTCCTTGCCTCTTTCCCTGAACCTTACACCTTCAACATTCACAGATCTTTGCTTTATCTTGGACAGGTTGCAGTTGTAAATGAGAACTTGTTCTCAACTGGTGCAGTTGTGTAAAGTAGGCTTATTTAAGTAAAAATACTTTAAAGTACTACTTAACTATTTTTTATGGGTATCTCGACTTTAATATTTATACAACTTTTGACAAAGTTTGCTTTTACTTCACTACATTCCTGAAGAATGTACTTTTTACTCTATACATTTCCCCTGACACCCAGAAGTACTCGTTACATTTTGAATGCTTAGCAGGACAAGATAATGGTCCAATTCACACACTTATTAAGAGAACATCCCTGGTCAACCCTACTGCATGTGATCTGGCAGACTCACCAAACACACATGCGTCGTTTGTAAATTATACCTGAGTTTTGGAGTGTGCCCCTGGCTATCCATGAATTTAAAAAACAAGAAGATATTGCTGTCTGGTTTTCTCAATATAAGGAACTTGAAATGATTTATACTTTTACTTTGACACTTCAGTATATTTAAAACAAAATAATTTTAGACTTTTACTCAAGTAGTATTTTACTGGGTGACTTTACTTTTACAAAAGTATGACAATTTGGTACTTTTTCTACCACTGCCGAGGTGTAGGCTAAGCAAAATAGTGCTGGCACCTAGCCATATTATTTGAACGTTTACTGTATGTTGTGCGTTTGTTGTGGAGTGGACTATCCTGGCTAAATGAAGATCAATAGTGAATTGTCTGGAGGTGTGGCAGAGTCAACCTGAGAGGGCACGGGACTCTGGACGCAGCACAGCTTCTTGATGGCACTGTAGAGGTCGTCTCTGTTGCCTGTCATGATGCACACTACCAACTGCACGTTGGGCTGAAAAATGGGCCACGATAAAAAAGAGAAAGCTCATTATAATAGATTCATAATTAATAGGATTTATATAGCACTTTTCCACATCAAAGCGCTTTACAACGAAAGGACAAATCTCCTAACGCCCAGCGTTTATGTATTACTGATGTGAATAACTCACACAGCATCATAGAAATAACCACAAAGTTGAGGGACATTAGTGAAACGAATTAACCTCCACATTTTTACTAGTCAAATGTTTGAAGTAGGCTCAAAGGTTTGGGGTGAAACAGAGGTTGGGGAAATGTTCAGAAAAATGTACTCTATTTCTCTTCATGGCCTATACAGCTTCTGTGATTCAATAACAACAATTGTTTGCAAAAAAACTGTTCTAAGGTGCTCAGAGGCGGTAGTGTCATGTCCTACTTCACTAGTGAGCTGGGAGTGGATGCTCTTGACGTAGGTCTCGGTGCGGTCGTCCCTCAGCTCCACGCGGATGGGGCGATCCAGCCTCAGGCCCATGGGTCCGGCCACCTTCCCAAAGCAGGACACTAGCTCCTCGGCCTGCTCGGCACAGCGCCACGGGTAGAAAATGGCCCAGCAGTTCATGGGGATCTGAGAATCAAACAGAACGGGCCAGAGGAGAAGTGTGAGTCTGAAATGTCATTATTCCCTATATAATGCACTATTATTGGCCAGAGCCAGGCTGATTTCTTGTTTCCTCAGTTTCTTTTTCTTCAACTAAATCACGTTTAAGTGGCTGCGTAGAAGACTGAATTTCCTTAAATCAACCCAAAAACAGACTGCAGTACAGACAAAAATTACGGTAAGCTAGTCATTCCCCTGACATCATTAGTGTGCTGTACTTTACCCTTTTACCCTGAGACTCACACAACTGATGGAAGCATCTCTGATAACCTCCCTGGACCAGCTGACATCAGCTCCGGTGACAAAGGACGCTGACTGCAGACAGATGGTCTCCAGGGGCAGAATTCTTCCTGTAGTCTGGATGGAACAACAGTGAAGGATATTCGTACTTTAACTAAATTTGGTACACAAGCTGCAAACATTGTTAAGACTCAACATATGCAAGAACATTCATAGACCACACTGTGGTGCTATAACGGGCACATGCTTATATCTCTTGATCTGTTTGACTCAGTGTGATGAAATATGGCACACATGCTCAGGGATATGAGTCTAGCTAACCCACGCAATCGCAGACACCGCTGGCCCGATTTTGACTAAACTTGCCATAGAGATCCGCCATTTACTAAATTACACTGATTTGCCCAAGGGGGGCGCTGCATCATTTGTGGGGGACGACATGTTTACGGTTGCCTTGTTTTTCTTACTTCTAAGTTGTTTTTCGAAGGCTAAACTCAGCTACAACGTGGCCCCTGGGAGCTGTGCTGGGAGGTTTTCTGCATACAGGACAGGCCCAATAGACCCAACCATAGCATCATAATCATTAACTGTGCATTTAATTTAAACACACGACTGACCTATTGCTGTCCATTTTACCTTCCATGGATTTCACTGACGACGACCCAGCACCTGACCATTTTTAAAGAATGTGTGAGTGAGCATGTTGTATATTATGTCATGAGCTGTGTGGAGCCTCACCACTAGGGTGACGACATTTAAAATACCCAAATGCACAAAAACAGGATGATTTTGCGGGACATTTGCGGGTCAGTGTAGCAGATGGTGTTAAACTATATAGCCTTCCTTTATTTTGTTTCAATCAAAGCACATTCTACCTCGTGGTGCGCGCGGTTGAGTTTTGGCCACATTACATCATTTTTCTAAAATCTCATAAACCAAAAACACCACCTAATTTCTTAACAGTAATGTTATACCAGGGCATAAAATTAATACCTGCCACCTGCCAAATGTGGGTAGGTTTAGGTATTGGCGGATAAGAATGTCTATTTCACCAGCCACGTTCGCGGGTGGTCAATTTGCAGGGCTCTACAGTGAGAGCATTAAATTCGCAAATAAAAATAGTCAAAAGTCAAGTATGAGCACACGTGCGCGTTAGGGTTAGAAAAATGCTGCAGTACCTGTTTTCAAAGTATTTCTGCTCTTTTGTTTCATAGCTGCTAATTGCACAAAGAAATACGAATCCTATATCCCACCACGAGCAGAAACTGCCTGGCATAGGAGATGTGTGCAATGAGTGAAGTGCTGATGGATTCATTTTTGAAGTCAGTCTATTTTACTCAACAGTCTACAAAGTTAGACTTTGTCCTCGTGTTTCTTGGCTATTTACATTGTTTTGTTCACAAGTTCGGTTGTTTTACAATGTTAGTTTGAGTCTACTGCTTCAACTGATAGCGAAGAGACATCCTAGCCAGAACACAAATCTCACACAAACAAACGTGATAGGACTCGAGTGGCCCCGTTACCACGGTAACCTCCAGGCCTTAAAGGGGCAGCTGAAGATTTTTTCTCTGATATTTTGATTATTAAAAGACTCAGGTCACAAAAATTGAAATTGAGCATTATACCACATTACTTCTTACTAATAAACTCAGCAAAAAAAGAAACGTCCCCTTTTCAGGACCCTGTCTTTCAAAGATAATTTGTAAAAATCCAAATAACTTCACAGATCTTCATTGTAAAGGGTTTAAACACTGTTTCCCATGCTTGTTCAATTAACCATAAACAATTAATGAACATGCACCTGTGGAACAGTGGTTAAGACACTAACAGCTTACAGACGGTAGGCAATTAAGGTCACAGTTATGAAAACTTAGGACACTAAAGAGGCCTTTCTACTGACTCTGAAAAACACTAAAAGAAAGATGCCCAGGGTCCCTGCTTATCCGCGTGAACGTGCCGTAGGCATGCTGCAAGGAGGCATGAGGACTGCAGATGTGGCCAGGGCAATAAATTGCAATGTCCGTACTGTGAGACGCCTAAGACAGCGCTACAGGGAGACAGGACGGACAGCTGATCGTCCTCGCAGTGGCAGACCACGTGTAACAACACCTGCACAGGATCGGTACATCCGAACATCACACCTGCGGGACAGGTATAGGATGGCAGCAACAACAACTGCCCGAGTTACACCAGGAACGCACCATCCCTCCATCAGTGCTCAGACTGTCCGCAATAGGCTGAGAGAGGCTGGACTGAGTGCTTGTAGGCCTGTTGTAAGGCAGGTCCTCACCAGACATCACCGGCAACAACGTCGTATCTGGGCACAAACCCACCGTCACTGGACCAGACAGGACTGGCAAAAAGTTATCTTCACTGAGTCGCGGTTTTGTCTCACCAGGGGTGATGGTTGGATTCACGTTTATCGTCGAAGGAATGAGTGTTACACCTGTACTCTGGAGCGGGATCGATTTGGAGGTGGAGGGTCCGTCATGGTCTGGGGCGGTGAGTCACAGCATCATCGGACTGAGCTTGTTGTCATTGCAGGCAATCTCAACGCTGTGCGTTACAGGGAAGACATCCTCCTCCTTCATGTGGTACCCTTCCTGCAGGCTCTTCCTGACATGACCTTCCAGCATGACAATGCCACCAGCCATACTGCTCGTTCTGTGCGTGATTTCCTGCAAGACAGGAATGTCAGTGTTCTGCCATGGCCATGGCCAGCGAAGAGCCCGGATCTCAATCCCATTGAGCACGTCTGGGACCCGTTGGATCGGAGGGTGAGGGCCATTCCCCCCAGAAATGTCCGGGAACTTGCAGGTGCCTTGGTGGAAGAGTGGGGTAACATCTCACAGCAAGAACTGACAAATCTGGTGCATCCGTGAGGAGGAGATGCACTGCAGTACTTAATACAACTGGTGACCACACCAGATACTGACTGTTACTTTTGATTTTGACCCCCCCTTTGTTCAGGGACTTATTCCATTTCTGTTAGTCACATGTCTGTGGAACTTGTTCAGTTTATGGTTGAATCTTGTTATGTTCATACAAATATTTACACGTTAAGTTTGCGGAAAATAAACGCAGTTGACAGTGAGAGAATGTTTCCTTTTTTGCTGAGTTTACATTTCTTGTTTTAGAAATAGTACACAGCATGGTCATCTGTTTGTGTTTTTTTTTTAGTACTTAACTACGAACATTTTTATTTTGCCTGGTAAAAAATCTGAGTGGCTGGTAGATTTGTTTAAATCTACTGTACCTGCCACAGTGGCTGGTAGACCAAAAAGTAAATTTTAGGCCCTGCGTTATACTATGCTATTATATTTGGTTATGTAGAATACTAATTAATCATTATGTGATCTTCCAAGACAATGATTCAGCTTTGATCTAAACTTTACTAACCAAGCACCATTGTGAGAAGTAGCGGAATGTGTCACTACACTTAGCAGTCTGCGCACTGAAGGAGCAATTGAAGTGCACCTACTCTACTCCTTTGCTGCGCAAAATTTGGTGATGCAGAAACGAGAGACCACAAAATCTGGGAATATTTGGCCAAGGAAACCTTTCTGGTTGGTCTCAGGGAATGTAAAACAGGTAGGAAGGAAGAGTTAAAAACGGGATTGAGTGAAGTAGCAGCAAATATGTTGAATGAGCAACTAATGAGTACGAGAGCCTCACAAGTTTGACGTAATTACCATATACCTTTCAGTCTAATATGGATATTTACCTACTTTTGTAGCTCTTCATCAGAAACACGGTTTTTATAAGTAGTTAAGAGGTCTAACTGTCCTCTCCAACTTTAGCCCGAAAGGATTTGAGAAATATAATTGGTTGACGATAGGCCTATGACATTGGCCTACGTCTAGTCATATACACTACATTTACATTTACGTCATTTAGCAGACGCTCTTATCCAGAGCGACTTACAAATTGGTGCATTCACCTTATAGCCAGTGGGATAACCACTTTACAATTATTATTATAATTTTTTATTTTTTTGGGGGGGTGGGGTAAGGGGGGGGTAGAAGGATTACTTTATCCTATCCCAGGTGTTCCTTAAAGAGATAGGATAAAGTAATCCATACCAAAGGTATGTGGACACCTGCTAGTCAAACAGATCATTCCAAAATCATGGGCATTAATATGGAGTTGGTCCCAGCTTTGCTGCTATAACAGCGTCCACTCTTCTGGGAAGGCTTTCCACTAGATGTTGGAACATTGCTGCGGGGACTTGCTTCCATTCAGCCACAAGCTTATTAGTGAGGTCGGGCACTGATGTTGGGCGATTAGGCCTGGCTCTCAGTCGGCGTTCCAATTCATCCCAAAGTGTTAGATGGGGTTGAGGTCAGGGCTCTGTGCAGATCAGTCAAGTTCTTCCACACCAATCTCGAAAAACCATTTCTGTATTGACCTCGCTTTGTGCACTGGGGCATTGTCATGCTGAAACAGGAAAGGGCCTTCCCCAAACAGTTGACACAAAGTTGGAAGCACAGAATCTTCTAATTTTTTTACATTTTTAGTCATTTAGCAGATGCTCTTATCCAGAGCGACTTACATTTAGTGTAAGTCTAGAATGTCATTGCATGCTGTAGCGTTAAGATTTCCCTTCACTGGAACTAAGGGGCCTAGCCCGATCCATGAAAAACAGCCCCAGACCATTATTGCTCCTCCACCAAACTTTACAGTTGGCACTACGCATTCGGGCAGGTATTCGTCAAACCCAGATTCGTCCGTTGGACTGCCAGATAGTGAAGCTTGATTCATCACTCCAGAGAACGCTTTTCCACTGCTCCAGAGTCCAATGGTGGCGAGCTTTACGCCACTCCAGCCGATGCTTGGCATTGCGCATGGTGATCTTACATGCTGACCACACCGTTCGTGTGCATATTGAGTTTGTCCATCCACACCAGACGCAAATCAGGACATGCAGGTTGAAATATCAAAACGAACTCTGAACCAACTATATTAATTTGGGGACAGGTTGAAAAGCATTAAACATTTATGGCAATTTAGCTAGCTAGCTTGATGTTGCTAGCTAATTTGTCCTGGGATATAAACATTGGGTTGTTATTTTACCTGAAATGTACAAGATCCTCTACTCCGACAATTAATCCACAGATAAAAGGGTAAACAGAGTTTGTTTCTAGTAATCTCTCCTCCTTCAGGCTTCTTCTTCTGACTTTATATGGTGGTTGGCAACCAACTTTAAGGTGCATTACCACCACCGACTGGAGTGTGGACCTCAATTCATCTTTTAATCACCCACGTGGGTATATGCTCCTAAAAACCAATGAGGAGATGGGAGAGGCGGGACTTGCAGCACGTCAAGTGTCACAAATAGAACCAAGTTCTATTTTAGCGCCTGGCTACGCAGACGCTCGTTGACACGCGCGAGCAGTGTGGGTGCAATGATTGAATAACATGTATGTGTACATTTATTTTGCAACGCTCTCGCACTCGAGGCGGGCGGTGTGATCAGCATGTTAGGCTTGTGTGCGGCTGCTCGGCCATGGAAACCTATTTCATGAAGCTCCCGACTAACAGTTATTGTGCTGACGTTGCTTCCAGAGGCAGTTTGGAACTCGGTAGTGAGTGTCGCAACTTCAGCACTCGGCGGTCCCGTTCTGTGAGCTTGTGTGGCCTACCACTTGCGGCTGAGCAGTTGTTGCTACTAGATGTTTCCACCTCACAATAACAGCACTTACAGTTGACCGGGGCAGCTCTAGTAGTGCAGAAATTTGACGAACTGACTTGTTGGAAAGGTTGCATCCTATGACGGTGCCACGTTGAAAGTCACAGCTCTTCAGTAAGCCATTCTACTGCCAATGTTTGGAGATTGCACGGCTGTGTGCTCAATTTTATACACCTGTCAGCAATGGGTGTAGCTGAAATAGCCGAAATCACAAATTTGAAGGGGTGTCCACATACTTTTGTATATATAGTGCATGTTTTCATAAGCGCAACATGACTGCAAGAGTCAGGTCGGAATGTCTGACTGAAATACGGGACAAATTAACATTTTTTTCTAAATTTGTTGTTATTGAATTTGTTGATAAAATACGGGACATGATTGTTTGGTAGCCGGACAAAGGGCCAAAATGTGGGACTGTCCCGCATAATCCGGGGCATGTGGTCACCCTAATCACCACTATGGCTTTGGCAGTATACCATATATACCGTATACTGGGGTATTTTGAAATAGCGCCAAATAAATTATCTCCAGCTCAGGGCTCCAGCTATGCATTTGGTTTGCTAACTTGCTAGATGCCAGATCAAGCTTCTTGGTTACAGCAGAGACAACTAATCCCCTCCTGGATCAAGATCCCTGATGACTTAATTCAGGGCGGCAGGTAGCTTAGTGGTTAAGAGCGTTGTGCCAGTAACCGAAAGGTCGCTGGTTCTAATCCCCGAGCCGACTAGGTGAAAAATCTGTCTGTGCCCTTGAGCAAGGCACTTAACCCTAGTTGCTCCTGTAAGTCGCTCTGGATAAGAGCGTCTGCTAAATGACTATAATGTAAATGTAAAATGTATTTGTGCTGTTTTTCTTATTTTTTTGTAAAGAAATAGCACCCCTTGTGTACATTGCCGGTAATACCGAATACCCCGGTATGGTACAGGAACGGTATGAAGGTATGAAAATCTGGATATAGCCCCACCCTACTCACCACCAGATAAATAAATGTTAATTTTGTCTTTCTATGTGCGACTTTAGCTATACATCTAATTTGTCACTGAGATAAATGAAATGTACTGTTTGATTGTGCAGTGTATGCTCACCACCAGGATGTCTTGGCTGATCTCCAGGCCCCAGCGTGCCAGCTCCGTCTGGGCCTCTGGGTTGGTGTTGATGTTCTTCAGGAGCTGCTTCAGGGAGTGAGTGTGCTGCTCACTACTTACATTGATGTGCATCGTCAGGTCCTGGGATGGTAAAACCGGCACTTTCAGATTCTATACAGTACTATACCCATAGAAATAGATTTACTCTATGACTTTCCCCCCCAGTTACTATGTGACGTGTCTGGGTACATATAGTATTTGCCCCCCCCCCCCCTATTCAATTGATTTCATTTCTTTGAAATAAAACAAATTGGCTGGTTACTATTGTTATCAAATGCTGCCTTATCAAAACAACTGTGTTGCCTTCATGTACTGTGGATGTCATAGAACACTCCCCAGGGAGGAGAATGCATTGCCGACACAATGATTTTACCTTCATGGCGCGGAAGTCCTTTCTCATTTTGTCAGGGATTCCAGTCATGAAGGAGAGCTCAGGCAGAAGCAGGATCTCGCCAGTTATGACTTGCTGTAAGACAAAAACATACAATTAAATATAATGTATATTGTATCTTTATGGAGAAAATGTATCCAACTCAATAAAAACTCAAAGGACTATCTTATAAAGCATGTGTGATAGTAGAACAGATGTTGAAATTAATCTCAATACTGACTCAAGCCACAAGGTGTCATTCTGTTCCAAGGATACAGACAAGTATTTTGTTTCAGGGTAGTTGGGTGTGTGAGGAAAGACAACATCCTATTTTGAGATGAATATGGAATAAATAAGTACAAAAAGTTAACTATGTCAAGATAAAGCTACATTTCATGATATCCTTAGAAATAGTTTTACCTTTCCCCCAGGCTTGGACCTCTCTTTGGGTCGATGGATAAGCATTGGTTGGTCCATCTCTTTTATGGTGATGCCGTAGTTTTTGCTGTTCAGATTACAGGAAAAAAGTAAAAATACACACAAGTGTTTCCCCTATATTCACACAGCTGCTAAATTGTTGCCACCACTACAAAAAAATATGTAATTTTCTTTATATATACACATTTCTGCAGAGGCGCTTTTAAATGGATAGTTGTTGGCTCAATGACTGGAAGTCTATGGGAACAGCTAGCATGCTATTGCGCTAACGCTAGTAGAACTCTGCATAATGGATGCCACATAGCCTTACCTGTAGTACTCAACGAAAGTGGTCGTGGAGCCATTGGCCATGGTGAAGGTGTCTTTGGGGGACTTGCCCCACTCAATGTCGTCGATGCGGTAGGTGCGGTTGTTGTATCGGGTGATGACAATGCTGCCGATCAGCTCTTTGGTGCACTCATCCTGGAAGCTCTCCCTGCTTTGCTGGTAGATCACGTTCCTGGAAGGCAGAGGGGTCAAAAAGTCAAAGGTCACCAATCAGGGCCCCGCAAATCACCCCAATTTGGACTGAAAATCACCCCATTTATGGCCTGCATGTCAGCCCATTTATAACCTCCAAGTAAAAAAAAAAAAAAAAAGACAAAAAACAAGGGAATAACACTCGCACTTGTCTTTTTATACTAGCACTGACTTTGCTGATAACTACTTTGAGGAAAAATGTACTTACTATAATATGTGGTTGTCTCACCTAGCTATCTTAAGATGAATGCACTAACTAAGTCGCTCTGGAAAAGAGCGTCTACTAAATGACTAAAATGTAAACCCATTTCTTCCTTGCATGTGACCCTTTAGTGCCCTAGCCTAGACATAACCCCTCAGTCTCAAGTCCCTGAGGTAGTTTTAAAGTGGTTGAGACATACTGTGTCCAAATCTCTATGAGCAGGCAGATTCAAGCTTATTGATGTGTGTTGAAATATACATGGTGTATCAATGAATATGCTATTTGTAAATAGGTCTATGACCAGGGGTAAAAATATGGCCTGTTTAAATTTTTATGAACTCATCACGTACTGCAGACAGTGCATCATGTGGACATACACACCATGTGAACAAATAGCTGGCAAGAGAAGAGATTTATCATGCATATTTTAGAGTATCACACAAGTTAGTCAGTGATGTAATGTAACCATGGTTCTAAGTGTTGTAAGGTGCACTGAAATGATCTCACATGCAGTCGAGGACAGAGTCATTTCGCAGCACTTTGTGGGACACATCCACCTGGAGGTACAGGCCTCCGTCAGTGTGCTTTATGCACGTCGAGTAACCTGGCCACACCTGCAGCCTAGGTTAACAGAAGACAGAAACCAAGCGGCTTGAGTCAGCTGCTATTATCATTGAGATTTCAGTTGGAGTATAATTTCTCGATCTGAGGGCAAATCTAATTACTTACCGATGTTTCCCAAGTATGACTGCGCTTTTTGGATCGTAATGATTCCGCCCCACAAGCTTCAGTCCCAGGATCTTCATTACCCTTGACAACACACAGGGGGAGAACATTAATGTCTCATTGCACCAGACAAAGTTCACGTTTGGTGTAGCCTTTTTTTTGGGGGGGGGGTTACATATTTGTATACTAAACAAAAATATAAAACGCAACATGCAAAGATTTTGTGACTTACAGTTCATATAAGGAAGTCAGTCAATTGAAATAAATAAATTAGGCCCTATTCTATGGATTTCACATGACTGGGAATAAAGAGATATGCATATTTTGATCACATATACACTGCATGGCCAAAAGGATGTGGACACCCCTTCATATTAGTGGATTCGGCTATTTCAGCCACACCCGTTGCTGGCAGGTGCATAAAATCGAGCACATAGCCATGCAATCTCCATAGACAACAATTGGCAGTAGAATGGCCTTACTGAGGAGCTCACTGACTTTCAACGTGGCACCGTCATAGGATGCCACCTTTCCAACAAGTCAGTTCGTCAAATTTCAGCCCTGCTAGAGCTGCCCCGGTCAACTGTAAGTGCTGTTATTGTGAAGAGTAAACATCTAGGAGCAACAACGGCTCAGCCGAGAAGTGGTAGGCCACACAAGTTCAGAGAACAGGACCGCAGAGTGCTGAAGCACGTAAAAAACATCTGTCCTCGGTTGCAACACTCACTACCGAGTTCCAAACTGCCTCTGGAAGCAACGTCAGCACAAGAACTGTTCCGTCGGGAGCTTCATGAAATGGGTTTCCATGGCCGAGCAGCCGCACACAAGCCAAATATCACCGTGCGCAATGCCAAGCGTCGGCTGGAGTGGTGTAAAGCTCGCAGCCATTGGACTCTGGAGCAGTGGAAACGTGTTCTCTGGAGTGATGAATCACGCTTCACCATCTGGCAGTTCGACGGACGAATCTGGGTTTGGCGGATGCCAGGAGAATGCTACCTGCCCGAATGCGTAGTGTCAACTGTAAAGTTTGATGGAGGAATAATGGTCTGGGACTGTTTTTCATGGTTCGGGCTAGTCCCCTTAGTTCCAGTGAAGGGAAATCTTAACGCTACAGCATACAAACATTCTAGACAATTCTGTGGTTCCAACCTTGTGGCAACAGTTTGGGGAAGGCCCTTTCCTGTTTCAGCATGACAATGCCCCCGTGCACAAAGCGAGGTCCATACAGAAATGGTTTGTCGAGATCGGTGTGAAAGAACTTGACTGGCCTGCACAGAGCCCTGACCTCTACCTTATCGAACACCTTTGGGATGAACGCCGACTGCTAGCCAGGCCTAATTGCCCAACATCAGTGCCGACCTCACGAATGCTTGTGGCTGACTCGAAACAAGTCCCTATGTTCCAACATCTAGTGGAAAGCCTTCCCAGAAGAGTGGAGGCTGTTATAGCAGCAAAGGGGGGGGACCAGCTCCATATTAATGCCCATGATTTTGGAATGAGACGTTCGACGAGCAGGTGTCCACATACCTTTGGCTATGTAGTGTACCTTAAAAAAAAGGTAGGGCCGTGAATCAGAAAACCAGTCAGTATCTGGTGTGACCACCATTTGCCTCATGCAGCGCAACACAATGATCAGGCTGTTGATTGTGGCCTGTGGAATGTTGTCCCACTCCTTTTCAACTGCTGTGTGAAGTTGCTGGATATTGGCAGGAACTGGAACACGCTGTTGTACACGTCGATCCAGAGCATCACAAACATGCTCAATGGGTGACATGTCTGGTGAGTATGCAGGCCATGGAAGAACTGGGACATTTCCAGCTTCCAAGAATTGTGTACAGATCCTTGCGACACGGGGCTGTGCATTATCATGCTGAAACATGAGGTGATGGCGGGAGATGAATGGCACGACAATGGGCCTCAGGACTTTGTCACGGTATCTCTGTGCATTCAAATTGCCATCAATAAAATGCAATGGTGTTCGTTGTCCGTAGCTTATGCCTACCCATACCATAACCCCACTGCCACCATGGAGCAATCTGTTCACAACGTTGGCATCAGCAAACCGCTCGCCCACACAACGCATTACAAGTGGTCTGCGGTTGTGAGGCCGGTTGGACATACTGCCAAATTCTCTAAAACGATGTTGGAGGCAGCTTCTGGTAGAGAAATGAACATTACATTATCTGGCAACAGCTCTGGTGGACATTCCTGCAGTCAGCATGCCAATTGCACGCTCCCTCAAAACTTGAGACATCTGCGGCATTGTGTTGTGATAAAAACTGCACATTTTAGAGTGGCCTTTGTCTCCAGCACAAGGTGCACCTGTGTAATGATCATGCTGTTTAATTAGCTTTACATGTTGCGTTTATGTTTTTGTTCAGTGTATAATTCGCTACTTCAGTGAAAAAGCTTCAGGATTTAGAGGGAAATTGAATGTTTTAAAAGAAGTCTAGTTTTGTGTGTAAAACAACTGAAGCCCATCAAAGCATGTTTTTACATGAAGCCATCAAGCAAGCACAATAGATTAGAAGAGATTAGCTACTGACTGACAATATGGCTGCACTAAGGCCAGCTTCCCACAGAGAACTTCCCTCATAGGTAGACCACAGGCCTTTTGTTGAAAAACACCCCCAATTTCTCCTAATTTAAAGTGAAGGGGTCAATTAGTGGTAGACAATTAGCGGTTCATATTGCAGCACCAGGGTGTATTTATTAGATTGAAAATGGAAGCCACCAGACTGAAACAGGGAGGGACTACCTGAACTTGTCCAATAAGAAACATTGTTTTCCATTGTAAAATATTTTGCTACGGTGTGCCCTAATGATGGCTAAGTTTTGCCCTAATGAATACGGACGGCTCTGTTACCTTCTCAGCACCACGTTGTAGAAGGGGATGCACAGGTCAGAGTTGGGTGGCAGGATCTTAGTCATCTGGACCTTGATGTCAACCTCCTGGTTGTCAGTTCGTCTCTCACTCTTCAGGTGAACCACCTGTATGGAGGAAAGATTAGACCACAACAGGGGGCACAGAGGAGAAGATGGCTAAAGACAGGAGTGTAGCTGCACTATGTGCCACATCGGTATTGAGCGTTAACGTTGGGTCTAGTTGAGTGAAAATACACAGTTACTATAACTCTACACTCATCAATTCTGTAAGCAGCTATTCCCATATTGTGTATTTACAAGTATAAGCCAATTATTTGCACATAACTAATACACATCTACAGTCACAGACATCAGAGAAAAGTGACCTACCTCTTCCATTTTCACAGGGAGGTAGAGAATTGAGCCGTCAAACGCAACAACCTCCCCAGTGGTGGGGCGATGGTCCTTCATCATGCCAAATCGCATACCCATCGACTCCACATTGGGACTGAAAAGTGGGACAAAATGTAATAAGTTACTCCTCTTCAACAGACCAAATTATATTTCCAGAGTAGATATTTTACCCAGGAATGCTGCGTAAAATATGAATGTAACACTTTTTTCCTAATACATGTACCTACATGAAAGTGACATGGTACTGATAGACTGCCTCGTTCCTGCAGCGAATGGTGATGTGGTTCGAGCCTATGGCCAATGGTGTTCCTTTGGTACCAGTCTTGTGCAATGTTTCACTGCAAAGGGAGAGGAAATAACCTTTCAATGACTAGGCCTAACAATAGTTAGTCATAAAACACAATTCATAATTGACATAAATTAATTTCTGCCTCATTTGACTGCCTTCAACAACAGTAACATTTAAAGCAACATCATTTACTTCATGGGGGGGCAGGTAGCTTAGTGGTTAAGAGCGTTGTGCCAGTAACCGAAAGGTCGCTGGTTCTAATCCCCGAGCCGACTAGGTGAAAAATCTGTCGATGTGCCCTTGAGCAAGGCACTTAACCCTAATTGCTCCTGTAAGTCTCTCTGGATAAGAGCGTCTGCTAAATGACCAATTATAATTATATAATTATTATTATAATTTATAATAATAGACGGTTTCATAACATGGTTTCACAAATAATGGTACTTGGATGGTACTTACCAGGTGGCCTCCATCTTAATTTTTCCCTTGGTTGGAGAGCTACCTGGAGTCATGTGGGCCTCGTTGGGTGGGGCTGGAGGGGGAAGAGGGGCATCGGGGGAGACAGGATGGGAAGGGATAGGGCAAGGAGGGAGAGCAGGGGGCACAGTGGGCCCCCTTCCAGTACCCAAGAGGGGCATCGATGCTTGCCCCACTCCTACCATCTGAGATGGTACACCTCGGCCAAGGAAGCTGCAGACAGAGAGACACATTACAAGTTCTTAGTAAAAAAAATACACGTAATTCCCAACTATAAGTGTGTGTTAAATAATATGTAGAGAAAAAAAAGGCAATTTGCTATTCAACATTAATAATAAGTTCTGTTATCGAATCAATCTTACTGCTTATCCATTTTTCAAAAGAAAAAAGTATATATTTTTATTATCTGGCCTAGTTGTCTTTGAATGATCATGAACGAACTGTGACAATGACAGTCACATGCACACCAAAAAGTCTGATTACCTCCACATTAACAATGGATAATTCAATAATAATTTGAAATGAGATGGGCATATAATGAGGAGAATGGAGATATGCGAGAGGTACCTGTGTATGTGCACAGCATGAACAACGCATTCTAGAAGCATTACTGCCAGGTCCCTAAGGACCTTAGTAACATGGAGGAATTGGCCTGCTTTAGCCACAGGTTAAGCCGCAGGGTTTGAACTCATCACCTCCTCACCTGCTACCTTGGCCCATCATGTCCTCAGGGAATCCGTCTCCACTCGGGCCGGCGACTGCCACCGCTCCAACAGGGGCTGTCTGTGGTTTGAGCTCTGCTCCAAAAGCACCCCTCCCTGCACCAAACACCAGTGAAAAACACACCAGGGGATTTAGTGGATTCATCCATCTCCTCCATCCTGAGGACTCAGTTGGAGCTTAAGGAAATCAAGCAAGCTCACTAAATATTTTAAAGCTAAAATTACTATTTGATTCGGTCACGGAGTGCCTAGAACTTAGAGGCTACAGGGGCTTGCGAAACTATTCCCCCCCCCACCGTGGCATGTTTCCTATTTTGTTGCCTTACAACCTGGAATTAAAATGGATTTTTTTGGGGGTTTAATTTACACAACATGCCTACCACTTTGAAGATGCAAAATATTTTTTCTTGTGAAACAAACAAGAAATAAGACAAAAAAAAACAGAAAACTTGAGCGTGCATAACTATTCACCCCCCCAAAGTCAATACTTTGTAGAGCCACCTTTTGCAGCAATTACAGCTGCAAGTCTCTTGGGGTATGTCTCTATAAGCTTGGCACATCTAGCAACTGGGATTTTTGCCCATTCTTCAAGGCAAAAGTGCTCCAGCTCCTTCAATTTGGATGAGTTCCGCTGCTGTACAGCAATCTTTAAGTCATACCACAGACTCTCAACTGGATTGAGGTCTGGGCTTTGACTAGGCCATTCCAAGACATTTAAATGTTTCCCCTTAAACCACTCGAGTGTTGCTTTAGCAGTATGCTTAGGGTCATTGTCCTGCTGGAAGGTGAACCTCCGTCCCAGTCTCAAATCTCTGTTTCCCTCAAGAATTTCCCTGTATTTAGCGCCATCCATCATTCCTTCAATTCTGACCAGTTTCCCAGTCCCTGACGATAAAAAACATCCCCACAGCATGACGCTGCCACCACCATGCTTCACTGTGGGGATGGTGTTCTCGGGGTGATGAGAGGTGTTGGGTTTGCGCCAAACATAGCGTTTTCCTTGATGGCCAAAAAGCTCAATTTTAGTCTCATCTGACCAGAGTACCTTCTTCCATATGTTTGTGGAGTCTCCCACATGCCTTTTGGCAAACACCAAACGTGTTTGCTTATTTATTTCTTTAAGCAATGGCTTTTTTCTGGCCACTCTTCCGTAAAGCCCAGCTCTGTGGAGTATACGGCTGAAAGTGGTCCTTTGCAGCTCCTTCAGGGTTATCTTTGGTCTCTTTGTTGCCTCTCTGATTAATGCCCTCCTTGCCTGGTCCGTGAGTTTTGGTGGGCGGCCCTCTCTTGGCAGGTTTGTTGTGGTGCCATATTCTTTCAATTTTTTAATAATGGATCTCCGTGGGATGTTCAACGTTTTTGATATTTTTTTATAACCCAACCTTGATCTGTACTTCTCCACAACTTTGTCCCTGACCTGTTTGGAGAGCTCCTTGGTCTTCATGGTGCCGCTTGCTTGGTGGTGCACCTTGCTTAATGGTGTTGCAGACTCTGGGGCCTTTCAGAACAGGTGTACATATACTGAGATCATGTGACAGATCATGTGACACTTAGATTGCACACAGGTGGACTTTTTAAAACTAATTATGTGACTTCTGAAGGTAATTGGTTGCACCAGATCTTATTTAGGAGTTTCATAGCAAAGGGGGTGAATACATATGTACGCACCACTTTTTCGTTATTAATTTTTTTGCATTTTTTCATTTCACTTCACCAATTTGGACTATTTTGTTTATGTCCATTACATTAAATAAAAATCAATTTAAATTACAGGTTGTAATGCAACAAAATAGGAAAAACGCCAAGGGGGATGAATACTTTTGCAAGGCACTGTATGTTGGATAAGGCAAATCTATTTATTGCGTACCAAAAATGGTTTAGCTTTAGTGCATCAGAGTTTATGTTTTTGCGCATTATTCCTAATTCCTATTTTATTAGTGTTTATGTCCTCTTGTTCTCATGTTGTCTTTTTTGTCTTGTCTCCTGTGCTGTGTGCACCTTCCCATTTACACCAGAGATCTGTAGATAATGATGAGATGCACATGTCGCCACCCTAACAATGGGAGTGGTTGTCCTTAAGGCGGGAAGGCAGGCATAAAGGTTAGGTCCAAAATAAGCCAATAGAAACGCAAAATCATGGGCATCAATATGGAGTTGGTCCCCCCTTTGCTTCTATAACAGCCTCCACTCTACTGGGAAGGCTTTCCACTAGATGTTGGAACATTGCTGCGGGGACTTGCTTCCATTCAGCCACAAGAGCATTAGTGAGGTTGGGCACTGATGTTGGGCGATTAGGCCTAGCTCGCAGTCGGCGTTGTAATTAATCCCAAAAAGTATTCATTGTATGCTGTAGCATTAAGATTTCCCTTCAGTGGAACTAAGGGGCCTAGCCCGAATCATGAAAAACAGCCCCAGACTATTATTCCTCCTCCACCAAACTTTACAGTTGGCACTATGCATTCGGGCAGGTAGCGTTCTCCTGGCATCCGCCAAACTCTGATTTGTCCGTCAGACTGCCAGATGGTGAAGTATGATTCATCACTCCAGAGAACGCGTTTCCACTGCTCCAGAGTCCAATGACGGCGAGCTTTACACCACTCATGCATTACGCATGTTGATCTTAGGCTTGTGTGCGGCTGCTCGGCCATGGAAACCCATTTCATGAAGCTCCCGACAAACAGTTATTGTGCTGACGTTGCTTCCAGAAACAGTTTGGAAATCGGTAGTGAATGTTGCAACCGAGGACAGACGATTTTTACGTGCTTCAGCACTCAGCGGTCCCGTTCTGTGATCTTGTGTGGCCTACCACTTGACGGCTGAGCCATTGTTGCTCCTAGACGTTTCCACTTCACAATAACAGCACTTACATGCTGACCAAAATAAATGTACACATACATCTTATTCAATCATTTCATCCCAACGAGCGTCTGCGTAGCCAGGCGCTAAAATAGAACTTGGTTCTATTTTTGACGCTTGACACGCTGCAAGTTCCACCTCTCCCATCTCCTCATTGGTTTTTAGGAGCATATACCCACGTGGGTGATTGAAAGATGAACTGAGGTCCACACTCCAGTCCAGTTGGTTGTGTTAATGCGCCTTAAAGTTGGTTGCCAACAGCCATATAAAGTCCAAAGAAGAAGACTGAAAGAGGAGAGATTATTAGAAACTACCTGGGTTTACCCTTTTATCTGTGGATTAATTGTCAGAGTAGAGGACCTTGTGCATTTCAGGTAAAATAACAACCCAATGTTTATATCCCAGGACAAATTAGCTAGCAACAGCAAGCTAGCTAGCTAAATGGCCATGAATGTTTCATGCGTTTCGACCTGTCCCCAAATTAATATTGTTGGTTCAGAGTTCGTTTGGATATGTCAACCTGCGTGTCCTGACCGCGTCTGGTGTGGATGGAAGAAATCAACATGTGTGCGTGCCCGTTCTAGACAGCATGTTACAGAACAGGTGTATATATATATAAATGTGACAAACTGACTTGTTGGAAAGGTGGAATCCTATGACGGTGCCACGTTGAAAGTCACTGAGCTCTTCAGTAAGGCCATTCTACTGCCAATATTTTTCTATGGAGATTATATGGCTGTGTGCTCGATTGTATACGCCTGTCAGCAACAAGTGTGGCTGAAATCGCCAAATCCACCAATTTGAAGGGGTGTCCACATACTTTTGTATATATAGTGTATTTTTCCTGAATTCAGATTATTGCTGACTGTTTAAAAGGCAGTGTATTTGACCTTTAATTGTGCAACAACGCTTATTTAGAGAAAACATTTTTAAAACTCTCTCTCGTGAATCGCTCATAAGTTTGAAAAAAAAATGTGCGATATGATTTTTAGGCCATATTGCCCAGCCCTAATCAGAGTGCATCAATATGATTGATTTCCAATCTTCTACTTTATTAAATGTAAAGGCTAACCATTACTCTTAACCCATGCCATTTGAGCTTGAGGGTAAAACTTGATATCTTCCCAGTTAGTTTGATCCAGTATGCCTTAATCTCTAGGCCGTGTCCCAAATGGCAACCTATTCCCTACGTAGTGCACTACTTTTGATCTGCCCCCATACTATGGGCCCTGGTCAAAAGTAGTGCACTACATAGGGAATGGGGTGCCATTTGTAATACAAACCTGAGCTGTGTTCGAATACTCATACTAACTGCACTAACTGTACTATTTGTGACGTGAATTGAGTATATAGTATGCTTATTGGTCATAGTATGGATATAGTATGCCAAAAGTTCCCGGATGTCGTACTAAATTTGCCAAAATATGAAGTATACAAGCAGTGGACCCTATTTCTGTGCTTTTAGGGCCCATAATGCAATACTTCAGAAAATGGGCGTGGCTTCATAACATTTTCAGATTTGAAGAAACTGGCGGAAAATATGCAGCCGAAGTCTGACTGGAGCAGATACAAATTCATTGCTTTAACTAATTATGACAAATGTTAAGAAAATGTTGAGCAATGTAATAAAGTAATGACTTTTCAACTAAGTTACATTACGTTGGCTGACAATTTGTTAGCTACGCTGTCCTTACAAACTGCATTGCATTACAGCAGTATGTTAGCTAGTTACCTAGTTACCTAACGTTAGTTGGCTACTAATACATCGAACTTGCCAGACAGTATATTAACTATCTGCTATCTAACTAACTACCCAACGTTTATTGACTTGATTATTCACAATCTTAGCTAAGTGGTATAGTCGTTGTGTGTTTCAATGGACATTGTTAATTCTGGCTATCTACTCCAATTTCATAGCACGCTCGTCTGAGTGTGCCAGAGCACAGAATAACTGATGAATTTACGAACGCTCAACACCCGTTGAATATTGCCGGTGTCAGTAAATGTCGGCCAAAAAAAGCATAATTAAATTGTTGCCAGCAGCACAGTGTGGGGATCTATTTTCTTATAACTAGATGTGATGCCTAGCTTAGAAAGAATACATTAATGATTAAACATAATAGGTTTGTGCTGTACTGATATAGATTGGTCAACATAGCAAGCTGTGATTTTTGTGAGGAACTATTAGGGGGTAGGCCGAGACAGACTTGTGTCTCACATACACACACTGCCTCTTTGTTAGACCGCTCAAGGACATGTGTTCTGCTACAAAGATGTCTGAGGTTGCTGAATCGGGACAAGTTGTGGAGATAACAATTAATGCCTGGCAACAGTGAAGCACCAAGGGGCTGGGACCAGCCTGTGCGCCAACGATAGGCTGAGTAAGTCTAAACCACGCTCAGTCTCTACTCTGATAGGCCAGCAGGGAGCGGGAAATATCTCTGTCAAGAGTATTTAAAGAAGAACTTATAACAATGGACCAGTTCTCTGTCTGCCCTGCGTGGTATTTCAGTGGACCCGTATATACGAACATCATATTTACCATTGAAGTGTTTTGCATTAATTAAAATACTAGTCTATTTTAGAAGACGTGTTGACCTCTTTTGTTCCAATACCAGATTTGAATTGACGCAACTTAACAACAGTTACAGTCACCAACACTCTGGAAAACATGAAAACAGCCTAACCAGCTCTGCTAGGGCGAGTAAAATGGTCAGTGAGGTGTTCTCTCATTTGTGTCGAAGTAGCTAGCCAACGTTAGCTTGGGTGCTTGACTGCCGTTGAACACTCGGATCAACCCTACTCCTCCGCCAAAGCGTCCAGTGTGCGCTCTGAACGCTCTGAATTTACTAACGGACAATCTGACAACGCTCTGGATCTACGAACGCCCAGAGCGCACTCTGACACTCCAGATTGAATTTACGAACACACCCGAAATCGTAAAATGTCTAGCTAGTCATTTGTTATGCTAACAAGCTAGCAAGAGGTTCCATATCAACAGCATCAACTTCCGGTAGACAGGCGAAGCGCTCGTACGCTCAACTGAAACAATACCGTTTGTTTACAGTATACTAAAATGAACTAATAGTATATAGTATGTAGTATATACTCATTAAGTATGTAGTATACAGTATGTTAGTATGGGGTATTCGAACACAGCTCTAGTGTTTCATAAACTCAAGATTACTCACCCACTGGCGGCGCTCCCCTGCCCCAGGTCTTTGAGGGCTCGATCCCCAAGCCTCTGAACATGGACACCAGCGACGACCCCTGGCCTTGGGTGGGCATGTCCACCTGCCAATTACAATATCTTTACAAGAGCTATAAGAGAAAAAAAAACTTAGCTCAGATGGTATTTAAAAAATCTCTAATACTTCATCTGCCCTTGATTGAGCTTGCCTGGTGCAATGGAACTAATAGAATAGTCCCATAAATGGAAACCACCTTGAACCCTGGTCTTGGTAGAAGTTAGGAGAAAGACTTTACTAACCCCAAGGAACACAACACAAACCTGCTTGGTTACTACTTCCTCTTCTGCCTGCAGACTTGGCATCTCTTCAGGCTGACCTGGAGGGGCTTGTCCGGGGTGAGGCCCCAAACCAAGAAGGGGTGCCCCTCTTGCCACACCTACTGTCGGCTCAGCTGTCGAGAGAAGCCGCCCTCTAGCGCGGCTAAGTCCACCATCTTCTGATGTAGGCATGGGTATCCCCCTGGCAAAGCCAATGGAGGGCTCGCTCACTGGGAAGGGCACTCCTCTCCCGTACTGCATAAGCGGTGTATCACCAGGGGTGGTGAAACCCCTGGCTCGTCCTAAGCCAGCAGACCCATCTGCTGCAAACAGCAGGCCTCTGGCTCGTCCTATTGCTGGCTCATCTGACCGCAGTCCTCGCCCCCATGCCTGCTGCTGCAGCCAAGGCAAGCGGGTCGCACCAGGGAGGCCTGGGAAACGAGGCTTCTTTGGATCCATTCCAGCTAGCCCCTCTCACATGCAATGCCTGTGAGGTGCAAATGAAAAAGCTTATTGGCAAGAGGATTTATGGAAACTTGCTAAAACATGTGAAGGCTCCAGATGGCATGTCATTTGTATTTTGTCGTAATGAAAGAACAAGCTACTTTGCTAGTATCAAAACGTTTATGATAGACATATTGATGGGGCAAAAGACAGGAAGGATCTTGCTGAGTGTAACTAACTCAATCAGAGGGACAACCACCTCTGAGTTGAGTACAATCACCAAGCCAATTATCGTTAACATCAGGGCAAAAGTTGCAATGTCAATCTTGATGCTCGCGCAAGCGGTTGCAGCCAAGGGGTGTAATCATTAAGCCGATTCTGTTGCAAAACGTTTTGCAACAGAAACCGTTTACACCAAACTTACAAAATGTTAAATGGTTTCCATAACGAATACACCCCATGTTGGAATAGCTAGCTACCTGCCTGTGTATTTTCTCCCTAAAATGTATGAGACTAATAACTACTAGCTAGATGGGTACATTTCACACCAACATCAAAGGTCAATTCAATATTGCAATAACTAGCTATTTATATTTTAGCAAAAGCGAATGAATGTTAACAGGTGCGTCATTAGCTAGCTAGCATGTTTGCTTTTGATTACAAGCACATGCACCGGGGGAAAACGGGAGCCGAGGTAAACTAATTTTTAGGAACTTAAATGCTTATTTCGTTGCGTCGTACGTTCTTTACTAGTCAAACAGAACTCCAAACCTTATTTTCATCAACTTATGCTGATTTTACATGCGTTTGGAGGACTTTCTTCTCAATATTGATACCGACCTTTTGCTAGCTGTCGTCTAAATTACCGGGAAACGTTTGGATGTCTGGACACGCCCATGGTAATAAACTATTGGTTAATCGAACAAATTTGTCAAAGTGTATTGGCGCTCGAGAGCTGTCAGTAACCAGGTTTCCATCCAACCCTTTTATGGAGTAAAGTATATGCTACATGTCGGATATAACATTTTATGAGAGGATTGATGGATGGAAACAGAACGTTTCCCGGTAAAAGGTGGAATCTTTTTGTGTCGGTAAAATAAATTATGCGAGAAATGTCGGTGGAAACGCTTGTATGCGCAAATATTGATATAATAACCATAAAATCAAATCATATCAAAGTAAACTTGGGAGTCACACGATGACATTTGTGATTGTGTGGTCCTCTCACTACGATACACAACTAATCTTCTCCTTTCCCCCTTCTGATAACCAGGTGGCGAATCGCATCTCTGCATGTCTGGCCGACATATCAGTATGGATGACGGATCACCACCTCAAGCTGAACCCTGGCAAGACGGAGCTGCTCTTCCTCCCGGGGAAGGACTGCCCGTTCCATGATCTCGCCATCACGGTTGACAACTCCGTTGTGTCCTCCTCCCAGAGTGCGAAGAGCCTTGGCGTGACCCTGGACAACACCCTGTCGTTCTCCGCTAACATCAAGGCGGTGACCCGATCCTGCAGGTTCATGCTCTACAACATTCGGAGAGTACGACCCTGCCTTACACAGGAAGCGGCACAGGTCCTAATCCAGGCACTTGTCATCTCCCCGTCTGGATTACTGCAACTCGCTGTTGGCTGGGCTCCCTGCCTGTGCCATTAAACCCCTACAACTCATCCAGAATGCCGCAGCCTGTCTGGTGTTCAACCTTCCCAAGTTCTCTCACGTCACCCCCCTCCTCCGCACACTCCACTGGCTTCCAGTTGAAGCTCGCATCCGTTACAAGACCATGGTGCTTGCCTATGGAGCAGTGAGGGGAACGGCACCTCCGTACCTTCAGGCTCTGATCAGTCCCTACACCCAAACGAGGGCATTGCGTTCATCCACCTCTGGCCTGCTGGCTCCCCTTCCTCTGCGGAAGCATAGTTCCCGCTCAGCCCAGTCAAAACTGTTCGCTGCTCTGGCACCCCAATGGTGGAACAAGCTCCCTCACGACGCCAGGACAGCGGAGTCACTCACCACCTTCCGGAGACATTTGAAACCCCACCTCTTTAAGGAACACCTGGGATAGGATAAAGTCATCCTTCTACCCCCCAAAAATAAAATAAAAATAAAAATAAAAATAATAATTGTAAAGTGGTTATCCCACTGGCTATAGGGTGAATGCACCAATTTGCAAGTCGCTCTGGATAAGAGCGTCTGCTAAATGACGTAAATGTGCCCTTGAGCAAGGCACTTAACCCTAATTGCTCCTGTAAGTCGCTCTGGATAAGAGCGTCTGCTAAATGACTAAAATGTAAAAAATGTAAATGTAAATTTTTCGGGAAATCATGCAGTTTAGGCCTATGAATTTACAGATAAAATAAATTATGATGAACTTCACAGGGTGATGAAAGTACAAGGTTGAGCTTGATGCTCCTTTGTTTTAAAGGTGATGGAAACCCATTTAACTTTCGTTTTTTTTTTTTTATTTGGTACATGGGAATTTAACCGCAAAATGTATTTTTATATGCACTATGTCATCATGCACAGCCTTTAAACTGCAATAAGTCAAATTGATGGAAACATCTCTGGTGGGAAAATGCGCATATTGTTTTTATGCCTATTCGCATACAAACCTGTCGCCAATTGGATGGAAACACAGCTAGTCTGACAAAAGACTCAAGTGAATAAAATAAATAAATATGTGTATATATACAGTACCAGTCAAAAGTTTGGACACACCTACTCATTCACTGGGTTTTCTTAATTTTTACTATTGTCTACATTGTGGAATAATAGTGAAGACATCAACACTATGAAATAACACATATGGAAAATATATTTTATATTTGAGATTCTTCAAATAGCCACCCTTTGCCTTGATGATAGCTTTGCACACTCTTGGCATTCTCTCAACCAGCTTCACCTGGAATGCTTTCCCAACAGTCTTGAAGGAGTCCCACATATGCTGAGCACTTGTTCACTGCTTTTCCTTCACTCTGCGGTCCAACTCATCCCAAACCATCTCAATTGGCTTGAGGTTGGGAGATTGTGGAGGCCAGGTCAGCTGATGCAGCACTCCATCACTCTCCTTCTTGGTGATTGGCTCAAATGCATTAAGAAGGAAAGCAATTCCACAAATTAACTTTTAACAAGGCACACCTGTGACTACCTCATGAAGCTGGTTGAGAGAATGATAAGAGTGTGCAAAACTGTCATCAAGGCAAAGGGTGGCTACTTTGAAGAATCTCAAATATAAAATATATTTTGATTTGTTTAACACTTTTTTGCTTACTACATGATTCCATATGTGTTATTTCATAGTTTTGATGTCTTCACTATTATTCTACAATGTAGAAAATAGTAAAAATAAAGAAAACCCCCTTGAATGAGTAGGTGTGTCCAAACTTTTGACTGGTACTGTATGTGTGTAAGAAAATTATAATGCAATATTTTATTTGACAGCATGCATTTCCACAAATGATGCTGTAAAAATGTTATCTATTTTATAATATTTTACATGATTTTGTAGAAGATGCTATGGACAATTCTAAACATGCCCATCATTGCCAATCCCTGTAAGACAGTTGTTTCACATGCATCAATACTTATCATCAGTCAGACTTACCATTACATTTGATTTTCAAGGTTATATAGTGTGGTTATAGGCTACTGTAGCGAGTAGTTTTTATTTATTTCTCTGAATGATTTCATCCTGTATAAACTCACCAGAGTCAAGAAAAAGGTTGTCTTGTGACTTGTCATTGCAGTGCTCTAAATCATCTGATGCTGCTGCTGGATGATATCAGGAGAGCATATCACCAAAACCAGCAGCACATATCACCTGAGTGGGAGATGGAAGGTGGGCCTGCTGTTTGGATTACAGTTCCTTCATACTGTTAATTTATAGCTGTACACAAGGGGCTGTGAGGGATTTGCTTGATGTGTCGAAACGTGATAAAATTGAACATACCTTGTGTTGCAGGCAGTTGCCATTTTATGTTAACTCACAAACATATTTATGGCTGCTGCAGTCACCCTGCTGTTTTCCTCTTAGGCCAGATGCATCCCTGAGTCCAGCCATGGCATCAATGTGGTGGTGAGTCGTCCAAGGAGGGATACACCTACAATAGTAACTAACACCCTCTCAACCTCCAGCATTGACTATTCTGAATTCTGCATCGGTGATTGATATGTGTTATAGGCTAAGGCTGTCATTGAGACGTGTAATAGGGGAAGGCTGTCATTGACATGTGTTATAGGGGAAGGTTGTCATTGACGTGTTATCTGCATGATGGGGGTAGGCTGTCTGTCTCTGTAAGTGTCTATTTGAAAAAAGATGAAGGAATACATTTGATGGAGAGTTTGGTTCCCCTATAAGACATGATTAGTTAAAGGCTGAAATGTTTAGCATTAACAAGGCAACAATAAACCTGTCGTCCCCCACCAATGATGCAGCGCCCCCCCTGGGGCCAATTGAGATATCGCGTGTGACTAACAAATGTCAGTTATCGTGTGTGACCACATATTATCAATTATATTGACCACTCAAGTGGCCGCTTTAACAATTCAAATAAATGTCTTCAAGAAATGGAAGGCAGTTAGCCTGTGTACCAATCCAGGGCTTGACGTTCAGGTACATTTGCCAGTGTCACACCAGGCCAGTACCAAGTGAAAACTACTGGCCCGAATGAGAAAATGACTGGGCCGGACCAAGATCACAGGAAAGCAATTTATGCACGCAGCATTTCAATCGTGGGTGATTTCATGTTTCATTTGCAGTCTGGGCAAGAACCTTTTATATTATGGCCAACCATAAAATCTGATATGTACACTGATGGTTCGGAAAACAAAAATATGACCATCCCCCTCTCAATGATGACATATAGCCTATATTAAACCGTTTATAAAGTAATATTCCCCTCCAGAAATGAGCCCAATAACATATTGATGAAAAGCAATATCTTTAGGGACATGGTCCATATTATCAGGCAGGTGTGCTATTTTATCAATAAGCATTATCACCTGTAACCTGATGCAGCATTGTGACTACATGGCTGAAGCATGGGGTTGCTCCTCTGCATAGTTTACCCCAATGGGCTAATCATTAGCTAGTTCACAGACACTAAATATGATCTTGTTGCTTGTTTAATGTCCCAAAAAACGACCACTGGCGCTAATAAAATCATGTGATTTTTTAGTGTTCATAAATACAATGTAATTGTGTGAATTGTACAGTGAATGTAGGCCTACCGTTTATGCATTTGAATGGCCGACACACTTCTTACTTTTTTATTGTCATGCCAGACACTCAAGATTGTAAAGCACTGCCAATTGTGCAAAAGTTGAGAAATAAATCATACAGCACTGGAAAGTTGGGATGCTGCTCTTTTAAATAATTGCCATCAAAACTGTTGTATTTTCCGGAGATTGCATTTAGGGATGTTGCGCAGTGACTGACATGTTGCGCAGTGACACATTTCTTTCCACTCAGCAATCAGCTGTGTGAGGAGTTGCGCGCTCTTGCCACCCGACAGTTGATATTCAGCTGATAATAAACGACATAGCTCATGAACACCTTTGGCAATTAATGTGGTTTTTAAACAATTATATAGGCCTATAAAGAATAGCATTATTACAATATTCATTTTGTATTTAACCAATAAGTGATTTGTGTAAATAATGTTAATGTCTTGACAAGCAAGCAGCTCCATAGTGTAGGCCTATGTAAACATGGGAGGTGGGGGGGGGGTTATATATACACTGCTCAAAAAAATAAAGGGAACACTTAAACAACACAATGTAACTCCAAGTCAATCACACTTCTGTGAAATCAAACTGTCCACTTAGGAAGCAACACTGATTGACAATACATTTAACATGCTGTTGTGCAAATGGAATAGACAACAGGTGGAAATTATAGGCAATTAGCAAGACACCCCCAATAAAGGACTGGTTTTGCAGGTGGTGACCACAGACCACTTCTCAGTTCCTATGCTTCCTGGCTGATGTTTTGGTCACTTTTGAATGCTGGCGGTGCTTTCACTCTAGTGGTAGCATGAGACGGAGTCTACAACCCACACAAGTGGCTCAGGTAGTGCAGCTCATCCAGGATGGCACATCAATGCGAGCTGTGGCAAGAAGGTTTGCTGTGTCTGTCAGCGTAGTGTCCAGAGCATGGAGGCGCTACCAGGAGACAGGCCAGTACATCAGGAGATGTGGAGGAGACCGTAGGAGGGCAACAACCCAGCAGCAGGACTGCTACCTCCGCCTTTGTGCAAGGAGGAGCAGGAGGAGCACTGCCAGAGCCCTGCAAAATGACCTCCAGCAGGCCACAAATGTGCATGTGTCTGCTCAAACGGTCAGAAACAGACTCCATTAGGGTGGTATGAGGGCCCGACGTCCACAGGTGGCATTTGCCAGAGAACACCAAGATTGGCAAATTCGCCACTGGCGCCCTGTGCTCTTCACAGATGAAAGCAGGTTCACACTGAGCACGTGACAGACGTGACAGAGTCTGGAGACGCCGTGGAGAACGTTCTGCTACCTGCAACATCCTCCAGCATGACTGGTTTGGCGGTGGGTCAGTCATGGTGTGGGGTGGCATTTCTTTTGGGGGCCGCACAGCCCTCCATGTGCTCGCCAGAGGTAGCCTGACTGCCATTAGGTACCGAGATGAGATCCTCAGACCCCTTGTGAGACCATATGCTGGTGCGGTTGGCCCTGGGTTCCTCCTAATGCAAGACAATGCTAGACCTCATGTGGCTGGAGTGTGTCAGCAGTTCCTGCAAGAGGAAGGCATTGATGCTATGGACTGGCCCGCCCGTTCCCCAGACCTGAATCCAATTGAGCACATCTTGGACATCATGTCTCGCTCCATCCACCAACGCCACGTTGCACCACAGACTGTCCAGGAGTTGGCGGATGCTTTAGTCCAGGTCTGGGAGGAGATCCCTCAGGAGACCATCCGCCACCTCATCAGGAGCATGCCCAGGCGTTGTAGGGAGGTCATACAGGCACGTGGAGGCCACACACACTACTGAGCCTCATTTTGACTTGTTTTAAGGACATTACATCAAAGTTGGATCAGCCTGTAGTGTGGTTTTCCACTTTACTTTTGAGGGTGACTCCAAATCCAGACCTCCATGGGTTGATACATTTTATTTCCATTGATAATTTTTGTGTGATTTTGTTGTCAGCACATTCAACTATGTAAAGAAAAAATAATAAGATTATTTCATTCATTCAGATCTAGGATGTGTTATTTTAGTGTTCCCTTTATTTTTTTGAGCAGTGTATTTTTTAACGTTTTGATTTATCAGGGGGCACCCTCAGCACTACTTCCCGCGGCTATGTAAGCAAACCTTTCTTTGCTAGTAATGACATTGCTGTGTCTGATATGAAAAAGGACTTTGAATGCGCGTGCTGATGTTCAACTCTGAATTGATGTCCTTCCCACCTCCTACGGGCCATATGACATCTTGATTAACTGGCCCGGTGAGCTCGGCAGATATTGCCGGCCCAGTGGGTAGCCCTGAATGTCAAGTTCTGCAGTCTCTTTAGCTAATCCACTCCCTGTACTCCATGTCATGTGCCAAAGAAAAACGCCACCTGCTGGAGAAAAAACATTTTGGGCCCAGTTATCCCGCTCGCTTCGCCTATTCCTCTCTGGTGTGACTCACAAGTTACTATAGCCCAGTCTACTGTACAAGAGGGATGCAGTGTCCTGACAAGTGGCATTTTGGGCAACATTTCAGAAAAAGATAAGGGAGCAAGATAGTTCAAACTTGGCAACATGACACCACTCACTGGAAGAGGAATTGTTGCATGCTAAAGTTTGACATGAAACTATTAGTTTCATAGTGCTTGGCAAGTCATATCTTCTGTCTCCAGGAATCTATGAACACTTCATTTCCCTCTGTTGAGTGGATGGAAATTATAAAACGGCAGCCTTGATTGTGAATGTTTAGGTCGCGAT
This sequence comes from Coregonus clupeaformis, assembly GCF_020615455.1. Classification (NCBI taxonomy): domain Eukaryota; kingdom Metazoa; phylum Chordata; class Actinopteri; order Salmoniformes; family Salmonidae; genus Coregonus; species Coregonus clupeaformis. The sequence continues at coordinate 45,390,687 of NC_059207.1, forward strand.
AGCAGACCCTTAAGTTGAACTCCGAAATATGGCGGATGTAGATATTTCCCATAAGCACAGATCTAAGATCAGCGTACCCTCCCCAAATCCTGACCTTAACCATTATTGGGGAAACATAAAACTGGTGTTAGATCAGTGTCAAGGGGCAACTCTCTCTTACTCCTGAAAAACAGGGCTCATAGGTAATAGCCAGGGTGCCATTTGGGACCTATCCACAGTGACTATTGCTGGGGTCCATTTGGTTAACCTCAGTGTGACCCGAGTCTCTACCCCTGATCTTATCTTATAAGAAGGACAGGACAGGGCTGAGAGGGAGCCATCCGACACTTCTCATCAAGGAGGTACGTTTCCTTCTGTTTTGTAGTGTGGCGTGAACAAAAAAAACAAACAGGAATCAGGCTGACATGTCCAAGTGGATATCCAGAGTGGTGCTCTCAGTAATTGACCCTTCGCCAAGCCCCACCATCCTTGGTTACTGTTGCAGCCTGGGACAACATTTTCCCAGGAAGCCCAATTCCCCATTCAACCACTGGCAAAATCTCCTCACAATGATCTCAAACTGTGAGTTTGTCTGAGGTGTTTGACTCGATGACAGTTGCTATCCATTGGAGTGCTACCATTGGTTGCCCCAAATTCTGGGGCAGGGTTTAGCGAGGGGTCAATTCTGATTTTTTCCCCCACTAATTGGTCTTTTGACCAATCAGATCAGCTCTGAAAAAGCACTGATGTGAAAAGATCTTATGTGATTGGTCAAAACGCCAATTAGTGGAAAAAATATCAGAATTGACCTGCCTGTGTAAACGCAGCTACAGGCATATTGAAAACGTCACCTCACTATGTAGCTAGTCTTCTAGTCCAAATATCTCTCAGGTGCGTTATTTGCCAGCCCTTTAACCGTAACCTATACCTAGCTTATAAATCAATGGCTAGTCCGACATAACTGTTCCAGCTGGCGGATAGCCGTTGATACGTAGGTAGTGTAGCTCAGTTGGTAGGGCATGATGCTTGCAACGCCAGGGTTGTGGATTCAATTCCCAAGGGGTACCAGTATGAAAAAAGTATGAAAATGTATGGACTCAATACTGTAAGTCAGTCTGGATAAGAGTGTTTGCTAAATGACTAAAATGTAAAAAAAAAGTATTGTTAAAGGGATACTTCAGGATTTTGGCAATCAGATGAACTTGTGTATACTATTTTTATGACTGCGTGCATTTTGAAGGACGTTGCATTAGCGCAATGACTGGAAGTCTATAGTAACTGCTAGCATGCTGGTAGATAACATAGACTTCCAGTCATTGCACTAAAGCTAATTAGTATTGGCTCGCGAAACTACCACTAACTTCCTTCATACTGGATGCAGAGATAAAAATGGTATCCATGAGCTCATCCTACTCTGGGGAAGTAGATAAAGGGCTTCATTGCCAAAATCCCGAAGTATCCCTTTAAGGGTAAGCAGCACATTTTCGACCAACCTTTACTTGACAGTACTTCTTCAATTCACAACTTAGAAGCCACTGCTGTCTTCTAAACTTCCATGGCTAGTTGCAGTTGGAATTTAGAAAAGGTTCCGTTATTAAATAAAATAAATGTTTTGCTCCATGTAGTAATCCAACAATGTGTACACCGCCATCTTGTTTATTTCAAATCTTCTCTCATTGATCGAGATAGGTGGGTGTCCACCCCAAAGTGCTGCATGTCATGAACGTGACTCAAAAATCAAGCATTGTGTTAAATGACATTGAGACACCTGTCTCAATCAATGAGAGAATATTTGAAATAGACAACATGGCGGCATACACATTATTGGATTACTTAACACTACCTATGTATCAAAGGCTATCCGCCAGCTGGAAAAGCTAGTAATGTCGCACTAGTCATTGATTTATTAGCTACCCTATACCTTACCCTGACAAAACATACCATCAATGTTGTTCCATTCTCTTCCATTCCAAGGCACCAACTGAGATTCAACACCATGTTACAACCAGCACTGAGCCCTCTGAAGCTACTGTCAGTAACACTACAGCAGAACAGCTCACCTTCTATGGTTCTAGGAGGACAGTTACTGCATGTCTCAGGAAAGAGGTCATGTATAATAACCTATAGCTACAATTAACAACATACACTGAACAAAAACACGCAACAATTTCAAAGATTTCACTGATTTACAGTTCAAATAAGGAAATCAGTCAATTGAATTAAATTAATTTGGCCCTGATCTATGGATTTCACATGACTGGGAATACAGATATGCATCTGTTGGTCACAGATACCTTAAAAAAAAGGTAGGGGCGTGGATCAGAAAACCAGTCAGTATCTGGTGTGACCACCATTTGCCTTGTGCAGTACGACACATCTCCTTCGCACAGAGATTGTGGAATGTTGTCCCACTCCTCTACAATCGCTGTGCGAAGTTGCTGGATATTGGTGGGAACTGAGTATGCAGGTCATGGAAGAACTGGGACATTTTCAGGTTCCAGGAATTGTGTACAGATCCTTGCGACATGGGGCCATGCATTATCAGGCTGAAACATGAGGTGATGGCGGCGGATGAATGGCACAACAATAGGCCTCAGGATCTCGTCACGGTATCGTCAAGGCCTCCTGTAGCTCAGTTGGTAGAGCATGGCGCTTGCAACGCCAGGGTTGTGGTTTCGATTCCCACAATATGTATGAAAAATGTATGCACTCACTAACTGTAAGTCGCTCTGGATAAGAGCGTCTGCTAAATGACTAAAATGTATCTCTGTGCATTCAAATTGCCATCGATATAAAAATATAAAATAATAATAATAATTGATATAAGAGACGAGCATGCAGATAAGCTTCCCTGAGACGGTTTCTGACAGTTTGTGCAGAAATTATTTGTTTGTGCAAACCCACAGTTTCATCAGCTGTCCGGTCTCAGACAATCCCGCAGGTGAAGAAGGTCAATAGGTTTCATATTTGCAATTATTCTTAGAATTGCTTGAGGTAATCACAAACGTTTTCCCAGATACGCTAAGTAGATTAGTTTCTTGCCTGCACCTGGTTCCAGAATAACTGAGTGGTTCTTGCAGAAAGCAGCACATACCCCACTGCTCAACCCTTTTCACCCATTATTGTCCAGAGATTGACCAAATTTCTGTCCTCTTAGCATAACATACTTTACATTTTGAGCTGAGCTCCCTTTTACCAGATGTGTTTAGTGATGTTGCATACCTTGGCAATATTATCAAGCAACAAATGTAATAATTTGCAATCCTGTCAGCAATCAATTCATCACCTATCCTGGACATTAGTCCAGTTAATTACTACCTTCAAGGAGATGAGGCTGTTGCAAAGCCACAAACCGCTGAATACAACTTTTATAATTACTCTGATTATTGGCATTTGTTATCATCATCATCATCATGTGATTATTTCAGATCCCAGAACCGAGTCCCCTGCCAGATAATGTCAGGGGATTAAGGTCACAGAAACAAATAATCCTCAATTTACCAGCATCTAAACGAGATAAACAACGTTTATCTTCATCTCGCCTAGAATGAGCCGACATAATCACAAGCTGTCCCACAGAATGTACAATCTGCTGTTAAAAGAGAAGACAGCAGAGAATGGATTTGATTGGCCAGGACGATTATACCTATTTTTACCGTGTCAAAGTCGCAGTAGCTTGGGCAGACTGACTCCTATACCCATTTCTCCCAATTTAGTCACCTCAGATAACAACATTTTCACTCTACTCTATTATCACAAAGGCAGAGTTTTATGGAATTGATTCCTTACCTGGAGTCACAGAGAGAACAGAGATTGCTGGGCTGACTGATTGCACACAAAGACGGGAGAGGGTGTGCTACACTTGTAAATCTCATGACAAGAGGCCCGTAATACAAAAATAAATACAGGATTTGTTTTCGTGATTTCCTTGAACTTGTTTTGCAGTCTGACTATCTCACAAAGCCAAAGTGACATCCCAATCAGCAGCTACTATCTACAGTTAGTTTGCGCTGTCACTCACTGCATAAACTGTCGCTCTTGCATAAAATTCCACAGCAGGAGTGTTCCCCCATTCTCCCAGTGCAGCTTTAATCCCATTTAATCACATCTGCTTCTCCCCTCCTCTCAATTACAAGAAACTGACTGGCTGCTGACAGGTTGTTTTCATAAGCTCTCGATGCATGTGCCCTCCCTGTTTTCCTGGGTAACAACGTGTACCACTGTGTCCTTGGCAGTGATAATAATAATAATAATAATAATTAATAATGTGCCTCATTGTAAGTGGGGCAATTTCAATGACAGTAGGGCTGGCCAATCACTGGTGTCACTAGACACTGTTGATAATCTAATGTGACAATCATCATTACCAGCGTGCCCATCAGGCCCAGCAGTGGGTAATGACGAGCAAAGCCCTAGGCTGTGCTGGTGATCACATCCGGGGGAGAGACAGACAGCCCAGGCAGTGGTGGTACGTGGGAAGGATCTGGGCTTCCCAAGGCCCAAAGGGGTTAACGAACCACAGCTGTTCCCTGGATGATGATGTGAACAGCCTGGGAAGCTCTCTATCCCTTATGTCCTGTCCATGCTGCCCCAGCATATTTTCAATGTTGAAAATAATGTTTTTTAAACTCCAGTGGTTTTGACTGAATATTCCTCATCAGTTTATTTTTATAGACAGGTGCCCTCTGTAATGCCCAGGGGTGGCATAGAAGGCACCAGAATGACTGTTTCCTATCTGATCTGCAATGTCACTGTCCACAGAGCATCTGCATGGGAAAATCAGGTCCTTTTATTATTGTATTTATTGTGCACGTCAACCATTTGTTTTGTTTTGTTTATTCTAAGTCCGATAACACTGTCCTTGACACCTCAAAACCAACACAACTAAATGGTCTTTATAAACAATCATGACCTGGCTTTGGCAGGATAATCAATTAATGTCTTAATAATATATCACTTTTCCAAACACATTCGTTTTTGTATACCATCCCTGTAATCAATCATAATATGACCTCTGCAAAGAGGTCCGAGTGTTTATGGCACAGGCGATAATGCACTTGATCTATTACTCCATGGGTCGCTGGTTCAAGCGCCAGCAAGGATTACCCTTCATTCACTATATTATACAAAACAGTAATATGTCCAAAACATCTGGATAAAATGTAGATGAAAAAGAACAGAAAGCAGTCATTTAGCTGGTTTATGTTTAATAATGCGTAAGGATATTTATGGCCCCCCTCTTGAGAGCGTATATATTTTAGAAGTTTTATAGTTCATTTCCTGCAATTCTACACATTGTGCCATGGGACGGAGAGAAAAAATAGCACTTTTACAGCTAATTTGCTGCAATACTACACATTTTGCCATTGGGCGCAGATACATTTTTTTAGTTTTAGAGCAAGTTTGCTGCAATTCTACACATTTTGCCATGGGGCAGGGAGAAGATTTAGCAATTTAATAACTAATTTCATGCAATTCTCTCATTTTGCCAGGAGGCGGAGAGGAAAAATAGAAGTTTTACAGCTAATTTCCTGCAATTATACACATTTTGCCATAGGGTGGAGAGAAACGTTTTCAGTATTTGGACTAATTGAGTGACTGTCAGTGACTGACATATCAAGAGAAAAACTGCTGATGCACAACTAAATTTGGTGTATTCCACAATTCTAACTCTCAACAGTAAGTTGAGACCCTGACTGAGTTCCTAAAAATGTATATACAGAACCAGTCAAAAGTTTGGACACGTACTCATTAAAGTGTTTTTCTATATTTTTACTATTTTCTACATTGTAGAATAATAGTGAAGACATCAAAACTATGAAATAACACATATGATATTCTTCAAATAGCCACCCTTTGCCTTGATGACAGCTTTTCACACTCTTGGCATTCTCTCAACCAGCTTCACCTGGAATGCTTTTCCAACAGTCTTGAAGGAGTTCCCACATATGCTGAGCACTTGTTGGCTGCTTTTCCTTCACTCTGCGGTCCAACTCATCCCAAACCATCTCCATTGGGTTGAGGTTGGGGGATTGTGGAGGCTAGGTCATCTGATGCAGCACTCCATCACTCTCCTTCTTGGTAAAATATCCCTTACACAGCCTGGAGGTGTGTTGGGTCATTGCCCTGTTGAAAAACAAATGATAGTCCCACTAAGCCCAAACCAGATGGGATGGCGTATCGCTGCAGAATGCTGTGGTAGCCATGCTGGTTAAGAGTGCCTTGAATTCTAAATAAATCACAGACAGAGTCACCAGCAAAGCACCCTCACACCATAACACCTCCTCCTCCATGCTTTACAGCGGGAACAACACATGCGGAGATCATCCGTTCACCCACACCGCGTCTCACAAAGACACAGCGGTTGGAACCAAAAATCTCCAATTAGGACTCCAGACCAAAGGACATATTTCCACTGGTCTAAAGTCCATTGCTCGTGTTTCTTGGCCCAAGCAGGTCTCTTCTTGTTATTGGTGTCCTTTAGTAGTGGTTTCTTTGCAGCAATTCGACCATGAAGGCCTGATTCACACAGTCCCCTCTGAACAGTTGATGTTGAGATGTGTCTGTGACTTGAACTCTGTGAAGCAATTATTTGGGCTGCAATTTCTGAGGCTGGTAACTCTAATGAACTTATCTTCTGCAGCAGAGGTAACTCTGGGTCTTCCATTCCTGTGGAAGTCCTCATGAGAGCAAGTTTCATCATAGCGCCTAATGGTTTTTGCGACTGGACTTGAAGAAACGTTCAATGTTCTTGACATTTTCCGTACTGACTGACCTTCATGTCTTAAAGTAATGATGGACTGTATTTCTCTTTGCTTATTTGAGCTGTTCTTGCCATAATTAACTTTTAAGAAGGCATACCTGTTCATTGAAATGCATTCCAGGTGACTACCTCATGAAGCTGGTTGAGAGAATGCCAAGAGTGTGCAAAACTGTCATCAAGACAAAGGGTGGCTATTTGAAGAATCTCAAATATAAAATATATTTTGATTTGTTTAACACTTTTTTGGTTACTACATGATTCCATATGTGTTATTTCATAGTTTTGATGTCTTCACTATTATTCTACAATGTAAAAAATAGTAAAAGAAAGAAAAACCCTTGAATGAGTAGTTGTGTCCAAACTTTTGACTGGTAGTTTATATAAATGTATATATACAGTGCATTCGGAAAGTATTTAGACCCCTTGACTTTTTCCACATTTTGTTACGTTACAGCCTTTCCCCTCATCAATCTACACACAATACCCCATAATGACAAAGCAAAAACAGGTTTTTAGAAATGTTTGCAAATGTATTAAAAATCAAGTTCACATTTACGTAAGTATTCAGACCCTTTACTCAGTACTTTGTTGAAGCACCTTTGGCAGCGATTACAGCCTCGAGTCTTCTTGGGTATGATGCTACATGCTTGGCACACCTGTATTTGGGGAGTTTCTCCCATTCTTCTCTGCAGATCCTCTCAAACTCTGTCAGGTTGAATGGGGAGCGTCGCTGCACAGTTATTTTCAGGTCTCTCCAGAGATGTTAGATCGGGTTCAAGTCCAGGCTCTGGCTGGGCCACTCAAGGACATTCAGAGACTTGTCCCGAAGCCACTCCTGCGTTGTCTTGGCTGTGTGCTTAGGGTTGTTGTCCTGTTGGAAGGTGAACCTTCTCCCCAGTCTGAGGTCCTGAGTGCTCTGGGGTAGGTTTTCATCAAGGAACTCTCTGTAGTTTGCTCTATTCCTCTTTCCCTCGATCCTGACTAGTCTCCCAGTCCCTGCCGCTGAAAAACATCCCCACAGCATGATGCTGCCACCACCATGCTTCGCCGTAGGGATGGTGCCAGGTTTCCTCCAGACGTGACGCTTGGCATTCAGGCCAAAGAATTCAATCTTGGTTTCATCAGACCAGAGAATCTTGTTTCTCATGGTCTGAAAGTCTAGGTGCCTTTTGGCAAACTCCAAGCGTGCTCGCATGTGCCTTTTACTGAGGAGTGGCTTCCATCTGGCCACTCTACCATAAAGGCCTGATAGGTGGAGTGCTGCAGAGATGGTTGTCATTCTGGAGCATTTTCCCATCTCTACAGAGGAACTCTGGAGCTCCTTCAGAGTGACCATTGGGTTCTTGGTCACCTCCCTGACCAAGGCCCTTCTCCCCCGATTGCTCAGTTTGGCTAGGCTGCCAGCTCTAGGAAGAGTCTTGGTGGTTCCAAACTTCTTCCATTTAAGAATGATGGAGGCCACTGTATTCTTGGGGACTTTCAATGCTGCAGAAATGTTTTGGTGTCCTTCCCCAGATCTGTGCCTCGACACGATCCTGTCTCGGAGCTCTACGGACAATTCCTTCGACCTCATGGCTTGGTTCTTGCTCCCGGGGGTGCCCCTGGGGGTGCCAGTTATCCCGGTAGAAGTGTGTTAAAATCCATTTAATTTAGACATTATTTATTAAGTAATACTTAAAAACTAAGTCTAGTTGTCTTATTTTAATTATTTAAATAAAATATGGGGGGGGAATGGTGTTGCACATGTCACCATTAATATCCGCACTATGAGGAGATTTAATGTAAAGTCCTTTTTTTTTTACTCACCTGCACATTAATTTTCTTTGTTCTTTTTGTTGTTGTTCCTTTTCCATACAATACATTATGTACAATTGCACTAAATATTATTTGAATATTGTAAGATTGTAAATCCCAGCAGTCTTTAAAATGACATTCAGGAGCAAAATGTTTTCAAAAGTTGTTTTTAATTCATAAAAAAAAAAAAAATTAATTGGAATATAATAATGGAAGGAAATATAACTAATGACATTAAATAACATTGGACTAAAACATTTAATTATACTAATTAACTCAGTGTAACATTGATGTGGCAACTCTCTTATGCTCTGCTATTGCACGATTCTAATTTGTACATAGGTCACAAATAAAGCTATCCCCAGTAAAATTGGAGCACAACTCATGAGTCCACCTCCTGCACTGCTCACACCTAATCTAGTCCCCACCTGTGGTTGCCCCTAACACACTCATCCAACATATTACTACTTATCTAAATGATCTAAATGTTTCTCTCTAAACAAGTGGATTATTTATCTTAAGGCGTTCCTACTTGTATATTTAAAAATCAATTATAGATCTAACTTCATTGGAAAATATCTACAACTTTTTCCAAATTTAAAAAAATTAGATAAACTTACCACAAAATTGTTTTGTTGAAATATCTCCAAAAGCTATGATGACACAGAGCAGTGGCAGCCAGGGAAAATTTTGGGAAAATAATTTGGTGACTTCTTGTGGTCTTAAAGGGGGGCAGTTACCCCAGGGGGCTAGTTACCCCTACAACCCTACATCAATGTGCTCAATTTGAACCTGTGTAGACCTACTGTCCTCAATTAAGATTGGAGATTATGTAAATATGATCAGTTTGCTTCTTGGTATAAATCCTTTTTTCCCTGCTGAAAAAAACTAACAATATATCAATATAATATAGTAGCATGCATCATGTCCTATAGCCTTAAGTACATGAGAAATCAAATTTTGGATACGATTCAATTACTTTGCGTGGACTCCTATGTTTGTGAATACATTTTTGTGTTTGAGCGTTCGCAGATGGAACTAAACCGCTCGTGGGAAAATGTATATCTGTCAGCGAATTAGCCTACCCTAAGCCACACTGGGAAACAAGCTCGTTGTGAAACCAACTTAAAAATAGTTTAACATTTAACGTTTTTTTATGACGTTTTTTTTATTTTTCTGTGAAGATTTCATAAAATGCATCATTGTTTTTCGCCTCTTCCTCTTGCGCATTTGGAGAGGCGCGGATCACTATTTTGGGAAGGTGAAACGCTCTGACTGTGCATGGCTATAAGGTGTGGGCTTACGTTTCTCAGTACTGGCTGTGTTGTAACATAGGAAAATAACAAACTACTGGACCCAAGATCAGAGACGTAGCCTACTGATCAAGTATGCGCTTAATTGGAGTACACTGGCGAGGTGTCCCCTGCATCACCGCCGGGATCACGTTTTCGTAATGTTCAATACTTCGGGCGTCGATCCCACTTTCAATAAGAGAGAGGATGTTTCCGAAGTTATCAATGGCACTCTGGAGCTTTTCTATAACGTCCCCGTCACAGCTGGTCCAACAGCCATGTGGAACGATACGTGCGGGGAGCCACTACTTGATTTCGGCAGTGGAGAGAAGATAATTATCGGAGTGATGTTGGCTATCATCACAGCGGTCACTGTGATGGGAAACACATTGGTTGTCATAGCGGTTTGCGTGGTGAAAAAATTAAGACAACCGTCAAACTATCTTCTTGTGTCCCTGGCTGTGGCAGACCTCTCCGTGGCCATTGTTGTCATGCCCTTTGTTATAGTGACAGACCTAACTGGGGGCAAGTGGCTTTTTGGGGAGGTGTTTTGCAACATCTTCATTGGTATGGATGTAATGTGCTGCACAGCCTCCATCATGACACTGTGCGTGATCAGCGTTGACAGGTGAGTTAGTTAAACTTACCAGTGCAATCAAATGTACAACAAGGAAGTATCTAATATAGGTTATTCACCTGGGCTATTCGGGGACATAAGTCAAAACATTTATTGCGCCAAATGACACACATCAGCCGGATGATAATTGGTTTGCTTGATATTGATGTCCACAGAAAAAAAAACATGAGCTCTTAATAAGCCAACATGAGCGAACAATAACACCTTTTGTAGGGCTATTCTCCATTTGATAAATAGGGTATAGTCTAATTATTGATTAATAGCCCCTTGAGTGGATATAACTATTTGTAAGGGTCGCTACCCACTGGGCACAGGCTGTGGGCACATAATTATATTTAATAACGTCTATTCCACGTTGTTTCAACGTAATTTCATTGAAATGACGTAGGAACAATGTTGATTCAACCAGTGTATGCCCAGTGTATGCCCAGTGGGTAGATCTTACATGCCCAATGTAAAATGTCAACGTTTATTTTGGTCATTGCAAAGAACGTGTGACTGACTAATTAGATTTTCTTGTGATGTTAGGCTACTGTCTAGGGACGGGCACTGTACATTAGCGCAAGCTAACGTGTTATGGTGCAATGCATCTTAGGCTACTGTTGTAAATTGCAATGTGTCAATGTTATTACATCTGTCCCTACTCAAATAAACGTAATTAATAAAATATGAATGCCTAAAATATCATGAATCTGCGAGTCGCGCCAATGACACGATTACGCGCAAGTGGGTTTCAGTAAAATAATCAGCAGACAACTGGAAAAACGAATGCATTTCAGGTGTTTGGTTCCTGAGGGATGTCTTCTGTGCGGTCAAGTGATCTTCCCCCCAGAAAATCAATAAGCAGACTGCGATGAATGTATAGTAGGCCTAATTTAATTTGGTTATCCTCTTGCACCAGAACATGGATACAATCATGCATAGCCTAATTACGCATGCTGGTTAATGTATTGTGTATTCTATGGATTGTATGCAGTGTTTGTGTTAATTCTCCACATACGCCATATAGGCTATATTATAGTCCTCCTAAACACAGTGTAATATTGGCCTATATTTCACATGAATACATTTAAAATTATTAAAATTCATGCGATGTCATTATGTCATATGCCACTGGGCACTCCACGTCATTTCAACATGGAAATGTACAGTGGGGAAAAAAAGTATTTAGTCAGCCACCAATTGTGCAAGTTCTCCCACTTAAAAAGATGAGAGAGGCCTGTAATTTTCATCATAGGTACACGTCAACTATGATGGACAAAATGAGGAAAAAAATTCCAGAAAATCACATTGTAGGATTTTTTATGAATTTATTTGCAAATTATGGTGGAAAATAAGTATTTGGTCAATAACAAAAGTTTCTCAATACTTTGTTATATACCCTTTGTTGGCAATGACACAGGTCAAACGTTTTCTGTAAGTCTTCACAAGGTTTTCACACACTGTTGCTGGTATTTTGGCCCATTCCTCCATGCAGATCTCCTCTAGAGCAGTGATGTTTTGGGGCTGTCGCTGGGCAACACGGACTTTCAACTCCCTCCAAAGATTTTCTATGGGGTTGAGATCTGGAGACTGGCTAGGCCACTCCAGGACCTTGAAATGCTTCTTACGAAGCCACTCCTTCGTTGCCCGGGCGGTGTGTTTGGGATCATTGTCATGCTGAAAGTGTTACGCTATGGTTCAACCCAGCACTCAGAGAAACAAACACGACTAAGGGAGTGGAGGAAACAAAAATACTTTTAATAAAAGTTCAATTTGTCATAGTCCAAAAAACAACTGAAGAAAAAGGAACAGAGTGGGCTGGTCGGCTCCGGAGGAAGGAGAGGCTGAGGCAGGCAGGCAGGCAGGCACGAAGGCAGGCAGGCATGTCTGAACTGAAGACAAAACAAACGACAGGTTAAGGAGAGTAAAAAGCCAGGCTGAAGACTAAGATAATATAACTTTACTGGTGAGCCAAGTTACCGCTCTAGTAAGAACAACGATCTGGCGCCGGTGGAGAGCCATGCCCAGGAATAAGTAGTGCAGGTTGATGAGAGAATAGGATGCAGCTGCGTAGGCAGGAATCACTGGAAACAACCCGCAGCTGCACAGGAGAGGCAGATCCTGAGCACGCCCCTGATCCACTCCAGACACACCCACATAAAGGGGACAAACACACATACAGATACAACAGACAAAGAGGGGACAAAACAAGGAGGAAGGGAAACAGAAAAGGGAGAGACAAGCTGCCCACATAACAGTACCCCCCTCAATGGTCGCCACCTGGCGACCCACCAGGCCTGTCAGGGTTGTCGTGATGGAAGTCCGTGATCAGCTGAGGATCCAACACAAAACGCTTAGGGACCCAAGACCTCTCCTCTGGTCCATAACCTTCCCCAATCGACTAGGTATTGGAGACCCCTACCCCGCCTCCGAGAGTCCAGGAGCCTACTGACGGTGTAGGCCGGATGGTCGTCAATGAGGCGAACAGGTGGAGGTGGATCTGCCGGCGGACACAAAAGGCTGGAGGACACAGGTTTCAGTTGGGAGACGTGGAAAGTAGGGTGTATCTTCATGGCTGAAGGCAACTTCAAACGAACCGCAGCGGGGTTAATGATGGACTCCACCACAAACGGACCCAGATACCGAGGAGACAGCTTGCGTGATTTGGTACGAAGAGGTACGTTCTTTGATGACAGCCAAACCTCTTGACCAGGATGAAACACAGGTGCAGGAGTCCTGCTCCTATCCGCTGTCGTCTTGTTCCTGTCGGTGGTCCGAAGCAATGCTTCCCGAGCGTCGCTCCACACTCTCTGGCAGCGGCGGAGGTTCTCCTGAACCGAAGGAACAGCCAATTCCTTCTCCTGAGCAGGAAACAGAGGGGGTTGATAACCCATGGTAACCTCAAAGGGTGAAAGACCGGTGGCAGAGGTGGTGAGGGAGTTGTGGGCGTACTCTATCCAAGGCAGATGTTTGGCCCAGGATGATGGATGTTGAGCAGCCACACAACGAAGGGTTGCTTCGAGGTTTTGATTGGCTCTTTCTGTTTGACCGTTGGTCTGGGGATGAAACCCTGAGGACAGACTAATGGAAGCACCCAAAGCAGAACAGAAAACCTTCCAAACACGGGAAGTAAACTGTGGGCCTCTATCAGATACGATGTCCACAGGTATTCCATGGGGACGGAAAACATGTTGGACTAGGAGGTCCGCTGTCTCACTGGCAGACGGTAATTTTGGTAATGCTATATAGTGGACAGATTTAGAGAATCTGTCCACAATGGTAAGTATAGTATCATTACCTTCAGACTTGGGTAGGCCGGTGACAAAATCCATGGCAATGTGGGACCAGGGACGGCTGGGAACTGGGAGGGGTAGCAGCAGCCCCGAAGGGGACTGATGGGAGGCTTTGCCTCAAGCACAGGTTGAGCAGGCTGCCACAAAAGCCCGAACGTCAGTTTCCATTGAAGGCCACCAAAAATGTCTCCTAAGCAGCGTCAACGTGCGTCTCATCCCAGGGTGACCAGCAAAACGGGAGGTGTGAATCCACTGCAACACCTGAGACCGGACCGTCTCGGGAACAAAGAGTAGGTTGGGAGGTCCATCACCCGGTCCCGGGTCCGTGGCAAGTGCAGTCTTCACAAGAGACTCGATCTCCCACTGTACTGCCGCCACGACGCATGAGGAAGGCAGGACTGCCTCAGGCTCGCTGGTCTCCGAAGGGTCAGCAAACTGGCGGGACAAAGCATCTGGTTTAACATTTCTTGACCCCGGTCTGTATGTAAGAATAAAGTTAAACCTACTAAAAAACAGGGCCCATCTGGCTTGGCGTGAGTTGAGTCTCTTAGTGGCTTGGATGTAAGCCAAGTTTTTGTGGTCTGTCCAGACCACAAACGGCAGTTCAGCTCCATCCAGCCAGTGCCGCCATTCTTCCAGTGCTAGCTTGACCGCCAGCAGTTCCCGGTTTCCAACGTCGTAATTCCGTTCTGTGGGTGACAATTTCTTGGAGAAAAAAGCACAGGGGTGAAGCTTTTGGTCAGTGGGGGAGCACTGGGAGAGGACTGCTCCCACACCTGAGTCCGACGCGTCCACCTCCACAACAAACTGCAGAGAGGTATTGGGGTGTATCAACACGGGGGAGGTGGAAAACAGTTCCTTCAAAACCCCTACCGCCTGCTCCGCCTCAGGGGACCACAGAAAAGGGACTTTTGGGGATGTGAGTCTAGTAAGGGGTGCCACCACTTTACTAAAACCCTTAATGAATCTACGGTAGAAGTTAGCAAAGCCCAAAATCGTTGAAGTTGCTTACGGGTGGTGGGTGTGGGCCATTCCGTCACTGCCCGGATCTTCTCGGGGTCCGCCTTCACCTGCCCGCTCTCAATTATGAAACCAAGGAATGATGTAGACTGTTTGTGGAACTCACACTTTTCTGCTTTGACGTACAGCTTGTTCTCCAAGAGCCGTTGAAGGACTTGACGGACGTGTGACTCATGCTCCTCGGGTGACTTGGAAAAAACAAGAATATCATCCAGGTATACAAAGACAAAACGGTTCAAAAAATCCCTAAGAACATCGTTCACCATGGCTTGGAAAACAGCAGGGGCGTTTGAGAGCCCAAAGGGCATGACCAAATACTCAAAATGTCCCAGTGGAGTGTTGAAAGCGGTTTTCCACTCCTCTCCCTTTCCGATTCGGACAAGGTGATAAGCGTTCCTGAGGTCGAGCTTGGAAAAAACTGTGGCACCATGCAGAGGTTCAAAAGCTGAGTTGATGAGTGGAAGGGGATACTTGTTTTTAACAGTTATGTTGTTTAAACCCCTGAAATCGATACAGGGGCGTAACGACTTGTCTTTCTTTTCCACGAAAAAGAACCCTGCACCCAAAGGAGACGACGAGGGACGGATTATGCCCGAGGCCAGAGAATCCCCAATATACTGCTCCTTTGCCTCTCTTTCCGGTCGGGACAGATTGTATAAGCGACTAGAGGGCAAGGGAGCACCAGGAAGCAGTTCAATAGGGCAATCATAAGGCCTATGTGGTGGTAGAGACAGAGCCTTGTCCTTACTGAAAACCTCCGCTAAGTCATGGTATTCTTTGGGGACAGATGACAGATCGAGAGGAGCTGAGGGATGAGTTGGGTTACACTTAGTGGGGGGAACCGCTGATCTAAGGCACTCTGAATGGCAGTTAGTGCTCCAACTGAGAATGGTGTGACGTGTCTAATCAATTTGTGGGTTGTGAAGAGCCAACCAGGGGAAGCCAAGGATTAGGGAGGTAGCTGAGCCAGACATAACTCTTAACTGAATGCTTTCACAATGATTGCCAGAAATCACTAGGGAAACGGGGGAGGTTTGATGAGTTATCTCCGCGAGGAGGCGCCCATCAAGGGCTGTGACCCGAATGGGGGTAGGTAGTGGCTCCATGGGGATACGAGCTTGTGTAACGAACTGGTGGCTAATAAAGTTGTCTTCTGCACCTGAGTCTATGAGAGCTGAGAGTGGCAGGGAATTACTCTGGAAACGTAAGGTTACAGGTACTTGTAATCGGGGAATGACGGGTTCCGGATCTAACTCTGGGCTCGCAAGTAGACCCACCGTTATAAGCGAGCCTTGTCTTTTGGGTCGCTTAGGGCATGTAGCCAGAATGTGTGTGGCGTCTCCACAGTACAGGCACTCACCTGCCTGGAGGCGCCGTTGCCGCTCTGCTGGAGGTAGTTGAGCTCGACCCACTTGCATTGGTTCCTCCTCTGTGCTCGGGATGGGATCAGGAACAAGAAGCTGCCGGATCCGGGGAGGCGAGACTCGAGTGGTTGAAGGCGGGGGAACTCGTCCTCCTAGATGTGGCCGACCGCCTCTCTCCCGACGCCTCTCCCGCAACCGGTTGTCTAGCTTAATGGACAGGGAAACGAGAGAATGTAAATCATGTGGCTCATCACGAGCAGCCAGTTCATCCTTAATGGCTTCATTCAAACCGTTTAGAAATGCTCCTTGAAGTGCCACATTGTTCCACTTGGAGTCCGCTGCCAACGTCCAGAACTCAATAGAGTACTCTGCCACACTGTTAGAACCCTGCCTCAAATTAAAAAGTATCTTGGAGGAATTACCCACATGGTCAGGATGGTCAAAAACAGTCTTCAATTTAGCAGAAAAATCAGCAAAAGTCAATCCAGTCAAAGTTTGATCTGAGCACACAGCCTCAGCCCAAACCAGAGCTCTCCCTCTTAACAGCCCCAGAACATAATGTACCTTAGAGGAATCAGTAGAAAACGACAGTGGTCTCTGCCGAAAAATCAAGTCACACTGAAGCAAAAATCCCCGGCACTTGTCCAATTCACCATTGAACGGTTCAGGCGACGTGACAGGGGGTTCCCGACGGAACGAAGCCTGCATAATGTCAGAGGAAACAACTTGGGGTGCATCAAACTGGGGGTCAGAGAGAGATGGAGAACTGATAACAGACAATTTAGAGACTTGTGTAGTTAACTGAGTCACCTGGTTCAGCAGTTGATGATTATCTTCCACAAGAGTCCGAATCAATTGGTCATGCTGTCCTAGCAACGTTCCTTGAGCCTGGATAGCTTGTTGGAAGCTGTCTTCGTTTGCCCCGTGCTGTTTCTCTGTTGGGTCCATGGCCAGATCGTTCTGTTACGCTATGGTTCAACCCAGCACTCAGAGAAACAAACACGACTAAGGGAGTGGAGGAAACAAAAATACTTTTAATAAAAGTTCAATTTGTCATAGTCCAAAAAACAACTGAAGAAAAAGGAACAGAGTGGGCTAGTCGGCTCCGGAGGAAGGAGAGGCTGAGGCAGGCAGGCAGGCAGGCACGAAGGCAGGCAGGCAGGGAGGTATGTCTGAACTGAAGACAAAACAAACGACAGGTTAAGGAGAGTAAAAAGCCAGGCTGAAGACTAAGATAATATAACTTTACTGGTGAGCCAAGTTACCGCTCTAGTAAGAACAACGATCTGGCGCCGGTGGAGAGCCATGCCCAGGAATAAGTAGTGCAGGTTGATGAGAGAATAGGATGCAGCTGCGTAGGCAGGAATCACTGGAAACAACCCGCAGCTGCACAGGAGAGGCAGATCCTGAGCACGCCCCCTGATCCACTCCAGACACACCCACATAAAGGGGACAAACACACATACAGATACAACAGACAAAGAGGGGACAAAACAAGGAGGAAGGGAAACAGAAAAGGGAGAGACAAGCTGCCCACATAACAGAAAGACCCAGCCACGTTTCATCTTCAATGCCCTTGCTGATGGAAGGAGGTTTTCACTCAAAATCTCACGATACATGGCCCCATTCATTCTTTCCTTTACACTGATCAGTCGTCCTGGTCCCTTTGCAGAAAAACAGCCCCAAAGCATGATGTTTCCACCCCCATGCTTCACAGTAGGTATGGTGTTCTTTGGATGCAACTCAGCATTCTTTGTCCTCCAAACACGACGAGTTGAGTTTTTACCAAAAAGTTCTATTTTGGTTTCATCTGACCATATGACATTCTCCCAATCCTCTTCTGGATCATCCAAATGCACTCTAGCAAATTTCAGACGGGACATGTACTGGCTTAAGCAGGGGGACATGTCTGGCACTGCAGGATTTGAGTCCCTGGCGGCGTAGTGTGTTACTGATGGTAGGCTTTGTTACTTTGATCCCAGCTCTCTGCAGGTCATTCACTAGGTCCCCCCGTGTGGTTCTGGGATTTTTGCTCACCGTTCTTGTGATCATTTTGACCCCACGGGGTGAGATCTTACGTGGAGCCCCAGATCGAGGGAGATTATCAGTGGTCTTGTATGTCTTCCATTTCCTAATAATTGCTCCCACAGTTGATTTCTTCAAACCAAGCTGCTTACCTATTGCAGATTCAGTCTTCCCAGCCTGGTGCAGGTCTACAATTTTGTTTCTGGTGTCCTTTGACAGCTCTTTGGTCTTGGCCATAGTGGAGTTTGGAGTGTGACTGTTTGAGGTTGTGGACAGGTGTCTTTTATACTGATAACAAGTTCAAACAGGTGCCATTAATACAGGTAACGAGTGGAGGACAGAGGAGCCTCTTAAAGAAGAAGTTACAGGTCTGTGAGAGCCAGAAATCTTGCTTGTTTGTAGGTGACCAAATACTTATTTTCCACCATAATTTGCAAATAAATTCATAAAAATCCTACAATGTGATTTTCTGGAATTTTTTTTCTAAATTTGTCTGTCATAGTTGACATGTACCTATGATAAGAATTACAGGCCTCTCTCATCTTTTTAAGTGGGAGAACTTGCACAATTGGTGGCTGACTAAATACTTTTTTCCCCCACTGTAGGTAATATTTGGTTTAGACGTTGATCAATTAGATTTCAACCTTTATTCACCAACTCGCTCAAAAATACTTCTCACAATAGCACATTGGTAGTAGTCAGTGTCAAATATCAAAGCTAAGCAGGGCTTGGTTAAAAGCCTGGATGGGAGACCAAATGGATAGCTTTAGATGGATCAACTCTCCAGTAGGAGGTCTTGCCCAGTCTATAGTTTTTTTTCTGATAGTGGATATAATGTTGAAGATCTGACATTGTTTCAAAGGTACAAATTCAACATATTTTATACAGGGTTTGTCTATGTTGAAAATTGGTTACCATGATGACATAATCCTGTGGTTAAAATGTCACCATCAAAACATTTTCCATGTAGATTCAACGCAACACAGTATATTGACAAATTACTTTGAAACAACGTTGATTCGACCAGTTTGTGCCAAGTGGGATGTGACTCACTTTCCAACTGAGCAAACTGGACCGACCCATTGCCAAACCCCACTGCTTTCAACAGGAAAAATAAACACATGCTCTCTGCCAATTAAACTGATCCCTGATATTAATATGTAGATAAAATGCACCACAATGGGCATCTGTTCAGCAAGTGTACTCAGAGTATACACAATGCTCACAGGGGTTTACACACCAGTGATGCTTTTTGATGTGCCAAAATTAGGAATGCAAACAAACCAAATGATTTCCTCAATGTATCTTTTCTTGCATCCATCCACACATATTTCTCCGGATCAAGACTGATACCCTGATTAGAACTACATTGAAAATATAGAAAATAATCTCCAGCATTATTCCCCTTCCTCATCCCCATCTTCCTTCTTCTCCTCCTTTCACTCCCCTCTTTAAGAGCTATCACTGTCTGGCTGGAGAGGGAAAGAAGAGAAGCCTGCTAGTGGGAATCATTGCTCACTGTGATTGACTGGTTCTAGGATGCCCTTATAGCACTGTTGATTGTTCATAGAGGAGACAGATTGGAAGCACTCCACTGTTCCCCAATTATAATACACTATAAAATAAATTCAAGTGATCAATCAGGTTGCTCCGCCTCACTCAGAGGCCCCAATTAAGACTAATAGCGGCTACAATGGTCAGATTATCCCTTCTTGCTCATAATGCCTTATTAGTACAATACATTACACCAATAAATTATTCATTGCGCCAGCAGTGCTTTCGCAAAAACAGAATGATTCTGTATGTCGGAAGAGCTATTAAAGGGGGAACAGGAACACTGTGATATGAGCATTTCTTAATCTTTAGTATTGTTATGGCACTCCCTTCCTGATGCCCAAATGTTATGGAGGATACATATGACATGTGATGACATATCCCACCGGGCACACTACATAATTTCAACGTGGATATTTGGGTAATATTTGGTTGAGATGTTGATCAATGAGATTACAGCCATACTCACAGACTCAAAAAGACAGCCAAAAGTTAGTTGAATTTCCAATGTGTTATCACTATGCTTTCATCCATCAAAAAGCACTACCAAATTCCAATGGAAAAACGATGTCAGGTTTTTGGTTTAGTTGTCACCCAAATGTCTATCACTGTACTTTCAACAATTTAAAAGCACAGAAAAGTTAAAATGGGAATACAATGTCAGATATTTTGTTTATTTATACAACAGATGAATGTGTAATCACTGTGCTTCATCTAATAGCAAATGACCTGGATTGCAGTTGAGATTACATTAAAAGGAGATGGTTCAAGTGCTCAGTGCCGTTCGAGATTCTGAGCAGATTATTACAGCAATTGTGAAGATCTCCACAGACCTGCGATGACCTATGCATGCTATGTTGAACATGCACGCTTTATATGATTACATAAGAATACATTTATAGTTACAGTAACCTAAAAATGCACTATACACTGCTTGAAAATATGGAGAGTGGTACTCAGTAATGTGTTGTATTGGATTTACCCCAAACATAACACTTTGTATTCATGACTAAAAGTGAATTGCTTTGCCACATTTCTTTGCAGTATTGCTTTAGTGCCTTGTTGCAAACAGGATGCATGTTTTGGAATATTTTTATTCTGTACAGGCTTCCCTCTTTTCACTCTGTCAATTAGGTTAGTATTGTGGAGTAACTACAATGTGGTTGATCCATCCTCAGTTTTCGCCTATCACAGCCATTAAACTCTGTTTTAAAGTCACCATTGGCGTCATGGTAAAATACCTGAGCGGTTTCCTTCCTCTCGGAAGGACCCCTGTATCATTGTAGTGACTGGGTGTATTCATACACCATCCAAAGTGTAATGAATAACTTCACCATGCTCAAAGGGATATTCAATTTACATTTTTACCCATCTACCAATAGGTGCCATTCTTTGTGAGTCATTGGAAAACCTGCCTGGTCTTTGTGGTTGAATCTGTGTTTGAAATTCACTGCTCGACTGAGGGACCTTACAGATAATTGTATATGTGGGGTACAGAGATTAGGTAGTCATTCAAAAATCATGTTAAACACTATTATTGCAACTTATTATGTTACTTGTTAAGCAAATGTTTACTCTTGAACTTAGGCTTGCCATAACATTTTAGCTTTTCATTTGTAATTCATTTGTAAAAATGTTGAAAAACATAATTCCACTTTGACATGGGGGTATTGTGTGTAGGCCAGTGACAAAAAAATCTCAATCCATTTAAATTCAGGCTGTAACACAACAATGTGGAAAAGTCAAGGGGTGTGAATACTTTCTGTAGGCACTGTATGATCTTATGTGACAGTAGCGTTCATGTCTATGGCAAAATATGGTTGGAGAACATATTTGAAATGTGCAGTGAGTGACATTGATGGCTCAGAGAAACAGAAACTGTGGTATATTGCCAGTGGTTTTTCACCCTCCAGTGAACTCATCTGCCTTTCTATAGCACGTCACTCATGGATCGTCTCACAACAAAGCCTTCCGCTGTCCCTCATGCAGGTGGTTCTATAGGCCTACATTTTCAAAACAATTTATAACAGATTGTTGTTGTAAATAATAATTTGTTCTTAATTGACTTTCCTGGTAAATAAAGGTAAATGTAAAAAAAAGAAATTATCCTAACACCTCCTTGTCTTCCTGTATACAGAACGACTCCAATGTTTTCTTTGCGCAAGAAGGGCAAGATCCTTTCATCTAATCAATCAGCCATAAATTCCCTCCTTTCTCGCATACAGTGAGGGAATTAAGTATTTGATACCCTGATGATTTTGTACGTTTGCCCACTGACAAAAACATGATCAGTATAATGGTAGGTTTATTTGAACAGTGAGAGACAGAATAACAACTAAAAAATCCAGAAAAACGCATGTCAAAAATGTTATAAATTGATTTGCATTTTAATGAGGGAAATAAGTATTTGACCCCTCTGCAAAACATGACTTAGTACTTGGTGGCAAAACCCTTGTTGGCTATCACAGAGGTCAGACATTTCTTGTAGTTGGCCACCAGGTTTACACACATCTCAGGAGGGATTTTGTCCCACTCCACTTTGCAGATCTTCTCCAAGTCATTAAGGTTTCGAGGCTGACCTTTGGAAACTCAAACCTACAGCTCCCTCCACAGATTTTACATTTACATTTACATTTTAGTCATTTCTATGGAATTAAGGTCTGGAGACTGGCTAGGCCACTCCAGGACCTTAATGTGCCTCTTCTTGAGCCACTCCTTTGTTGCCTTGGCCGTGTGTTTTGGGTCATTGTCATGCTGGAAATACCCATCCACGACCCATTTTCAATGCCCTGGCTGAGGGAAGGAGGTTCTCACCCTAGATTTGACGGTACATGGCCCCGTCCATCGTCCCTTTGATGTGGTGAAGTTGTCCTGTCCCCTTAGCAGAAAAACACCCCCAAAGCATAATGTTTCCACCTCCATGTTTGACGGTGGGGATGGTGTTCTTGGGGTCATAGGCAGCATTCCTCCTCCTCCAAACACGGCGAGTTGAGTTGATACCAAAGAGCTCGATTTTGGTCTCATCTGACCACAACACTTTCACCCAGTTCTCCTCTGAATCATTCAGATGTTCATTGGCAAACTTCAGACGGCCCTGTATATGTGCTTTCTTGAGCAGGGGGAACTTGCGGGCGCTGCAGGATTTCAGTCCTTCACGGCGTCGTGTGTTACCAATTGTTTTCTTGGTGACTATGGTCCCAGCTGCCTTGAGATCATTGACAAGATCCTCCCGTGTAGTTCTGGGCTGATTCCTCACCTTTCTCATGATCATTGCAACTCCACGAGGTCAGATCTTGCATGGAGCCCCAGGCAGAGGGAGATTGACAGTTATTTTGTGTTTCTTCCATTTGCGAATAATCGCACCAACTGTTGTCACCTTCTCACCAAGCTGCATGGAGATGGTCTTGTAGCCCATTCCAACCTTGTGTAGGTCTACAATCTTGTCCCTGACATCCTTGGAGAGCTCTTTAGTCTTGGCCATGGTGGAGAGTTTGGAATCTGATTGATTGCTTCTGTGGACAAGTGTCTTTTATACAGGTAACAAGCTGAGATTAGGAGCCCTCCCTTTAAGAGTGTGCTCCTAATCTCAGCTCATTACCTGTAAAAAAGACACCTGGGAGCCAGAAATCTTTCTGATTGAGAGGGGGTCAAATACTTATTTCCCTCATTAAAATGCAAATCAATTTATAACATTTTTTGACATCCGTTTTTCTGGATTTTTTTGTTGTTATTCTGTCTCTCACTGTTCAAATAAACCTACCATTAAAATTATAGACTGATCATTTCTTTGTCAGTGGGCAAACGTACAAAATCAGCAGGGGATCAAATACTTAATTCTCTCACTGTATATATTCCATCTAGCTAACCTTTTAAAGGAGAAATAAACAAAGCTAACGTGTTAAACATAACCTTGCTTTTGAGGTCAGCAGCACTGAGAGCAAAGTCAACGTGACCTCACCCCTCATTGGGCATTGCTGCCAAATTTGGTCTTCCTTACTTGATGACAGACAGACAATTGGCCCCAGTCCGAGAGGAAGAGGCGAAGCGAGAGGGATAACTGGGCCCAAAATCTGTCTTATCCAGCAGGTGGCTTTTTTTTTTTTTTTTTTTTTTGCTCAGCAAGCGATTGCGTAGAAGTTTCGTAATGCTTAGGTTGTTACGAGTGTACTGATATAAGTAGGACACGTGAAATCCCGGCAACTTTGAGAAAAAACACTTTATATCGGAGTTGTGCCTGTTGTTCACACACGTAATGACTAAAATGTATCTGCCTTCATTAGCTAGAATGGTCCCACCTGATCTTGCCTCCTCCCGACTGCCTTCCATTATTTTCATTGCTAGAGCGGCTACTTGAGGATCTGGAACATTTAATGGATATCTGTGCCTCCATAGAGATCCTATTAAATTACTATAGGGGATATGTCATAAACCCTCAAAGTTCCAGAATGGGGTGAAAATGGCAGACATATTGGTCAGGGAGAACTCTAAACCAGTCTAATTGGAATGAATGGCATTAGAGGCATAATCCAGATGTTTCTTATGCAGGAAAATGAAAGTAAGGCATGTGATATCAGAAATGGTGTAATTGTCAACCTAAAATATTGTCATATAATTATAATTGATGTACATTTTCTGTATAAATAGCCTCTAAAATACAGTATATGTAAACAGATCATACATGTTTAAATGTTTGTTTTCTTGGAAAGCTGTGAGTGCTATTAGGGACGAATCTATATTTTCAGAATGGTTACCTGGAGGAAAATGGGGGAGGGTCATGCTTTTTCAATTTCAGTCAAGGGGAGGGTTTAGTTTATTAAAATCTAGTCCAGAGGAGGGTCATGTAATTTGTAGTTGATGAAATGTCAATATTTCTCAGTGTTTTAGAATTAGTTGCTTATTAGGATATACAGTGGGGGAAAAAAGTATTTAGTCAGCCACCAATTGTGCAAGTTCTCCCACTTAAAAAGATGAGAGAGGCCTGTAATTTTCAACATAGGTACACGTCAACTATGACAGACAAAATGAGAAAAAAAATCCAGAAAATCACATTGTAGGATTTTTAATGAATTTATTTGCAAATTATGGTGGAAAATAAGTATTTGGTCAATAACAAAAGTTTCTCAATACTTTGTTATATACCCTTTGTTGGCAATGACACAGGTCAAATGTTTTCTGTAAGTCTTCACAAGGTTTTCACACACTGTTGCTGGTATTTTGGCCCATTCCTCCATGCAGATCTCCTCTAGAGCAGTGATGTTTTGGGGCTGTCGCTGGGCAACACAGACTTTCAACTCCCTCCAAAGATTTTCTATGGGGTTGAGATCAGGAGACTGGCTAGGCCACTCCAGGACCTTGAAATGCTTCTTACGAAGCCACTCTCTCATTGCCCGGGCGGTGTGTTTGGGATCATTGTCATGCTGAAAGACCCAGCCACGTTTCATCTTCAATGCCCTTGCTGATGGAAGGAGGTTTTCACTCAAAATCTCACGATACATGGCCCCATTCATTCGTTCCTTTACACGGATCAGTCGTCCTGGTCCCTTTGCAGAAAAACAGCCCCAAAGCATGATGTTTCCACCCCCATACTTCACAGTAGGTATGGTGTTCTTTGGATGCAACTCAGCATTCTTTGTCCTCCAAACACGACGAGTTGAGTTTTTACCAAAAAGTTCTATTTTGGTTTCATCTGACCATATGACATTCTCCCAATCCTCTTCTGGATCATCCAAATGCACTCTAGCAAACTTCAGACAGGCCTGGACATGTACTGGCTTAAGCAGGCGGACACGTCTTGCACTGCAGGATTTGAGTCCCTGGCGGCGTAGTGTGTTACTGATGGTAGGCTTTGTTACTTTGGTCCCAGCTCTCTGCAGGTCATTCACTAGGTCCCCCCGTGTGGTTCTGGGATTTTTGCTCACCGTTCTTGTGATCATTTTGACCCCTACGGGGTGAGATCTTGCGTGGAGCCCCAGATCGAGGGAGATTATCAGTGGTCTTGTATGTCTTCCATTTCCTAATAATTGCTCCCACAGTTGATTTCTTCAAACCAAGCTGCTTACCTATTGCAGATTCAGTCTTCCCAGCCTGGTGCAGGTCTACAATTTTGTTTCTGGTGTCCTTTGTCAGCTCTTTGGTCTTGGCCATAGTGGAGTTTGGAGTGTGACTGTTTGAGGTTGTGGACAGGTGTCTTTTATACTGATAACAAGTTCAAACAGATGCCATTAATACAGGTAACGAGTGGAGGACAGAGGAGCCTCTTCAAGAAGAAGTTACAGGTCTGTGAGAGCCAGAAATCTTGCTTGTTTGTAGGTGACCAAATACTTATTTTCCACCATAATTTGCAAATAAATTCATAAAAAATCCTACAATGTGATTTTCTGGATTTTTTTTTCTCAATTTGTCTTTCATAGTTGACGTGTACCTATGATGAAAATTACAGGCCTCTCTCATCTTTTTAAGTGGGAGAACTTGCACAAATAGTGGCTGACTAAATACTTTTTTTCCCCACTGTATATATATATTTCTTTTTATATCTGTGTGTGCTCAATGCCGCCCCTCATCTCTGATTCTTCACTGAGCACGCAATATCAAGTGTGCCTATAGGCTATTTAGTGTGGTCTCAATCAAGTGATCCATAGCCTATACAGTGAGGGAAAAAAGTATTTGATCCCCTGCTGATTTTGTAAGTTTGCCCACTGACAAAGAAATGAACAGTCTATAATTTTAATGGTATGTTTATTTGAACAGTGAGAGACAGAATAACAACAAAATAAATCCAGAAAAACGCATGTCAAAAATGTTATGAATTGATTTGCATTTTAATGAGGGAAATAAGTATTTGACCCCTCTGCAAAACATGACTTAGTACTTGGTGGCAAAACCCTTGTTGGCAATCACAGAGGTCAGACGTTTCTTGTAGTTGGCCACCAGGTTTGCACACATCTCAGGAGGGATTTTGTCCCCCTCCTCTTTACAGATCTTCTCCAAGTCATTAAGGTTTCGAGGCTGACGTTTGGCAACTCGAACCTTCAGCTCCCTCCACAGATTTTCTTTGGGATTAAGGTCTGGAGACTGGCTAGGCCACTCCAGGACCTTAATGTGCTTCTTCTTGAGCCACTCCTTTGTTGCCTTGGCCATGTGTTTTGGGTCATTGTCATGCTGGAATACCCATCCACAACCCATTTTCAATGCCCTTGCTGAGGGAAGGAGGTTCTCACCCAAGATTTGACGGTACATAGCCCCGTCCATCGTCCCTTTGATGCGGTGAAGTTGTCCTGTCCCCTTAGCAGAAAAGCACCCCCAAAGCATATTGTTTCCACCTCCATGTTTGACGGTGGGGATAGTGTTCTTGGGGTCATAGGCAGCATTTTTCCTCCTCCAAACACGGTGAGTTGAGTTGATGCCAAAGAGCTCAATTTTGGTCTCATCTGACCACAACACTTTCACCCAGTTCTCCTCTGAATCATTCAGATGTTCATTGGCAAACTTCAGATGGGCATGTATATGTGCTTTCTTGAGCAGGGGGACCTTGCGGGCGCTGCAGGATTTCAGTCCTTAACGGCGTAGTGTGTTACCAATTGTTTTCTTGGTGACTATGGTCCCAGCTGCCTTGAGATCATTGACAAGATCCTCCCGTGTAGTTCTGGGCTGATTCCTCACCGTTCTCATGATCATTGCAACTCCACAAGGTGAGATCTTGCATGGAGCCCCAGGCCGCGGGAGATTGACAGTTGTTTTTTGTTTCTTCCATTTGCGAATAATCGCACCAACTGTTGTCACCTTCTCACCAAGCTGCTTGGCGATGGTCTTGTAGCCCATTCCAGCCTTGTGTAGGGCTACAATCTTGTCCCTGACATCCTTGGAGAGCTCTTTGGTCTTGGCCATGGTGGAGAGTTTGGAATCTGATTGATTGATTGCTTCTGTGGACAGGTGTCTTTTATACAGGTAACAAGCTGAGATTAGGAGCACTCCCTTTAAGAGTAGGCCTACTATGTCTGGAGTGGAAAGGTAGGCCTAAAGGTAGATCCCCCAGCCCAGCTCAACCTGCCCTAGATAGCTCCTTTGTCCCACCCACCATACACGCGGAGACCGACTCAATCGGTGCCTCCAGTGATGCTATCTCTTTCATCGTTACCCAACGCTTAGGTTTACCTCCACTGTACTCATATCCTTCCATATCCTTGTCTGTACATAATGCCCTGAATCTATTCTACAATGCCTGGAAATCTGCCCATTTTTTTCTCTGTACCCAACGCACTAGAAGACCAGTACTTAAAGCCTTTAGCCGTATCCTTATTATACTCCTCCTCTGTTCCTCTGTAGAGGTTAACCCAGGCCCTTTAGCCCCAAGTATCACTCCTACTCCCCAGGCGTTATCATTTGTTGACTTCTGTAACCGTAAAAGCCTTGGTTTCTTGCACGTTAACATCTGAAGCCTCCTCCCTAAGTTTGAGTTATTCACTGCGTTAGCATACTCTGCCAACCCTGATGTTCTAGCAGTGTCTGAATCCTGGCTTAGGAAGGCCACCAAAAATTCAGAAATGTCCATCTCCAACTACAATATTTTCTGTCTCGATAGAACTGCCAAAGGGGGTGGGGTTGCAATCTACTGTAGAGATAGCCTGCAGAGCTCTATCATACTATCCAGGTCTGTGCCCAAACAGTTTGAGCTTCTACTTCTAAAAATCCACCTTTCCAGAAATAAGTCTCTCACTGTTGCCGCTTGCTACAGACCCCCTTCAGCCCCGAGCTGTGCCCTGGACACCATATGTGAACTGATTGCCCCCCATCTATCCTCAGAGTTTGTACTGCTTGGTGACCTAAACTGGGAAATGCTTAACACCCCGGCCAACCTACAATCTAATCTAGATGCCCTCAATCTCACACAAATTATCAACGAACCTACAAGGTACAACCCTACATCTGTAAACATGGGCACCCTCATAGATATCATCCTGACAAATTTACCCTCTAAATACACCTCCGCTGTCTTCAACCAGGATCTCAGCGATCACTGCCTTATTGCCTGCGTCCATAATGGGTCCGCGGGCAAACGACCACCCATCTTTGTCAAACGCTCCCTAAAACACTTTAGCGAGCAGGCCTTTCTAATTGACCTGTCCCGGGTATCCTGGATGGATATTGACCTCATTCCGTCAGTAGAGGATGCCTGGTTGTTCTTTAAAAGTGCTTTCCTCTCAATCTTAAATAAGCACGCCCCATTCAAAAAATTCAGAACTAAGAACAAATATAGTCCCTGGTTCTCCTCAGACTTGACTGCCCTTGACCAGCACAAAAACATCCTGTGGCGTACTGCATTAGCATCGAACAGCCCCCGCGATATGCAACTTTTCAGGGAAGTCAGGAACCAATATACACAATCAGTTAGGAAAGCAAAGGCTAGCTTTTTCAAACAGATATTTGCATCCTGTAGCACTAACTCCAAAAAGTTTTGGGACACTGTAAAGTCCATAGAAAATAAGAGCACCTCCTCCCAACTGCCCACTGCACTGAGGCTAGGAAACACTGTCACCACTGATAAATCTACAATAATCGAGAATTTCAACAAGCATTTTGCTACGGCTGGCATGCTTTCCACCTGGCTACCACTACCCCGGCCACCAGCTCTGCACCCTCCGCTGCAACTTGCCCATGCTCCCCCCCGCTTCTCCTTCACACAAATTCAGACAGCTGATGTTCTGAAAGAGCTGAAAAATCTGGACCCCTACAAATCTGCTGGGCTAGACAATCTGGACCCTTTCTTTCTAAAATTAGCCGCCAAAATTGTTGCAACCCCTATTACTAGCCTGTTCAACCTCTCTCTCGTAACGTCTGAGATCCCCAGAGATTGGAAAGCTGCCGCGGTCATCCCCCTCTTCAAAGTGGGTGACACTCTAGATCCAAACTGTTACAGACCTATATCCATCTTGCCCTGCCTTTCAAAAGTAGCTGAAAGCCAAGTTAACAAACAGATCACCAACCATTTCGAATCCCACCGTACCTTCTCCGCTATGCAATCCGGTTTCTGAGCTGGTCATGGGTGCACCTCAGCCATGCTCAAGGTCCTAAACGGTATTATAACTGCGATCGATAAAAGACAGTACTGCGCAGCCGTCTTCATCGACCTGGCCAAGGCTTTCGACTCTGTCAACCACCGCATTCTTATTGGCAGACTAAATAGCCTTGATTTCTCTGTACTAGCAAAACAGGACTGTTTTGCTAGCACAGACTGGAACATGTTCCGGGATTCTTCAGACAGCATTGAGGAGTACACCACATCAGTCACTGGCTTCATCAATAAGTGCATCGATGATGTCGTCCCCACAGTGACCGTACGTACATACCCCAACCAGAAGCCATGGATTACAGGAAACATCCGCACTGAGCTAAAGGGTAGAGCTGCCGCTTTCAAGGAAAAGGACTCTAACCCGGACGCTTATAAGAAATCCCGCTATGACCTCCGACGAACCATCAAACAGGCAAAGAGTCAATACAGGTCTAAGATTGAATCGTACTACACTGGCGCTCGTCGGATGTGGCAGGGCTTGAAAACTATTACAGACTACAAAGGGAAGCACAGCCGCGAGCTGCCCAGTGACACAAGCCTACCAGACGAGCTAAACCACTTCTATGCTCACTTCGAGGCAAGCAACACTGAAGCATGCATGAGAGCACCAGCTGTTCAGGATGACTATGTGATCACGCTCTCCGTAGCCGATGTGAGTAAGACTTTTAAGCAGGTCAACATTCACAAGTCCGCAGGGCCAGACGGATTACCAGGACGTGTACTCCGAGCATGTGCTGACCAACTGGCATGTGTCTTCACTGACATTTTCAACATGTCCCTGACTGAGTCTGTAATACCAACATGTTTCAAGCAGACCACCATAGTCCCCGTGCCCAAGGACTCTAAGATAACCTGCCTAAATGACTACCGACCCGTAGCACTGACGTCTGTAGCCATGAAGTGCTTTGAAAGGCTGGTCATGGATCACATCAACAGCATTATCCCAGAAACCCTAGACCCACTCCAATTTGCATACCGCCCCAACAGATCCACAGATGATGCAATCTCTATTGCACTCCACACTGCCCTTTCCCACCTGGACAAGAGGAACACCTACGTGAGAATGCTATTCATTGACTACAGCTCAGCATTCAACACCATAGTGCCCTCTAAGCTCATCACTAAGCTAAGGATCCTGGGACTAAACACCTCCCTCTGCAACTGGATCCTGGACTTCCTGACGGGCCGCCCCCAGGTGGTAAGGGTAGGTAACAACACATCTGCCACACTGATCCTCAACACGGGGGCCCCTCAGGGGTGCGTGCTCAGTCCCCCTCCTGTACTCTCTGTTCACCCATGACTGCATGGCCAGGCACGACTCCAACACCATCATTAAGTTTGCCGACGACACAACAGTGGTAGGCCTGATCACCGACAACGATGAGACAGCCTATAGGGAGGAGGTCAGAGATCTGGCCGTGTGGTGCCAGGACAACAACCTCGCCCTCAACGTGACCAAGACAAAGGAGATGATTGTGGACTACAGGAAAAAAAAGAGGACTGAACACGCCCCCATTCTCATCGACGGGGCTGTAGTGGAACAGGTTGAGAGCTTCAAGTTCCTTGGTGTCCACATCACCAACGAACTATCATGGTCCAAACACACCAAGACAGTCGTGAAGAGGGCACGACAAAGCCTATTCCCCCTCAGGAGACTAAAAGGATTTGGCATGGGTCCTCAGATCCTCAAAAAATTCTACAGCTGCACCATCGAGAGCATCCTGACTGGTTGCATCACCGCCTGATATGGCAACTGCTTGGCCTCCGACCGCAAGGCACTACAGAGGGTAGTGCGTACGGCCCAGTACATCACTGGGGCAAAGCTTCCTGCCATCCAGGACCTCTATACCAGGCGGTGTCAGAGGAAGGCCCTCAAAATTGTCAAAGACTCCAGCCACCCTAGTCATAGACTGTTCTCTCTGCTACCGCACGGCAAGCGGTACCAGAGTGCCAAGTCTAGGTCCAAAAGACTTCTCAACAGCTTCTACCCCAAAGCCATAAGACTCCTGAACAGCTAATCATGGCTACCCGGACTATTTGCACTGCCCCCCCACCCCATCCTTTTTACGCTGCTGCTACTCTGTTAAGTATTTATGCATAGTCACTTTAACTCTACACACATGTACATATTACCTCAACTACCTCAACTAGCCGGTGCCCCCGCACATTGACTCTGCAACGCTACCCCCCTGTATATATAGCCTCCCTACTGTCACTATATTTTACTTCTGCTCTTTTTTTTCTGAACACTTTTTTTGTTGTTGTTTTATTTTTACGTTTTTTGTTTAAAATAAATGCACTGTTGGTTAAGGGCTGTAAGTAAGCATTTCACTGTAATGTCTGCACCTGTTGTATTCGGCGCATGTGACCAATAAAATTTGATTTGATTTGATTTGATTTGACTGCCTCGCCTGGTTCACCAACTACTTCTCAGATAGAGTTCAATGTGTCAAATCGGAGGGCCTGTTGTCTGGACCTCTGGCCGTCTCTATGGGGGTGCCAAAGGGTTCAATTCTCAGGCCGACTCTATTCTCTGTGTATATCAATGATGTCGTGCTTGCAGCTGGTGACGCTCGGATCCACCTCTATGCGGACGACACCATTTTGTATACAGTGGGGAAAAAAAGTATTTAGTCAGCCACCAATTGTGCAAGTTCTCCCACTTAAAAAGATGAGAGAGGCCTGTAATTTTCATCATAGGTACACGTCAACTATGACAGACAAAATGATTTTTACAAATCCTGAAAATCACATTGTAGGATTTTTAATGAATTTATTTGCAAATGGTGGAAAATAAGTATTTGGTCAATAACAAATGTTTCTCAATACTTTGTTATATACCCTTTGTTGGCAATGACACAGGTCAAACGTTTTCTGTAAGTCTTCACAAGGTTTTCACACACTGTTGCTGGTATTTTGGCCCATTCCTCCATGCAGATCTCCTCTAGAGCAGTGATGTTTTGGGGCTGTCGCTGGGCAAAACAGACTTTCAACTCTCTCCAAAGATTTTTTATGGGGTTGAGATCTGGAGACTGGCTAGGCCACTCCAGGACCTTGAAATGCTTCTTACGAAGCCACTCCTTCGTTGCCCGGGCGGTGTGTTTGGGATCATTGTCATGCTGAAAGACCCAGCGACGTTTCATCTTCAATGCCCTTGCTGATGGAAGGAGGTTTTCACTCAAAATCTCACGATACATGGCCCCATTCATTCTTTCCTTTACACGGATCAGTCGTCCAGGTCCCTTTGCAGAAAAACAGCCCCAAAGCATGATGTTTCCACCCCCATGCTTCACAGTAGGTATGGTGTTCTTTGGATGCAACTCAGCATTCTTTGTCCTCCAAACACGACGAGTTGAGTTTTTACCAAAAAGTTATATTTTGGTGTCATCTGACCATATGACATTCTCCCAATCCTCTTCTGGATCATCCAAATGCACTCTAGCAAACTTCAGACGGGCCTGGACATGTACTGGCTTAAGCAGGGGGACACGTCAGGATTTGAGTCCCTGGCGGCGTAGTGTGTTAGTGATGGTAGGCTTTGTTACTTTGGTCCCAGCTCTCTGCAGGTCATTCACTAGGTCCCCCCGTGTGGTTCTGGGATTTTTGCTCACCGTTCTTGTGATCATTTTGACCCCACGGGGTGAGATCTTGCGTGGAGCCCCAGATCGAGGGAGATTATCAGTGGTCTTGTATGTCTTCCATTTCCTAATAATTGCTCCCACAGTTGATTTCTTCAAACCAAGCTGCTTACCTATTGCAGATTCAGTCTTCCCAGCCTGGTGCAGGTCTACAATTTTGTTTCTGGTGTCCTTTGACAGCTCTTTGGTCTTGGCCATAGTGGAGTTTGGAGTGTGACTGTTTGAGGTTGTGGACAGGTGTCTTTTATACTGATAACAAGTTCAAACAGGTGCCATTAATACAGGTAACGAGTGGAGGACAGAGGAGCCTCTTAAAGAAGAAGTTACAGGTCTGTGAGAGCCAGAAATCTTGCTTGTTTGTAGGTGACCAAATACTTATTTTCCACCATAATTTGCAAATAAATTCATAAAAAATCCTACAATGTGATTTTCTGGATTTTCTTTTCTCAATTTGTCTGTCATAGTTGACGTGTACCTATGATGAAAATTACAGGCCTCTCTCATCTTTTTAAGTGGGAGAACTTGCACAATTGGTGGCTGACTAAATACTTATTTTTCCCCACTGTACATCTGGCCCTTCATTGGACACTGTGTTAACAAACCTCCAAACGAGCTTCAACGCCATACAACACTCCTTCCGTAGCCTCCAACTGCTCTTAAACACTAGTAAAACTAAATGCATGCTCTTCAACCGAACGCTGCTTGCATGTGGACAACTACAAATACCTAGGTGTCTGGTTAGACTGTAAACTCTCCTTTCAGACTCACATTAAGCATCTCCAATCAAAAGTTAGATCTAGAATCGGCTTCCTATTTCGCAACAAAGCCTTCTTCACTCATGCTGCCAAACATGCCCTCTTAAACCTGACTATCCTACCGATCCTTGACTTCGGCGATGTCATTTACAAAATAGCCTCCAACACTCTACTTAGCAAATTGGATGTAGTCTATCACAGTGCCATCCGTTTTGTCACCAAATGACCTGTACGCTCTTGTTGGTTGGCCCTCACTACATATTCGTCGCCAAACCCACTGGCTCCAGGTCATCTATAAATCACTGCTAGGCAAATCCCCATCTTATCTTAGCTCACTGGTCACCATAGCAACACCCACCCGTAGTCTGCGCTCCAGCAGGTATATCTCACTGGTCATCCCCAAAGCCAACACCTCCTTTGGCCGCCAATCCTTCCAGTTCTCTGCTGCCAATGACTGGAACGAACTGCAAAAATCTCTGAAGCTGGAGACTCTTATCTCCCTCACTAACTTTAAGCATCAGTTGTCAGAGCACCTTACCGATCACTGCACCTGTACACAGCCCATCTGAAATTAGCCCACCCAACTACCTCATCACCATATTGTTATTTATTTTGCTAATTTGCACACCAGTATCTCTATTTGCACATCATCTTTTGCACATCTATCATTCCAGTGTTAATTACGAAATTGTAACTATTTTTGCACTATGACCTATTTATTGCCTTACCTCCATAACTTACTACATTCGCACACACTGTATATATATTTTCTGTTGTATTTTTTACTTTATGTTTTGTTTACCCCATATGTAACTCTGTGTTGTTGTTTTTATCGCACTGCTTTGCTTTATCTTGGCCAGGTCGCAGTTGTAAATGAGAACTTGTTCTCAACTGGCTCACCTGGTTAAATAAAGGTTAAATAAAAAAATTTAAAAAATAAAAATATTTGAAAGTACCATGCTTAAATTCCTAATTTAAGCATGGTACTTTCAGGGGTACTAGTTTTTATTATTTGCAAACAGGGACAGTTTTGTTGCAAACAAGACACACTTATTTGGCATTTCTACAAATATGATAAGATCAACACATAGGCCTATCTCACTGTCCGTTCTTAGCCTGTAATTTCAGTAATTTGTGGGGTATAAAAACATATTTAGCTAATATGTAAAATTACGTAGAATTGCTTGAAGTTTTTATAAAAGCCTTTTTTTTCTCGGACCTGCAAATACGATGATATATTCATGCAATGCTTTTGGTATTAAGGAGATATTTTCACCCCTACTCTTGTCCACGGTGGTCTGCGAACCCACAACATTAAAAATTCATGTGTTGCCATGTCATTCTTACAGGACGAAGAACAGTTTCTAAAACTGCATATCTAAGGCTCTGGTCTGTCCAAGAAGTAAGGGTAAACGGTATACTGTACATGTTCTCTGCTATCACTTTATTTTGGGTGTAGGGGACGGTCACTTGTTGTTTTCAAGCATTCATGGAGGGTTTAGGTTAAATGTATTTTGCTGAAGGGAGGGCCACCCATTTTCATTTCAGAGAGGTTTGATTTTCTCCATGTAACCCTTGTTATAAATAACGTTCACTCCCTTATATGATACAATATCAGTACTTGTTGCATTTACAACTTGTCCTATAATCAGCTGATTTTGGCCATTGTATGGCTGTGGATTGACTGCATTGTTTGAATGTATTGTTGGCCTACTGTAGATGTGGTAAAGAGGTCAATTGAATTCGACCAAAACAATGGAATTGCCATGGAAATGCGTGGGGGAAAGGGCCGTGGGGGAAAGATACTGAATCTCCTCATTGCCCCCGGAAAATGTTCCTACATTTAGGCTATGGTTTATACAGTGGCTTGCGAAAGTATTCACCCCCCTTGGCATTTTTCCTATTTTGTTGCCTTATAACCTGCAATTAAAATTGTTTTTCTTTACACAAAATGCCTACCACTTTGAAGATGCAAAATATTTTTCTTGTGAAACAAACAAGAAATAAGACAAAAAAAACAGAAAACCTGAGCGTGCATTAACTATTCACCCCCCCCAAAGTCAATACTTTGTAGAGCCACCTTTTGCCACAATTACAGCTGCAAGTTTCTTGGGGTATGTCTCTATAAGCTTGGCACATCTAGCCACTGGGATTTTTGCCCATTCTTCAAGGCAAAACTGCTCCAGCTCCTTCAAGTTGGATGGGTTCCACTGGTGTACAGCAATCTTTATGTCATACCACAGATTCTCAATTGGATTGAGGCGCCAAACATAGCATTTTCCTTGATGGCCAAAAAGCTCAATTTTAGTCTCATCTGACCAGAGTACCTTCTTCCATATGTTTGGGGAGTCTCCCACATGCCGTGTTTGCTGATATTATGTTTTTTTATAGTGTAATGATGTCATGTCATAGTATCGTGAAAGTCAATAGTTAGTAGATCATGGGTTTGGATTCAGGAAGTCTACATTCCATTATGTCAAAGGAGATTACTGATGTTTAGAATAGTATGAGGGATGGATATGGTGTACTGGCTTGGGTCAAAGGGTAATATCAACAGAGAAAGGGAGTGCCTATGATGATAATCAGATGTTGGGGGAACGTTGTAACAGTGTGTGTATATAAGAGATAGTGAATCTTTGTTCGGGATAGAGCAAGAGTAGAGAGGCTGGGCTATGTCCCAGTGTCTGTTATAAACTAACATGTACATATTAAATATCTTACATGAACTCCTCATCTAAGTGTCTAAGTACCTCCTTACATTCGTAATTACTTGATACCTAGAAACTCATCATAATATTTGCTTATTTATTTATTTAAGCAATGGCTTTTTTTCTGGCCACTCTTCCGTAAAGCCCAGCTCTGTGGAGTAAACGGCTGAAAGTGGTCCTTTGCAGCTCCTTCAGGGTTATCTTTGGTCTCTTTGTTGCCTCTCTGATTAATGCCCTCCTTGCCTGGTCCGTGAGTTTTGGTGGGCGGCCCTCTCTTGGCAGGTTTGTTGTGGTGCCATATTCTTTAAAAATTTTTATAATGGATTTAATGGTGCTCCGTGGGATGTTCAAAGTTTTTGATATTTTTTTATAACCCAACCCTGATCTGTACTTCTCCACAACTTTGTCCCTGACCTGTTTGGAGAGCTCCTTGATCTTCATGGTGCCGCTTGCTTGGTGGTGCCCCTTGCTTAGTGGTGTTGCAGACTCTGGGGCCTTTCAGAACAGGTGTATATATACTGAGATCATGTGACAGATCATGTGACACTTAGATTGCATACAGGTGGACTTTATTTAACAAATTATGTGACTTCTGAAGGTAATTGGTTGCACCAGATCTTATTTAGGGGCTTCATAGCAAAGGGGGTGAATACATATGCACGCACCACTTTTTTGTTATTAATTTTTTATAATTTCTTCAAACAAGTAATTTTTTTCATTTCACTTCACTAATTTGGACTATTTTGTGTATGTCCATTACATGAAATCCAAATAAAAATTCATTTAAATTACAGGTTGTAATGCAACAAAATAGGAAAAACGCCAAGGGGGATGAATACTTTTGCAAGGCACTGTATGTGTATTTCACACAATGTTGAGGTAAAATCTGAGTATAAGGCTTGTATGGAAGTCAACCCCAACACATGCTCATGTCATTGTCACCAATCAACTGCATGACAGTTAAAAATGACGTTGACTACCACCACCGATTTCTGTATTCTAGCGATGCTAACCAGCTTATACGAACAGGAGTTAGCATTTAGCAGTCACTTCTTCTAATCCGGAAAAGGGACAACTTCTAAATGTTATGCAGCGAAAACAGACAAATACAGTATATCCAAATCGGACTAAAGTAACCACATTGTGTGCCTGTTTCAATACATAAATTATGATGGATTTGACTAATATCCACTATGTTAGATCAGATTTGTTGAATGTGCGCCAATCTGGTCAATGGAACGGTCTGCGTTGGAATCACTCCTTTGCAATGGAATAATTCCTTTAAAACTGGCTGGCTTATCTTATCACAGCACTGGCTAACCATGGCTGACCAACTCCCTGCCCAAAATGGCTGACCTTTAGACCAGTGATTCTCAACCAGGATACTAGGACCCTTGGGGGTACTTGGCTTATCCAGAGGGGGTACTTAAGAAGACTCATGAGACCATAGGATAACTGGTCAAATGCACATGAGGGGGTACTTCAGGGTTACTCCGGGCAGAGCAAAATTCAGTTGGTGGTACAGTAACCGAAAAAGGTTGGGAACCACTGCTTTAGACCATCATAAGAAGGTTCAAGTCCATTCTAGTATTCTTATTCCTAATTCTATAGTTGTCTCAGTCTCTCCCTAAATGAAAAAGAGTGTGATCGTGACTGGTGTGAGCGTGATCGTGACTGGTGTTTATCAGGGACCATCGTGTGATTTAAAATGTCCTAGTAATTAGGGGTCTGAACTGAGGGGATGGCTGCCGCTTTATGTGGTCTTAACCAACCGTGCTATTTTGTTAGTTTTTTTGCATTTTTTGTACCTTATTTTGTACATAACGTTGCTGCTACCATCTCTTATGACCGAAAAGAGCTTCTGGACATCAGAACAGCGATTACTCACCTTGAACTGAACTAATCATTTTTCTTTAATGAGTCGGACGAGAGGGATTTGCTCCAGACACCCGACAGGGCCCTCATCCCCATAAAGAGATGGAGATATCACGGAAGGAGATCGGGGTGCCTGATAAGGAGCCGGCGACGAGTGGCTAATCTGCCTTTGCCATCGGTACTATTGGCCAACGTACAATCGCTGGATAATAAAGTGGACGAACTAAAAGCACGTATATCCTACAAATGGGACATAAAAAAATGTAATATTTTATGTTTCACTGAGTCGTGGCTGAACGACGACATGAATAACATACAGCTGACGGGTCATACACTGTATTGGCAGGATAGAACAGCAGCGTCTGGTAAGACAAGGGGTGGCGGTCTATGAATATTTGTAAACAAAAGCTGGTGCACGATATCTAAGGAAGTCTCAAGGTTTTGCTCACCTGAGGTAGAGTATCTCATGATAAGCTGTAGACCAGACTATCTACCAAGAGAGTTTTCATCTATATTCTTCGTAGCTGTCTATTTACCACCACAAACCAATGCTGGCACTAAGACCACACTCAATGAGCTGTATACGGCCATAAGCAAACAGGAAAACGCTCATCTAGAGGTGGCGCTCCTAGTGGCCGGGGACTTTAATGCAGGCAAACTTAAATCTGTTTGACCTCATTTCTACCAGCATGTTAAATGTGCAACCAGAGGGAAAAAAACTCTAGACCACCTTTACTCCACACACAGAGACGCGTACAAAGCTCTCCCTCGCCCTCCATTTGGCAAATCTGACCATAATTCTATCCTCCTGATTCCTGCTTACAAGCAAAAACTAAAGCAGGAAGCACCAGTGACTCGGTCAATAAAAAAGTGGTCAGATGAAGCAGATGCTAAACTACAGGACTGTTTTGCTAGCACAGACTAGAATATGTTCCGGGATTCTTCCGATGGCATTGAGGAGTACACCAAATAAATCACTGGCTTCATCAATAAGTGCATCGATGATGGTGTCCCCACAGTGACTGTATGTACATACCCCAACCAGAAGCCAAGGATTACAGGCAACATCCGCACTGAGCTAAAGGGTAGAGTTGCCGCTTTCAAGGACTCTAACCCGGAAGCTTATAAGAAATCAAACAGGCAAAGAGTCAATACAGGAGACTAACAACGAATCGTACTACACCGGCTCCGACACTCGTTGGATGTGGCAGGGCTTGCAAACTATTACAGACTACAAAGGGAAGCACAGCCGCGAGCTGCCCAGTGACACAAACCTACCAGATGAGCTAAATTAGTTCTATGCTCGCTTCGAGGAACACTGAAACATGTATGAGAGCATCAGCTGTTCTGGACGACTGTGTGATCACGCTCTCCATAGCCGATGTGAGTAAGACCTTTAAACAGGTCAACATTTACAAGTCCGCAGGGCCAGACGGATTACCAGGACGTGTACTCCGAGCATGCGCTGACCAACTGGCATGTGTCTTCACTGACATTTTCAACCTCTCCCTGTCTGAGTCTGTAATACCAACATGTTTCAAGCAGACCACCATTGTCCCCGTCTACTGCTCCACCATCGAGAGCATCCTGACTGGTTGCATCACCGCCTGGTATGGCAACTGCTCGGACTCCGACAGCAAGGCACTACAAAGGGTAGTGGTAAGGGTAAAGCTTCCTGCCATCCAGAACCTCAATACCAGGCGGTGTCAGAGGAAGGCCCTAAAAATTGTCAAAGACTCCAGCCACCCTAGTCATAGACTATTCTCTCTGCTACCGCATGGCAAGCGGTACCGGAGCGCCAAGTCTAGGTCCAAGAGGCTTCTTAACAGCTTCTACCCCCAAGCCATAAGACTCCTTAACATCTAATCAAATCGCTACCCAGACTATTTCCATTGCCTCCCCCCCCCCTCTTTTACGCTGCTGCTACTCTCTGTTTATTATCTATGCATAGTCACTCTGATAACTGTACCTACATGTACATATTACCTCAATTACCTCGACTAACCGGTGCCACCGCACATTGACTCATGCGCCGGTACCCCCTGTATATAGCCTCGCTATTGTTATTTTACTATTGTTATTTTACTGCTGCTCTTTCATTATTTGTGACTTTTATTTCTTTTTTTTGGGGGGGGTTTCTTTCTTAAAACAGCATTGTTGGTTAAGGGCTTGTAAGTAAGCATTTCACTGTAAGGTCTACACCTGTTGTATTCGGCGCATGTGACAAATACAATTTGATTTGTTCACCGGACCCGGGGAGAAAAATATGTTATGTGAGATAAAGCATGTCTAAAATGATAAGATGGACAATTGGATCTGTCAACTACTTGAGACAAATAAGACGTGTGTGCACAAAACAATCCTCGAGCAAGGAAAGACCTTTCCAGAGTTTAGGCTCATGCTGAAATTTACTCCTTTGATGGGAAATTAACAATAACGTCTAAACTGATTTAGAGCCCCAGCTCAATAAGGCAATTTTATAAAGAAATAAAGTAATCTTGAGATACATGCTTGAGATTATCAGGAGATAATCTTCTGTGTTTTAGTATTATTGTCAAACTATGTATTTAGAGGGATTGACTGTATCTGCACACCAGTAGATGCTGTTGGGAGGAGCTATAGCATGACAAGCTAATTTAAATGGCTGAAATGGTATAAATGGAATGGTATCAAGCACATCAAATGTATGGAAACCACATTTGACTCTGTTCAATTTATTCCATTCCAGCGATTACAATGAGCCCATCCTCCTATAGCTCCTCCCACCATCCTCCTCTGCTGCACACTTTTCAGTCATATCTTTGAAAGCCAGAAAATGATTTGCTCTTCAGTGTGGCACACTCATTTCGAAAACTACTGTGCAGTTGTAAAAACATGTATAGGCCTATACACTTGATATCTGTGGAAAAGAGAATGAAAGAGATTCAGTTGTAAAATAAATTAGGCCTGATAATGCTGTGTTTTACATGCCTTTTAAGATTCCCAGCAAGGTCACGTGATAAAACTAAAGTTGTCCCTGTACCTCACAGGGACTTTAACACCTATACAGATATATTCTGTTTGGTCAAGCAGTCTGTGTCCTGGCCATATACAGTGGGGAAAAAAAGTATTTAGTCAGCCAACAATTGTGCATGTTCTCCCACTTAAAAAGATGAGAGAGGCCTGTAATTTTCATCATAGGTACACGTCAACTATGACAGACAAATTGAGAAAAAAATTCCAGAAAATCACATTGTAGGATTTTTTATGAATTTATTTGCAAATTATGGTGGAAAATAAGTATTTGGTCACCTACAAACAAGCAAGATTTCTGGCTCTCACAGACCTGTAACTTCTTCTTTAAGAGGCTCCTCTGTCCTCCACTCGTTACCTGTATTAATGGCACCTGTTTGAACTTGTTATCAGTATATAAGACACCTGTCCACAACCTCAAACAGTCACACTCCAAACTCCACTATGGCCAAGACCAAAGAGCTGTCAAAGGACACCAGAAACAAAATTGTAGACCTGCACCAGGCTGGGAAGACTGAATATGCAATAGGTAAGCAGCTTGGTTTGAAGAAATCAACTGTGGGAGCAATTATTAGGAAATGGAAGACATACAAGACCACTGATAATCTCCCTCGATCTGGGGCTCCACGCAAGATCTCACCCCGTGGGGTCAAAATGATCACAAGAACGGTGAGCAATTATCCCAGAACCACACGGGGGGACCTAGTGAATGACCTGCAGAGAGCTGGGACCAAAGTAACAAAGCCTACCATCAGTAACACACTACGCCGCCAGGGACTCAAATACTGCAGTGCCAGACGTGTCCCCCTGCTTAAGCCAGTACATGTCCAGGCCCATCTGAAGTTTGCTAGAGTGCATTTGGATGATACAGAAGAGGATTGGGAGAATGTCAGATGAAACCAAAATAGAACTTTTTGGTAAAAACTCAACTCGTCGTGTTTGGAGGACAAAGAATGCTGAGTTGCATCCAAAGAACACCATACCTACTGTGAAGCATGGGGATGGAAACATCATGCTTTGGGGCTGTTTTTCTGCAAAGGGACCAGGACGACTGATCCGTGTAAAGGAAAGAATGAATGGGGCCATGTATCGTGAGATTTAGTTGACGTGTACCTATGATGAAAATTACAGGCCTCTCTCATCTTTTTAAGTGGGAGAACTTGCACAATTGGTGGCTGACTAAATACTTTTTCCCCCCACTGTAGGCCAGTGGTTCCCAAACAGTTTACAAACGTTTTTTAAACAAAAGGAAATGGAGGAACTTATTCAAGAAAGATCAAGTGTAAAATATTATAAACATAAAGCGAACTGGATGGAATATGGGGAAAAATGCACAATAAAAAAAATAAACGATCTTCAACATAGAAATGCTACCAAAATGTAATTTACTGATATTTTGTTACAAATGACAGTCACCCACAATTCACCAAACAATATTTTGAAAGAGGAAGCAAAGTACTTTAAGCATATGTTTTCGTTTCAGTGTCCTCCATCTCCACTAACCGAAGTTAATTGTAAGAATTGTTTCCTATTAATAATGTAAAATTAACAGCTGTACAGAAAGGCTCATGTGAAGGCCAAATTACAAGTACTGGAAACAATAGAACACTATGAAAAATATGGGAAACCAGGCC
This sequence comes from Coregonus clupeaformis, assembly GCF_020615455.1. Taxonomy (NCBI): domain Eukaryota; kingdom Metazoa; phylum Chordata; class Actinopteri; order Salmoniformes; family Salmonidae; genus Coregonus; species Coregonus clupeaformis. Next base: position 45,434,078 of record NC_059207.1, read on the forward strand.
TGGTATTCATAGCTGACTTTGAAAAGGCTTTTGATAAAGTACGACTGGAATTTATTTATAAATGCCTGGAATATTTCAATTTTGGAGAATCTCTTATACAATGGGTTAAGGTTATGTATAGTAACCCTAGGTGTAAAATAGTAAATAATAACTACTTCTCAGAAAGTATTAAACTGTCAAGAGGAGTAAAACAAGGTTGTCCACTATCGGCATATCTATTTATTATGGTCATCGAAATGTTAGCTATTAAAATCAGATCCAACAATAATATCAAGGGCCTAAAAATGCAGGGCTTAAAAACAAAGGTGTCATTGTACACTGATGGTTCTCTGTAGCTCAACTGGTAGAGCACGGCGCTTGTAACGCCAGGTTAGTGGGTTCGATCCCTGGGGCCACCCATACACAATAAACAAACAAATGTATGCACGCATGACTGTAAGTCGCTTTGGATAAAAGCGTCTGCTAAATGGCTTATTATTATGATTCATGTTTTATTTTAAATCCACAATTTCGATCCCTCCACAGCCTCATAGATGATCTAGATACGTTTTCTAACCTCTCTGGATTACAATCAAATGATGATAAGTGTACTATATTACGTATTGGATCACAAAAAAATCTAACATTTATATTACCGTGTAGTTTACCAATAAAATGGTCTGATGGTGAAGTGGACATACTCGGTATTCATATCCCGAAAGAAATAAATGATCTCACTACAATACATTTTAATAGAAAGTTGGCAAAAATAGATAAGCTCTTGCTACCGTGGAAAGGAAAATACCTGTCTATTTGTGAAAAAATCACCCTGATTAACTCTTTAGTCATATCCTAGTTTACCTATTTGCTTATGGCCTTTCCTACACCTAGTGACTTGTTTTTTTTAAATCATATGAGCAAAAAATATTATATGTTATTTGGAACAGCAAGCCAGACAAAATTAAACGGGCCTATTTATATAATGAATATGAATGCGGAGGGCAAAAATGATTATATATTAAATCATTAGACCTCTCACTAAAGGCTTCAGTCATACAACAATTATACTTAAATCCGAACTGGTTCTCTAGCAGATTAGTAAGAATGTCTCACCCCATTTTCAAGAATGGCCTTTTTCCCTTTTTTCAGATTGCAACCTCTCACTTTCGGTTATTTGAAAATGAAATAATCTCCAAAATATATCCTTTTTTAAAACAAGCCATAGAAAGTTGGATGCAATTTCAGTTTAAACTCAAATAGTACTAATTGATAAAAAACCAATATTTCTGTAATATTTTATTTTTTACAACCAACTGATTGCAGAATTACAGCAAATATGGAAGAGGCAAGTGGAAAAGGGGGAGACAGTAAGGAACTTGTCTGTCGGCCCTGCATTAAAGACCAAAATTGGTTAAAGAAAATTGTGATAAATAAACAAAATACCAGTTTAATTTAAGGACCAAAAAATGGACAGATGTGCCATATAGATTGCAAAATAGTTGGGAAGAGATTTTCGATGTACCGATTCCATGGCACATGGTTTATGAACTGATACACAAAACAACGCTGGATTCAAAACTTTTCCAATTTAAATTATTATAAAAAATTCTTGCAACCAATAGAATGTTATATATATGGGTGATACAACCATCCCAGCTCTGCATCTTTTGCTGCAAAGAGATAGAATCATTAGATCATTTGTTTTGGTACTGTCCATATGTAGCTTGTTTTTGGTCGCAGGTTCAGGAATGGCTGACAAATTGCAACATTTACCTGGAGCTAACTCAGCAAAAAGCACTGCTGGGTGATTTAAAAAGTCATAGTCAATCGATCAATAATATAATAATACTCTTAGCAAAAATGTTTATCTTTAATTTACAGTATGTAGAATCTATGAGAATAGAAAGGTTCAGAACTTTTGTGAAACATCACAGCACAGTTTAAAAATATATGGCTAATAGAAATCAAAACTGGATGGTGTTCAGAGATAGATGGAAGTGGTTGAGTGGAGCTGAAGGATGGGAATAAAAACAAACAAAAGATAACTATTGTAAAATATACTGTGTCAGTGAAATGTATATAGTATGTATAAGCTGGAAGTAGAAGCCTAAGTGTTGTTCTCCATTAGTTTACTCCAATTAGGGGAGGGATGGTAGGGTTAGTGGAAAATAATGAAGGAGAATATATTTAAAAGATATATACAGTGGGGAGAACAAGTATTTGATACACTGCCGATTTTGCAGGTTTTCCTACTTACAAAGCATGTAGAGGTCTGTAATTTTTATCATAGGTACACTTCAACTGTGAGAGACGGAATCTAAAACAAAAATCCAGAAAATCACATTGTATGATTTTTAAGTAATTAATTTGCATTTTATTGCATGACATAAGTATTTGATCACCTGCCAACCAGTAAGAATTCCGGCTCTCACAGACCTGTTAGTTTTTCTTTAAGAAGCCCTCCTGTTCTCCACTCATTACCTGTATTAACTGCACCTGTTTGAACTCGTTACCTGTATAAAAGACACCTGTCCACACACTCAATCAAACAGACTCCAACCTCTCCACAATGGCCAAGACCAGAGAGCTGTGTAAGGACATCAGGGATAAAATTGTAGACCTGCACAAGGCTGGGATGGGCTACAGGACAATAGGCAAGCAGCTTGGTGAGAATGCAACAACTGTTGGCGCAATTATTAGAAAATGGAAGAAGTTCAAGATGACGGTCAATCACCCTCGGTCTGGGGCTCCATGCAAGATCTCACCTCGTGGGGCATCAATGATCGTGAGGAAGGTGAGGGATCAGCCCAGAACTACACGGCAGGACCTGGTCAATGACCTGAAGAGAGCTGGGACCACAGTCTCAAAGAAAACCATTAGTAACACACTACGCCTGTCAGGGCGTGCTGTAGGTGTAGTGGTGGAATCAAACGCAGGACTCAGAACGATAATCCAAAGACTTGTATTAAAGCCAAAACCAAGGCAAAAGGACAACTGGCCCGAAGGCGAAAATACGCACGAAGGCGAAATAGTAACAGCGCACAAACAGGTGCGAAAATACTCCAGCGCAGTGGAGAGAAGCTCAACCGAGCGAAACACACGACTGACGTAAAATCAATTACACACAACACTAGACAAACACAACGAGAAACTTATAGGACACTAATTACGCCAAAATAGAAACAGGTGTGAAAACAAACAGACAAAAGCAAACGAACATGAAACATACAACGGTGGCAGCTAGAATTCCGGAGACGACGAACGCCGAAGCCTGCCCGAACAAGGGAGAGAGGCAGCCTCGGCCGAAACCGTGACAACGGCGTCATGGATTACAATCCTGCAGCGCATGCAAGGTCCCCCTGCTCAAGCCAGCGCATGTCCAGGCCCGTCTGAAGTTTGCCAATGACCATCTGGATGATCCAGAGGAGGAATGGGAGAAGGTCATGTGGTCTGATGAGACAAAAATAGAGCTTTTTGGTCTAAACTCCACTCGCCGTGTTTGGAGGAAGAAGAAGGATGAGTACAACCCCAAGAACACCATCCCAACCGTGAAGCATGGAGGTGGATGCTTTTCTGCAAAGGGGACAGGACGACTGCACCGTATTGAGGGGAGGATGGATGGGGCCATGTATCGCGAGATCTTGGCCAACAACCTCCTTCCCTCAGTAAGAGCATTGAAGATGGGTCGTGGCTGGGTCTTCCAGTATGACAACGACCCGAAACACACAGCCAGGGCAACTAAGGAGTGGCTCCGTAAGAAGCATCTCAAGGTCCTGGAGTGGCCTAGCCAGTCTCCAGACCTGAACCCAATAGAAAATCTTTGGAGGGAGCTGAAAGTCCGTATTGCCCAGCGACAGCCCCGAAACCTGAAGGATCTGGAGAAGATCTGTATGGAGGAGTGGGCCAAAATCCCTGCTGCAGTGTGTGCTAACCTGGTTAAGTCCTACAGGAAATGTATGATCTCTGTAATTGCAAACAAAGGTTTCTGTACCAAATATAAAGTTCTGCTTTTCTGATGTATCAAATACTTATGTCATGCAATAAAATGCAAATTAATTACTTAAAAATCATACAATGTGATTTTCTGGATTTTTGTTTTAGTGTACCTATGATAAAAATTACAGACCTCTACATGCTTTGTAAGTAGGAAAACCTGCAAAATCGTCAGTGTATCAAATACTTGTTCTCCCCACTGTATATACAGTACCAGTCAAAAGTTTGGACACACCTACTCATTCCAGGCTTTTTCTTTATTTTTTACTATTTTCTATGTTGTAGAATAATAGTGAAGACATCAAAACTATGAAATAACACATATGGAATCATGTAGTAACCAAAAAGGTGTTACACAAATCTAAAAATATTTTATATTTGAGATTCTTCAAAGTAGCCACCCTTTGATGACAGCTTTGCACTCTCTTGACATTCTCTCTTTAAGACTTGAAGGTCAGTCAATCCGTAAAATGTCAAGAACTTTGAACGTTTCTTCAAGTGCAGTCGCAAAAACCATCAAGCCCTATGATGAAACTGGCTCTCATGAGGACCGCCACAGGAAAGGTAGATCCAGAGTTACCTCTGCTGCAGAGGATAAATTCATTAGAGTTAACTGCACCTCAGATTGCAGCCCAAATAAATGCTTCACAGAGTTCCAGTAACAGACACATCTCAAAATCAACTGTTCAGAGGAGACTGCGTGAATCAGGCCTTCATGGTCGAATTGCTGCAAAGAAACCACTACTAAAGGACACCAATAAGAAGAAGAGACTTGCTTGGGCCAGGAAACATGAGCAATGGACATTAGACCAGTGGAAATCTGTCCTTTGGTCTGATCAGTCCAAATCTAAAATGTTTGGTTCCAACCTCTGGGTCTTTGTGAGATGCAGTGTAGGTGAACAGATGTGTGGTTCCCACCGTGAAGCATGGAGGAGGAGGTGTGAGGGTGTGGGGGTGCTTTGCTGGTGACACTGTCTGTGATTTATTTAGAATTCAAGGCACACTTAACCAGCATGGCTTCCACAGCATTCTGCAGCGATACGCCATCCCATCTGGTTTGGGCTTAGTGGGACTATCATTTGTTTTTCAACAGGACAATGACCCAAAACACACCTTCATGCTGTGTAAGCACTATTTGACCAAGAAGGAGGGTGATGGAGTGCTGCATCAGATTACCTGGCCTCCACAATCACCCGACCTCAACCCAATTGAGATGGTTTGGGATGAGTTGGACCGCAGAGTAAAGGAAATGCAGCCAACAAGTGCTCAGAATATGTGGCAACTCCTTCAAGACTGTTGGAAAAGCATTCCAGGTGACTACCTTATGAAGCTGTTTGATTGAATGCCAATCTGGTGGCTACTTTGAAGAATCTAAAATCTAAAATATATTTTGATTTATTGAACACTTTTTTGGTTACTACATGATTCCATATGTGTTATTTCATAGTTTTGATGTCTTCATTATTATTTTACAATGTAGAAAATAGTAAGAATAAAGAAAACCCTTGAATGAGTAGGTGTGTCCAAATGTTTTGACTGTTACTGGTACTGACGGGATGTTCCCCAATGATGGAAGGGGGGCCTGAGTGAAAAGGTTTGGGAACCCCTGATATAGGCCATATGGTCCCAACTCACCTAGGATTACTTGACTGTCTTGTGTCGTTGCCTGTCAATAGTCCCTGAGATCTCCTTACTGTAGGTCTCAGCAGAGGAATGTAGCTACCACATGATTGTGGATCAAAGAGAGAGTGTCAGCGTGTTTCAGGGAATCAATTTGAGCAAGGCGAGGTGCAGAATCGTTAATCTTGATTACATAAAGTTAACTTATTTGGGATGCAAGGTGGTGATTTGTAGATCAGTGATTCTTCACAGTCCGACTGCATGAATCACAATGTACTAATTAGTGGTCCTCTGTAGCTCAGCTGGTAGAGCACGGCACTTGTAACGCCAAGGTAGTGGGTTCGATCCCCGGGACCACCCATACACAAAAATGTATGCACGCATGACTGTAAGTCGCTTTGGATAAAAGCGTCTGCTAAATGGCATATTATTATTATTATTATAGTGAATCTCAAACACGTTACGTACAGTGAATTCTGAAAGTATTCAGATCGGGTTCTTGGTCACCTCCCTGACCAAGGCCCTTCTCCCCCGATTGCTCAGTTTGGCTGGGCGGCCAGCTCTAGGAAGAGTTTTGGTGGTTCCAAACTTCTTCTATTTAAAAAAGAATGATGGAGGCCACTGTGTTCTTGGGGATACCTTCAATGCTGCGACATCTGTGCCACGACATAATCCTGTCTCGGAGCTCTACGGACAATTCCTTCGACCTCATGGCTTGGTTTTTGCTCTGACATGCATTGTCAACCGTGGGACCTTATATAGACAGGTGTGTGCCTTTCCAAATCATGTCCAATCAATTGAATTTACCACAGGTGGACTCCAATCAAGTTGTAGAAACATCTCATGGATGATCAATGTAAACAGGATGCACCTGAGCTCAATTTCGAGTCTCATAGCAAAAGGTCTGAATACTTAGGATATATTTCAGTTTTTTATTATTGGGTATTGTGTGTCGATTGATGTTGAAACAAATGGATTTAATCCATTTTAGAATAAGGCTGTAACGTAACAAAATTTGGAAAAAGGGAAGGGGTCTGAATACTTTCCGAATGCACAGTGGTTTTTGGTCTGTGTTTGGACTGAGGCTGCATCCCAAATAATATATATCCCCTGGTCAAAAATGCACTATAAAGGGAATAGGGTGCCATTTGGAATGCAGCCTGAGAGGACCTCTGGATTAGCATGATCCTGTCAGCAGCTCAGACAGCGATAAAGGATGCATAGAAAAACATGGACCACTCTGCTGGAACTAATCTCTGTGCTTCTCTGACATTTCCCTGGCCATCATGTTGTTAGGTCCCTAGCTTCACACACACGCACACACACACTGCACACTGGAGAGTGTGGCCCCACTTCACAATGATTGAAGATTGCTTCTTTTGTCTTGGTATGGATTTTCTTCATGGGTGGTTTCTGCACCATTTGTAAGTCGCTCTTATTCAGGAACAATTAGTGTTAGTCTTACCTTCTCCAATGTGAAAGCACTAGACCTGCCCTTGTCCAGTTCCTAAAAAGGTGCTTTCTCTTGTGGCCGTTCTAGTTCTCACCCCTCTGAGAGTAATATTATTTGTACTTTTTTAAGACAGATATGAATAATTAATTGGCAACAGAGGGGAGAGGGAGGATATTCCCTGTCTAGAGTCACCCAGCCGTTGACAATATCTAGATAGTGCTTGGGGAATGGAAGAGTTTGTTATTGCAAAGAAAAATAAAAAATAACACTGTCTTGCACTCAATTCATTTTTGGGATTGAGGGACGGATATATACTCACCTTCATATGTATTTGGAGTGAAGCTAAAATGTGTCTCTATACTCATTTTGGATTTGAGAACAAATGTTCAGTACAGAATGTATTTTCGTACATATCTGTTTTACCGTTTAGAAATGAAAGCCCTTTATGTATCGAGTCCTCCTACTTAAAGAAGTCATAAGTATTTGGACAAATTCACTTATAGTGTAGTAGTAAAACTTTTAGTATTTGGTCCCATATTCCTAGCACGCAATGACTACATCAAGCTTGTGACTATACAAACTTGTTAGATGCATTTGCAGTTTGTTTTGGTTGTGATTTGGGTAATGTTTTGCATATGACGGTGAGTGTAGATCTGTCTTAAAAATGGGCAGGTATCGCTCTTGCCTGGGATCAGCCAGGCTGCTATACTAAAGATGTCCCTTCTGTATGTGTGATGTGCAGGGCTCGACATTCAGGGCTGCCCGCTGGGCATTTATATTTGTATTTAATCCTTCACAATCTTCCCGACGTCTGATGCTTCACACTTGTTATCAACCAGCATTCGGTTTCAAAGCAAAGGCTTTCGTCTTGAGTGAGCCCCGCCTCAGTAGACTACTTTCTGGATACTCACACCAGACTGGTGGAGGCGGGAAGCCCATCAATTCAGAGTTGAACATTGGCACACACATTCCACAATCACAGAATAAAAGTCCTCCACCTGCTTTTCAGTATTTTTTCATATCAGACATCCTACACATCGATGTCATTATTTGCAAAGAAAGTTTTAGGTAGGACTAGGCCTACACTATGGAGCTGCTTGCTTTCCAAGTGATTAACATTATTTACACAAATCACTTGTTGGCTAAATAGCCTATAGGAAGAAATAAAAATGGTAAAAATGCTATTCTGTAGTCTATATAATGGTAAAAAAATAAAAAGATTAATTCCTGAAGCTGTTAATGACCTATGTTGTTTATTTATCAGGTGAATATCAACTGTTGGGTGGCAGGTGTGGACAGGACAACTCCTCACACAGCTGATTGTTGTGCAGAAAGAAATGTGTTCTAATAGCCCAGTCCCTGCACAACATTTCTAAGTGCAATCTTTGGAAAAGACAACAGTTTTGATGGTAGTTATTGAAAAGAGCAGCATCCCAGCTTTTTAGTGCTGTATGAATTATTTCTCAACTCCAATTGTTTCGCAATTGGCATAGTTTTACAATCTTGAGTGTCTGGCATGACAATAAAATAAACGAACCACAAATCACATTGGCCATTCCATTGCATACATTGAAGGCATACAGTGGGGGAAAAAAGTATTTAGTCAGCCACCAATTGTGCATGTTCTCCCACTTAAAAAGATGAGAGACGCCTGTAATTTTCATCATAGGTACAAGTCAACTATGACTGACAAAATGAGAATTTTTTTTCCAGAAAATCACATTGTAGGATTTTTTATGAATTTATTTGCAAATTATGGTGGAAAATAAGTATTTGGTCAATAACAAAAGTTTCTCAATACTTTGTTATATACCCTTTGTTGGCAATGACACAGGTCAAACGTTTTCTGTAAGTCTTCACAAGGTTTTCACACACTGTTGCTGGTATTTTGGCCCATTCCTCCATGCAGATCTCCTCTAGAGCAGTGATGTTTCGGGGCTGTCGCTGGGCAACACGGACTTTCAACTCCCTCCAAAGATTTTCTATGGGGTTTAGATCTGGAGACTGGCTAGGCCACTCCAGGACCTTGAAATGCTTCTTACGAAGCCACTCCTTCGTTGCCCGGGCGGTGTGTTTGGGATCATGGTCATGCTGAAAGACCCAGCCACATTTCATCTTCAATGCCCTTACTGATGAAAGGAGGTTTTCACTCAACATCTCACGATACATGGCCCCATTCATTCTTTCCTTTACACGGATCAGTCGTCCTGGTCCCTTTGCAGAAAAACAGCCCCAAAGCATGATGTTTCCACCCCCATGCTTCACAGTAGGTATGGTGTTCTTTGGATGCAACTCAGAATTCTTTGTCCTCCAAACACGACGAGTTGAGTTTTTACCAAAAAGTTCTATTTTGGTTTCATCTGACCATATGACATTCTCCCAATCCTCTTCTGGATCATCCAAATGCACTCTAGCAAACTTCAGACGGGCCTGGACATGTACTGGCTTAAGCAGGGGGACACGTCTGGCACTGCAGGATTTGAGTCCCTGGCGGCGTAGTGTGTTACTGATGGTAGGCTTTGTTACTTTGGTCACAGCTCTCTGCAGGTCATTCACTAGGTCCCCCCGTGTGGTTCTGGCATTTTTGCTCACCGTTCTTGTGATCATTTTGACCCCACGGGGTGAGATCTTGCGTGGAGCCCATAAATCGAGGGAGATTATCAGTGGTCTTGTATGTCTTCCATTTCCTAATAATTGCTCCCACAGTTGATTTCTTCAAACCAAGCTGCTTACCTATTGCAGATTCAGTCTTCCCAGCATGGTGCAGGTCTACAATTTTGTTTCTGGTGTCCTTTGACAGCTCTTTGGTCTTGGCCATAGTGGAGTTTGGAGTGTGACTGTTTGAGGTTGTGGACAGGTGTCTTTTATACTGATAACAAGTTCAAACAGGTGCCATTAATACAGGTAACGAGTGGAGGACAGAGGAGCCTCTTAAAGAATAAGTTACAGGTCTGTGAGAGCCAGACATCTTGCTTGTTTGTAGGTGACCAAATACTTATTTTCCACCATAATTTGCAAATAAATTCATAAAAAATCCTACAATGTGATTTTCTGGATTTTTTTTTCTCAATTTGTCTGTCATAGTTGACGTGTACCTATGATGAAAATTACAGGCCTCTCTCATCTTTTTAAGTGGGAGAACATGCACAATTGGTGGCTGACTAAATAATTTTTTTCCCCACTGTATATTCACTGTAAAATTTACACAATTACACTATTTATAAACACTGTAAAAATCACAGAATTTTATTAGTGCCAGTGGTAGTTGTTTTAGGACATTAAACAGGCAACAAGATCATATTTAGTGTCTGTGAACTAGCTAATGATTAGCCCATTGGGGTAAACAATGCAGAGGAGCAACCCCATGCTTCAGCCATGTAGTCACGATGCTGCATCAGGCTACAGGTGATTATGCTTATTGTTAAAATAGCACACCTGCCTGATAATATGGATCATGTATAGGCATGGCAGCGGGAAGATGTTTTGTGTGATGTCGGGGGTGCTGAGGAGTATTCTTCTCCGCTAATAGAGGAGTAATAAAGACTTAGTTCACCAATTAAAAATAAATACAAATATTATTTGTTTTTATTTATTTATTACGATTTATCAGGGGGTGATGCAGCACCCTATGCACCCCTAATTCCCGCGGCTATGTGTATAGGGCCTAAATATGTTGTTTTTCATCTATATGTTATTGGGCACTCATTTCTGGAGGGGAATATTACATTTTAAACGGTTTCATATGTTAAGGTTATATGTCATCATTGGGTATGGTTTTATTTTTGTTTTCCAAATATCAGATTTTATGGTTGGCCATAATATAAAGGTACTTGCCCAGACTGCAAATGAAACATAAAACCAGCCACGATTGAAATTCTGCATGCATAACTTGCTTTGTGTGACACTGGCAAATTTACATGAATGTCAAGCCCTGATGTGATTCCCCTCCATTGTGACAGACTGTTTTGGCCCTTACATTCTGCCTAATTTACCCAGAACCAGATTGGTGCTTTGACAGAGTTCACACCAGGGGCAGTTAGAACCTGGGTAAGCCCATAGCCTGACGTGACAATCCTGTGTAGAATGCAGGGGCGGTGTGTTCATTAGGGCGATATGGGCGACGCACTGCCAAACGGGAAAAGGAAGGGATTTTTTTTCTAATCAATTATATCACGGCAACAGTAGTTATCAGTGTTCTAATCTAGACGTCTGATCTGCCACTAAATGTCCAATCAGGCTAAAGTCGTGCTTCAAATGGCCCCGCCCCTTTTGGGGCGATTTCAGTCAGGTTGAAAATCGCCCAGAAGTGTCTCATAGCCTCTCATGTAAAATCTTTTTTTTTCAAATATCAGAGCTTTCAATACAATCTCTATGGGTTTCTGAGGGCTTGCACTTACGGCGCTTTCGTCATACGTAACATAACCATGAACGTAACTAAGAAAAGAGCGGGTAGCAGCGTCAATCAATTCACGTACTACTATCAAGATGGCTAGCGTTCAGTGCAACTCGATTGTCTCTTTGAAAGAAGTTCACATCAAAGACCATTCAAAACGAGCTACTGGAGTGTATGCTAGCGGTCATGAGGGAACATATTGTGGAGGAGGTGAAGTCGGCGAACTTCGTAGCTATCCAAGCTGACGAGACCACGGACGTTTCTACACAGACACAGCTGGTGCTTGTGCTGAGGTACATAGATAGCAACCACAAAGTGCAGGAGCGCTTTTTGAGTTCCTTCCCATCTCGGAATCAACCTCAGTCTCAATCGCCAGTGTGCTTTTGGAGAGACTGAACGGTCTTTTTGCCGACGACGAGAAAGTCAAACTGTGGTGCACTGGCACTGTACCAGGTTCTCATGAGCTACAACCTCCAGGAGACGTTCTCTGAGACTGTGACGCTGTTGAACATCCTCATAACTACTCCCATGACAACAGCTGAAGCTGAGAGATGTTTCTCAACTTTGACACGAGTTAAGACATTCCTGCGAAATTCAATGGGCCAGGAACGTCTGAATGCACTGGCCATGCTTTCCATGGAGAGGGAACTAGTCCTCAGCATGCCTGATTTCAATGAGAAAGTCATTGACCGCTTTGCTGCATTGAAAGAGAGAAGAGAACAGTTTCAGTACAAGTAATGTAGCCTCTCTCTCTCTTTGTCCCTCCCTGTCTGTCTCTTTAACACACACACGCCCAAATCAGTTCACAGTTGATGTTGTTTAAAATAGTTATTTTTCATTTAAAAAAAAGTAAAAAAAAATAATAATCTGTTCATGTTCATTTTTACAAATCTATACAATTGGCCAGAATATGGTTGTTCATATTTACAAATCTATACAATTGGCCAGAATATGGTTGTTCATTTTTACAAAGCCATACAGATAGCTGTGTTTACCTTTTCTAGAAATTATTTTCAAATTCTGTTTTCAGGCAAAATGTCTATCACTGTTCATTTTCACAAATCTATACAAGAGGGCAGAATATGGTTGTTCATTTTTACAAAGCCATACAGATAGCTGTGTTTACCTTTTCTATAAATTATTTTCAAATTCTGTTTTCAGGCAAAATGTCTATCACTGTTCATTTTCACAAATCTATACAAGAGGGCAGAATATGGAAGTCTATAAAAATTTCTTATTACCAATAACTTGCATCAATGTTTTCAGTAGCCTCTATCAAAAGCTCCTGCTTGCTTGTTGTGAATTATGCTCAGGTGCACATATTTCCAATTCAACCATGAGGCAAAAAATGTGGTAAAAGCTCTTGTTGATCCTGCAATCTGAACAAATACCAAGATGCTGTATTTTCAGCTGATATTTCATTTGTTTATGGAAATGCATATTGTTTATGCAGTGTTGAGGAATGTGAAAGAACACCCTTGATTATTTTTACTGTGATAACTTATTTTGCTTTTGTAAGCCAACACTTTTGAGATCAGTCAATAAATGCTTCTGGCATTGACTTATATGCTGCCCCTGTCTTCATGTTGTTGCTGGACATATCTTTTTTAAAATGTGTGTAGGTCACCTAAATTGCCCCCCCTGAGAATTTTTTCAGGAGCCGGCACTGGTAGAATGTACTGTATATAGTCCCCCTTCTGCTGCTGTTCATTATTGCATGTGAGCCAGTGCCTATTCCATAGAACTGTTCAACATACCAGTACAGTATACACTATAGTCCCCCCTCTACCTTTGATTGTTGTTTGTGAGCCAGTGAATACGTTCAACCCAGGAGAGGCCTGGGTGTGTGGGTGTGTGTGTAGCTGTTTGGTGCAGAGTGAACATCCACCCACCACAGCACAGCAGCACCCGGCCACCACCACAGATGAGTTGACCTGGATGACGGTTGCACAAGTAATACAGAGTGACACCGAGGAGGATACACACTCAGTGGCATTCTCCCTCCCTCCCTCCTCCACCTCTCCACAGATGCAGTGCCCTACCTGCTCTGAAATATGTAGGAGAGGAGAAACATGGCCGAGGAGAGATGATCTCCTCTACAGTAGTACGGTCAGATCAAAGTGAATGCGTACTGTACTTGGAGAGGCATGCTACTTCTCATGTAATCCTTTAATATGCAACAAAAAAATAAGATGTTTTTTCATCTGTGTTTTTTCATCAAGTCCATCATTGTATAGCAGTGAAGTATTCAGTCCTCTCTACACCCCTTTCCCAATGGGAAGTTATGCATAGCAGGCTGCAAACAGTGTTTTCTAAACAATGGGAAGTTGGAGTTCACCCGACGTGCTGGAATTTGTCAAAACGTGAATTAATAATGATGTTAGCTCGGGGCTTTATTCATGGTAACATTCATTCACAACAATCCCCCTCCGTTATTGGGCATTTGACAAAAATAGACAAGACGAAAAATCGGTCAATAGTGTCTAATCAATGTGACAGTCCTATAATGTCACCATTGGGAATAAAGTACTGTCTGTTTAAATCACATAGCCATTAATTACCAAAACACATTGTTATAGAGCTACAGTGTAACGATCCCGGCTGTCTGAGTCGGGGTCTGGTCGTAGTCTCCAGTTTCCCGAGGGTTCGGGAACGCTCCGGGGAGCGCTCTGGTTTCCGCACCTGATTCCTGTTAGCAATCTGCACACCTGGGCCTAATCAGCACCTTTCTTAGGCTCTGGCCCAACATCCAGTTCCTGCCGGATCGTTAGCCATGAACAGTAGGTGTACTGTGTATCAGTTTAAGAGTATCTTGCGTGAGTTTTTGTTATTTTGTACTTTGTTGAGTTTTGTGTTCTTACCTCCGTTTTTGTTCCACCTGCAGTCACACGTCCGGAACCTTCACTCCACCTCTGCCTGATGGTCGGCGGCTGCCGAGCCATCACTGGACCCAGACTGCACCCCCAACTACTCAACCACGCCGCCCGCTCTGTCCCTGGATTATACTGCACCTTTTTGTCGTATCCAATAAACCCTCACCTTCGTTCAACTCTCCTTGTCCTGGTCTGCTTTTGGGTTCTGGCTGAGGGAACTGTGACAGAACGATCCGGCCAATTATGAACCCAGCGGACCTGGACTCTGTTCGCCATGCCATTACCCAGCAGGAGAAGATGTTGGGCCATCATAGCATGGTACTACAGGAGATCGCGTTGTCAGTTCGGAACCTTTCTACCGGCCTGACGGAGGTCCAGAACCAACGCCAGTGTCCGGTGGAGGACTCACTACCGGTTTCACCCATCTCGCCTGCCGCTTCTGAAGTTGTGTCCCTCCGTGAGCCCAAGGTGCCGACACCGGATAAATATGAGGGGGAGCTGGGAAGATGCCGTTCCTTCCTTATGCAGTGTGGATTAGTGTTCGATCTACAGCCCTACTCTTATGCCACTGACAAGGCTAGGATAGCCTTTTTGATTGAGTTGCTGCGTGGTCGAGCGCTGGAGTGGGCTTCAGCCGTTTGGGAACGACAGGATCCCTGCATGGCTTCATACCAGGGGTTCACGGCCGAGATGAGGAAGCTCTTCGACCATTCCGTCCGAGGGAGGGACGCAGCTAGGCGTCTGTTTTCTCTTCACCAAGGAACTCGCAGCGTGGCCGACTTCGTGATCGAGTTCAAGACGTTGGCTGTGGAGAGTGGGTGGAACGAGGAGTCTTTGCAAGCGGCCTTTTACCAGGGCCTGTCGGAGCAGCTCAAGGATGAGTTGATCTCCTATCCGGAGCCTAGTGACCTGGACAGCTTGGTAGCCTTGTCTATTCGGGTGGATAATCGAGTCCGAGAGCGAAGGAGGGAGAAGCAATGGGGTCCGTCCAATCGATCAGCTTCTCAGTTCCCAGTCGGATCGGGTGGTGGACCAGAACACGCCGATCATTCTCCACCACTAAGGATTAGTAGAGAGGACCTCTCTCCCGATTCTGAACCCATGCAAGTGGGGCGGCACGGGTTAACCAAGGAGGAGCGTCAACCTAGACGTAAGACCAACTGCTGCCTCTACTGTGGTCGCTCGGGACATTACATCTCCACTTGTTCCCGGCGGTCGTCAAACTGCCCGGCTCGCTAAAGTTGGGAGGACTTTTAGCGAGCCAGTTTCAACCTCTCAGTACCTCTGTCAGACCCCGCTTCCCGGCTACCCTTGTGAACAGGAATCAGAGCTTAGCGCTTAACGCTTTTATCGATTCAGGTGCCGACGGAAGCTTTCTTGATGCCGAGTTGGTGGAACAGCTGGGGCTTTCCAAGGAGCAATTGCCGGAAGCCATTGAAGCGACCACTCTGAACGGCAGTAGTCTGGCACGTATCACGATGAGGACTGAACCGGTTAAGATGCGGTTGTCGGGGAATCATTCGGAGATGATTTCATTTTCATTCTGCCGTCTTCCCATGTTCCTCTGGTCCTTGGATACCCCTGGCTGAAGGAACACAATCCCACGTTCGATTGGGCGACGGGCAAGGTAACGAGTTGGAGCCTTGATTGTCATGCTAACTGTCTCAAGACTGCCTGCCCCCATTCGGTTCCCAGTCAGGTGATTGAGGCTAAACCCCCAGATTTGTCCCTGGTTCCCCGAGACATATCACGATTTGGGGAAGTTTTCAGTAAGCAGAAGGCTCTGTCACTTCCTCCCCACCGACCATATGATTGTGCCATCAACCTGGTTCCTGGAGCTGTCTACCCCAAGGGAAGGTTATACAGTATCTCCCGACCTGAACGTGAGGCGTTGGAGACCTACATCAAGGAGTCCCTAGCTGCTGGTCTCGTTCGTCCCTCGTCATCACCCCCTGGGGGCAGGATTCTTCTTTGTGGGAAAGAAGGATGGCTCTCTTCGACCGTGTATTGATTATCGGGGTTGAATGACATCACGGTCAAGAACAAGTATCCCCTGCCCTTGATGAGTTCTGCCTTCGACTCCTTACAGGGTGCTACGGTGTTCACCAAGTTAGACCTACGCAATGCGTATCACCTGGTCCGGATCAGAGAGGGGGACGAGTGGTTGACGGGTTTCAATACACCGATGGGGCACTTCGAGTATCAGGTGATGCCGTTTGGACTGACCAATGCTCCAGCGGTATTCCAGAGTATGGTGAACGACGTCCTGAGAGATATGATCGGTCTCTTCGTGTTTGTTTACCTGGATGACATTCTGATCTTCTCGAAGGAACCTTCCGACCACGTCCAGCATGTCCGGCAGGTTCTGCAGCGATTATTGGAGAATCGCCTGTTCGTGAAGGCCGAGAAGTGCGAGTTTCACGCCCACACGACATCCTTTCTCGGGTACATCATCTCCAGGGGTGAGATTAGGATGGACCAGGAGAAGGTTAGAGCGGTTCTGGAATGGGCCCAGCCCGGTACGAGATTGCAGCTCCAGAGATTTTTGGGGTTTGCGAATTTCTACCGCAGATTCATCCGGGATTACAGCCGTGTGGCCGCTCCATTAACTGCCTTGACTTCCAGCATCAGGACCTTCAAGTGGAATCCGGAGGCGGATCGAGCGTTTCTGGATTTGAAGAGGCGATTCACCAACGCACCGATTCTCTCTCAACCGGACACGGCCCGTCAGTTCGTCGTTGAAGTGGACGCGTCTGATGTGGGAGTTGGCGCCATCCTGTCGCAGCGATGCTCCACGGACAGTAAACTCCATCCCTGCGCCTACTACTCGTCGCCTTTCGCCTGCGGAGAGGAATTACGATGTGGGTAACCGGGAGCTTCTCGCGGTGAAACTTGCCTTGGAGGAGTGGCGCCACTGGTTGGAGGGGCGGAGCAACCGTTTATTGTCTGGACTGACCACAAGAATCTTGCTTACGTGCAATCGGCTAAACGTCTCAACTCCCGTCAGGCCAGGTGGGCGTTGTTTTTCGGACGATTCAAGTTTGCCCTGACGTTCCGACCTGGATCTAAGAACGGCAAGGCGGGACGCCTTGTCCCGGATGTTCTCCAAGACGGAGGAGAGTGGGTCCAAGACCGAGACTATTCTCCCCCGGCACTGCGTCGTGGGAGCAGTGATGTGGAAGATTGAGGAGGAGGTGCTGGCGGCCCTTCGGACTCAGCCCGGTCCCGGTAACGGTCCACCCGGTCGGTTGTTTGTGCCTGAGTCGGTTCGTCCTGCTGTCCTCAAATGGTCCCACGCCAGCAAGATGGCTTGTCACCCCGGCGTGGCTCGGACGATGGCGTTTCTTCGCAGACGTTTTTGGTGGCCTGCCATGGCCGAGGATACTCGGGGTTTTGTTGCTGCCTGTCCAGTGTGTGCGCAGAATAAGAGTACCAATCGGCCCAGCTCTGGACTACTTCATCCCCTTCCTATTCCCCGGCGTCCATGGTCGCATCTGGCCCTGGACTTCGTCACGGGGTTGCCCGCTTCTGAGGGGAACACGGTCGTTCTGACTATCGTGGACAGATTCAGCAAGTTCGCCCACTTTGTGCCTATTGCCAAGCTTCCCTCTGCCTCGGAGACGTCCGAGATCCTGGTTAGGGAGGTTTTCAGGGTCCACGGGTTGCCCAGTGATATCGTTTCCGACCGTGGCCCTCAGTTTACCTCTGCTGTCTGGAAGTCCTTCTGTTTGGCCATTGGAGCTACAGTCAGTCTCACATCTGGTTTTCACCCCCAATCCAATGGTCAGGCGGAGAGAGCCAACCAGAAGATGGAATCCACGCTACGCTGTCTGGTCTCTTCCAACCCCACCTCCTGGGCCTCTCAGTTGCCTTGGGTTGAGTATGCCCACAATACTCTCCCTACATCGGCCACTGGGATGTCTCCCTTCCAGTGCCTGTATGGCTACCAACCTCCCCTGTTCCCTTCTCAGGAGAAGGAGCTCTCAGTGCCTTCTGTTCAGGCCCATATTCGGCGTTGCCACCGGACCTGGCATCGGGCCAGAAAGGCACTCCTTAGAGGTTCGGACCGGTATCAGCTCCAGGCGAATCGTCGCCGGATCCCCGCTCCCACCTATACCATCGGAGATAGGGTTTGGTTGGCCACACGGGATCTTCCGTTACGGACTGAGTCTAGGAAGTTGTTACCGAAGTTTATTGGTCCGTTTGTGGTGGAGAAGGTGATCAATCCAGTGGCCGTGCGACTCAAACTACCGAGGACGCTCAGAGTCCATCCCACTTTTCATGTCTCCTGCCTCAAGCCTGTCTTCCTCAGTCCTCTGTTGCCTCCTCCGCCTCCTCCTCCTCCTCCTCGGATGATCGGAGGTGGTCCTGCCTACACGGTGCGTCGCATTATGGATGCCAGACGGCGGGGCCGGGGTTTCCAGTATCTCGTGGACTGGGAGGGGTATGGTCCGGAGGAGAGGAGTTGGATTCCGCGGCGACAGGTCCTAGATGCGGATCTCATCAGGGACTTTTACCGCCTCCATCCTGGCGCTCCGGGGAGTCCGCCCGGTGGCGTTTCGCCGGAGGGGGGTACTGTAACGATCCCGGCTGTCTGAGTCGGGGTCTGGTCGTAGTCTCCAGTTTCCCGAGGGTTCGGGAACGCTCCGGGAGCGCTCTGGTTTCCGCACCTGATTCCTGTTAGCAATCTGCACACCTGGGCCTAATCAGCACCTTTCTTAGGCTCTGGCCCAACATCCAGTTCCTGCCGGATCGTTAGCCATGAACAGTAGGTGTACTGTGTATCAGTTTAAGAGTATCTTGCGTGAGTTTTTGTTATTTTGTACTTTGTTGAGTTTTGTGTTCTTACCTCCGTTTTTGTTCCACCTGCAGTCACACGTCCGGAACCTTCACTCCACCTCTGCCTGATGGTCGGCGGCTGCCGAGCCATCACTGGACCCAGACTGCACCCCCAACTACTCAACCACGCCGCCCGCTCTGTCCCTGGATTATACTGCACCTTTTTGTCGTATCCAATAAACCCTCACCTTCGTTCAACTCTCCTTGTCCTGGTCTGCTTTTGGGTTCTGGCTGAGGGAACTGTGACATACAGTACCAATCCATCATAATGAACTGTGAGAGAGAAAAGTTCCCTTGGGACTTGGTCAAGAGGATAGCAGAAAGGAGAATAACACTGACCAGATGCCTAGACTACGTTGTTTGTCTTCCTACTTAATACATCTTCCTATTTAATACATTCCCTCCTCTACAATATTGACTCTGTGAGGTCAGAAGTTGCCTTGGTCGTTCACTTGGGTCTCCAATAAGCTGTCTGGGCAGCTGACTCATAGGGAATTGAAGATATTTGCCTCACGTCATCTCCCTTACAGTTAAAATCACCTCTGCTCACTGGCCTCAATATAAGACCGTCTTTGTTTTGTTTTTTAAAACTTTTTGGTCGTAATGATGGTTTCGACCTTTGGCTCCAGTCAAAACACTCCTTGTTGCATTTTCATAAGGGTACTAGATATTTTTCCACACATACAACATATATACTGTATACCTTATATTGATTTTAGTACAGGCACAGACTGGTTCATTGGACCGATATGGATTTTCACCAGACCCACCTCTTGGTCCTCTTTCGTCTTGTTTTTATTTTCTACAGTAGCTACTCTGTCAGACAAAAACTAATCAGAGAGAACTTGAAACCTTTCCAGGTAAGCTTCATACGTAGAGAGAGTAGGCACAGTGATGGAACAGGGACCTGGAAAACTTCCCAGAAGAAACTTCCTCAGGCAAGGTGTTAATGTAACGATTACAGTGAGGGATCATTGGGCTGATAGTGTGAATAATGTACACATTTTGCACGGTGGGGATAGACATTATGGATTAGCTATAAGCCTCCAGGAGATTGAGACTTGCTTCTTTGCTGCGCATATAACCTGGCAGTGACATTACATTTACATTTTAGTCATTTAGCAGACGCTCTTATCCAGAGCACATCCACGTATAATCTGAGGGAGAGCATGCAGGGGGGAAAGATCAACTGGGTCTTAATGGCGAAGGGAGTTTGGCATAAATCATGTTGCGTGTTTGGCTGTGGTGCATTATTCATCTGGGATGAACAAAAGCAAAACATTTTATACAGAGCAGGATAATGGGAATGCCATTGATGGAACAGATTATATACAGTAGATAGTGTGCTGTGTGCTGAGTATTTGTGTGGGGTCCGAAATTATTGACACCCTTGATGAAGATTAGCAAAAATGACTGTATAAAA
The DNA here is from genome assembly GCF_020615455.1 of Coregonus clupeaformis. Taxonomy (NCBI): domain Eukaryota; kingdom Metazoa; phylum Chordata; class Actinopteri; order Salmoniformes; family Salmonidae; genus Coregonus; species Coregonus clupeaformis. The sequence continues at coordinate 45,454,651 of NC_059207.1, forward strand.
TAAATAATTCAAATACTGAGCTATATTGTATGCAATTTTTGGGGGGGAATTATATTATTTTATACTAATACAAATGCTCAAAGAAAGTGATTTTGTTCAACAAGTAATACTTATTTTTCTCAAAAGGCAGGGGTCAAAATTATTGACACCCCTTTTATTCAATACCTTTCAATACTATTTGACAGTAGATAAGGGGTTATTTTCTGCTTATGCATTCTCATTTCAATTCCACACCCACCATTGGTGTGCGTGGACAAATTCAGATGAGTCTCAAGACGCTTGTGGGGGACGTACAGTGAGGGACAAAAGTATTTGATCCCCTGCTGATTTTGTATGTTTGCCCACTGACAAAGAACTGATCAGTCTATAATTTTAATGGTAGGTTTATTTGAACAGTGAGAGACAGAATAACAACAAAAGAATCCAGAAAAACGCATGTCAAAAATGTTAGAAATTGATTTGCATTTTAATGAGGGAATTAAGTATTTGACCCCCTCTCAATCAGAAAGATTTCTGGCTCCCAGGTGTCTTTTATACAGGTAACGAGCTGAGATTAGGAGCACACTCTTAAAGGGAGGGCTCCTAATCTCAGCTTGTTACCTGTATAAAAGACACCTGTCCACAGAAGCAATCAATCAATCAGATTCCAAACTCTCCACCATGGCCAAGACCAAATAGCTCTCCAAGGATGTCAGGGACAAGATTGTAGACCTACACAAGACTGGAATGGGCTTCAAGACCATCAACAAGCAGCTTGGTGAGAAGGTGACAACAGTTGGTGCGTTTATTCGCAAATGGAAGAAACACAAAAGAACTGTCAATCTCCCTCGGCCTGGGGCTCCATGCAAGATCTCACCTCGTGGAGTTGCAATGATCATGAGAACGGTGAGGAATCAGCCCAGAACTACACGGGAGGATCTTGTCAATGATCTCAAGGCAGCTGGGACCATAGTCACCAAGAAAACAATTGGTAACACACTACGTCGTGAAGGACTGAAACCCTGCAGCGCCCGCAAGGTCCCCCTGCTCAAGAAAGCACATATACAGGGCCGTCTGAAGTTTGCCAATGAACATCTGAACGATTCAGAGGAGAACTGGGTGAAAGTGTTGTGGTCAGATGAGACCAAAATCGAGCTCTTTGGCATCAACTCAACTCGCCGTCTTTGGAGGAGGAGAAATGCTGCCTATGACCCCAAGAACACCATCCCCACCGTCAAACATGGAGGTGGAAACATTATGCGTTGCGGGTGTTTTTCTGCTAAGGGGACAGGACAACTTCACCGCATCAAAGGGACGATGGACGGGGCCATGTACCGTCAAATCTTGGGTGAGAACCTCCTTCCCTCAGCCAGGGCATTGAAAATGGGTCGTGGATGTGTATTCCAGCATGACAATGACCCAAAACATATGACCAAGGCAACAAAGGAGTGGCTCAAGAAGAAGCACATTAAGGTCCTGGAGTGGCCTAGCCAGTCTCCAGACCTTAATCCCATAGAAAATCTGTGGAGGGAGCTGAAGGTTCGAGTTGCCAAATGTCAGCCTCGAAACAAAATCCCTCCTGAGATGTGTGCAAACCTGGTGGCCAACTACAAGAAACGTCTGACCTCTGTGATTGCCAACAAGGGTTTTGCCACCAAGTACTAAGTCATGTTTTGCAGAGGGGTCAAATACTTATTTCCCTAATTAAAATGCAAATACATTTATAACATTTTGGACATGTGTTTTTCTGGATTTTGTTGTTGTTATTCTGTCTCTCACTGTTCAAATAAACCTACCATTAAAATTATAGACTGATCATGTCTTTGTCAGTGGGCAAATGTACAAAATCAGCAGGGGATCAAATACTTTTTTCCCTCACTGTAGAGCAAAACGGAGAACACCCTCATGTTTGTGTGAGTCTCATCTTTCCATAGAGGGGTACAGACGGTTTTGTGAGAAGATCAATTTTTGGGATGTCTCATGGTCTGACAAACACCGCTCTAGCTTTTTCACCTTTCACTGCATATCTCTTTCTTAAACTGACCAGTTTTTATGGAGATATTTGTATTATGCTAATTAGATTTCCACTGGGGCGTCATTAACTTTACCCAGTACCAGGACATGTTTGTGTGTGTGTGTTTGTGTGATTTGGCGTTGGTATAATGCTCTCCAGTCTTCCACACAAATGATGATTGGCAGTGAATATTTGGTGTGTGTGTGTGTGTGTGTGTTGACATGTATCTACTCTACACAATACACTTCCACATATCCGGTGAGAGTATTCACTCTTAATTCCAAAACTCATCATTTAGAATTATGATTTTGCGGCAATATGACCACATTTTCCTGCTTCCCTAATCACCACTACTGACACAGGGAGAGAACACAAAGTACCATTATGAAGTTGTACATTTCCTGTGATGCACAGATGCAATTAGTCTTTCTTTCAGCGTTTAATATGAGTAAAGGCCAGGGCAGCAATTTTTCAAAGGTAACCTTCTCTCAAAGAACAAATAGGCTACTTATTTCATGCTGGAATAGACTGTCATGACTTTGACACCCACTTAGTAGTTTACAATAGGCCATAGCAGAGTGGAAACATTTCTAGAAATAAAAACCCTTTCACTTAATGTAGAATAACCTAACTACGTTTTTTAGGAATCCTCAATCAATCCATCAATGCTACTTTAGATTCACATATGTAGTATGAAAACATATCTGTTATATGTTGTTTATAGATGCCTGCTGCAATCCATGTTTACCGTGTGAGAGTACACTTTGTGTTTGCTCACCTGAACAGGTACACTTCAGGTGTTTATCTAAGAGGATAATATAAAGCATAGAGATAACAAGTCCTGGCAATATTAAAACTTGTCCCAACTTGTAAAGATAATGGAAAAGATAGAAGGTATGAGCATCAGCTATTCCATGCTTATGTTTTTGCTCATAACACCAAATGTGTTTTAAAAGATAAACAATATAACAGTGGACAAACAAACAAAAACAGAAACATAGATTTTCCCCCGAATCTGTCATTTCTGATGCATGTCAGTGCCTGGTTTCAAATTAGATTACATTACATTTAGCTTCCTTCTCTCTGTTGGGGGAGGTGTATTCATTGCTGATGTAAGAAATAGAGAAAGACAGTTGCCTTTCCTTCTTGATTAAAATGAATGTAATGAATTTCCATGTTAAGATATTGATATATTTGATCTTAATTTTTTGCCCTAATCTCTCAGTAATATTTGATGTTTGCAGCAACAAAGGTCAAACTACACACAATACCGGCATATGGACTTTCTGTGACATATTTTTCTATGACGCAGGAGAAGTGGATTATTCTGAGCAAAAGAAAGACTTACCAACATCTACCTCTGCCAGTAAAAGTTTGTTTCCTTGTAGGAACATGAATGTCACCACGAAACACTGAATAAATATTTAGATGACAATTACCGTTGGTCTACATTGATAAAACCTGATGTCTTAGTCACATTTCACTCTCTGTTTGCAGAGCAGTAGACATATTGATATTCTCCAGGGAAGGCTTTCACAAACTGTACCATAACCAAAGTCTCTTATCTTTCCAGCTGTAGGCTAGCTATCTAGCTTGAGACAGTTCCCATAAATGTCAAAAGTACAGAGAGAGAAACATGTACAGTGTCTGAGCAGATATTTAGAATGCTGTGTGAAGAACATAGGAAGGAGAAAATCATAAATTTACACTGTAACATGACAGATCTGCTGTTCTATAAAGCATGTTATCCCGTGTGCTGATGACACGATTGGCTGTTTTGAAAAACTGATGCCTCCGTCTTAGAGATCTTTGAAGGAAATCTTAATTCTCTCTTTTTTTTTTATGATGTTGACCTGCGAAGTGCTGTTAGGGTTTTAGTAAATGTATTTATGGTCCCCCTTAGAGGTTGAAATGCAGACCTCCTACTAGCAGGTCCCAATCCATTAAGAGGCTCCATTTGACGTAGCTATAGCACATTGGGTAATTAACAGTACGATGTAGATTACACAGAATATAGGGTAAAGCAAGCATGGACCACCATGATTGGATTGAAGCGATGGACTAGTTAAAGCATTCATATTCAGCTTCCATCAATATATTTGTCATTGTATAATAATGAGAAAAGAGTTGGCACATTCATGAATATTTGAGTGACCGTTTTAGGACCCCCACTAAATGAGTTTGATTCTATAATTGGTTTTTAGAGATAATTACCCACAATATCCAGAGGAACGATAGAGCTTATTATCTAATCACAAATTCATACACACACACACTAGAATCAAACTTGACATACACACCTGCTCTCATATGTAAAGTGGCAGACCAGCTGTGCACTGTATTAGTGCACCCATTAGCCATTTATCGCTTTGACACTAATAGCCGGCTATTATCTTTATCTGTGGGAAACTCTATAAACGGCAGTGGTGCAGGTGGTTTCTGAGGCCTATTATGATCCACTGGGCCATAAAACATCAACTTTTTATTGACCAACACACAGTACCAGCCGCTGAACAGGCTGGTTGGTGTGAGGAAGTAAGCAAGAGACATATAACAGAAGAGAGATAATCTAACATTTTGGAATATTACAGTGAGGGAAAAAAGTATTTGATCTCCTGCTGATTTTGAATGTTTGCCCACTGACAAAGACATGATCAGTCTATCATTTTAATGGTAGGTTTATTTGAACAGTGAGAGACAGAATAACAACAAAAAAATCCAGAAAACCGCATGTCCAAAATTGATTTGCATTTTTAATGAGGGAAATAAGTATTTGACCCCTCTGCAAAACATGACTTTGCAAAACCCTTGTTGGCAATCAAAGAGGTCAGACGTTTCTTATAGTTGGCCACCAGGTTTGCACACATCTCAGGAGGGATTTTGTCCCACTCCTCTTTGCAGATCTTCTCCAAGTCATTAAGGTTTCGAGGCTGACGTTTGGCAACTCGAACCTTCAGCTCCCTCCACAGATTTTCTATGGGATTAAGGTCTAGAGACTGGCTAGGCCACTCCAGGACCTTAATGTGATTCTTCTTGAGCCACTCCTTTGTTGCCTTGGCCGTGTGTTTTGGGTCATTGTCATGCTGGAATACCCATCCACGACCCATTTTCAATGCCCTGGCTGAGGGAAGGAGGTTCTCACCCGAGATTTGACAGTACATGGCCCTGTCCATCGTCCCTTTGATGCGGTGAAGTTGTCCTGTCCCCTTAGCAGAAAAACACCCCTAAAGCATAATGTTTCCACCTCCATGTTTGACGGTGGGGATGGTGTTCTTGGGGTCATAGGCAGCATTCCTCCTCCTCCAAACACGGTGAGTTGAGTTGATGCCAAAGAGCTCAATTTTGGTCTCATCTGACCACAACACTTTGACCCAGTTCTCCTCTGAATCGTTCAGATGTTCAATGGCAATCTTCAGACGGGCCTGTACATGTGCTTTCTTGAGCAGGGGGACCTTGCGGGCGCTGCAGGATTTCAGTCCTTCACGGCGTAGTGTGTTACCAATTGTTTTCTTGGTGACTATGGTCCCAGCTGCCTTGAGATCATTGACAAGATCCTCCCGTGTAGTTCTGGGCTGATTCCTCATCGTTCTCATGATCATTGCAACTCCACGAGGTGAGATCTTGCATGGAGCCCCAGACCGAGGGAGATTGACAGTTCTTTTGTGTTTCTTCCATTTGTGAATAATCTCACCAACTGTTGTCACCTTCTCACCAAGCTGCTTGGTTTTGGTCTTGAAGCCCATTCCAGCCTTGTGTAGGTCTACAATCTTGTCCCTGACATCCTTGGAGAGCTCTTTGGTCTTGGCCATGGTGGAGAGTTTGGAATCTGATTGATTGATTGCTTCTGTGGACAGGTGTCTTTTATACAGGTAACAAGCTGAGATTAGGAGCCCTCCCTTTAAGAGTGTGCTCCTAATCTCAGCTCATTACCTGTATAAAAGACACCTGGGAGCCAGAAATCTTTCTGATTGAGAGGGGGTCAAATACTTATTTCCCACATTAAAATGCAAATCAATTTTTTTTTTTGTTATTCTGTCTCTCACTGTTCAAATAAACCTACCATTAAAATTATAGACTGATCATTTCTTTGTCAGTGTGCAAACGTACAAAATCAGCAGGGGATCAAACACTTTTTTCCCTCACTGTATGTGCTCAAGAGGTTTCAGGGGCAAGGGTTACTGCTCAAACATCCTCCACTTCTGAAGTGGAAAGAGTTATTAGAGATTCAATGTTATGGTTTCCAGTCGATGAGGCACAGGACGGACAAATAATAGGTCTGCAGATTATATTATGCTTTAGGCGGGATTCTCCCATGTTTCAGCACCTGCAAGTAAAAAGTAAAACAATATAGGAGTCTGTTTGGTCAGCTCCATCTCAACACACGTGGTCATAAAAATAGTTGAGAGTGAGTTGCACCACAGCTCTTCACTGGTTACCATTATGAGCTCCAATGTTAAACAGGCTGTCATCAATGCAGTGCTCTCCCTAGAATAAATGTGGGCCTGGTCACTGTTTACAAATCAGGGTTGTCAAGGGTGGGGCCAGACAGAGCACATTACGGATGTTCATATACATTTTCCATTAAGGGAGTTTTTCAAGGTATCCAATAGCGTCACAGGTTAGGGAACAGTGGTATGGAAGCTGAAGCATGTGTAGTATTTGTTTCTTTAAAAATACTTCAGCTGTGCTTGATTGAACATTGCCTAATGGAACCAATGGAATCGTCCCAGAAGGGTCCCAACTCCACCCATCTGGCACTTGATCAGTCTCTCAATCTGCAGTCTCAATCAAATTCTCAAAGTATGTGAAAAAAATAACAGATAAAACCGTCCAGGGGTGACTCAGCCAGTGTGTAAGAGACAAAGCCAGTTTATATGGGCACTTACTGCTCCTAACTGACCTCTCCGCTCACTAATTTTAACCTTGACCTGGCCAGAGATGGGCTAGACAGCCAGGGTCAGTCAAGTGTCTATACACATACTAAGAGGGGCAGGGGTTACTGGGAGAAAGCCCAATTAAAAAGGCCATTCTCTTTTTTGTGCACTTTAGATAGGAGTTATTGGGTCACTGACGTCATTATACAGGCACATTTGTGAGAGTTGTTAGAAGTTGACCTCTTTCTCTTGAGATCTGGAACAAAGTAGTGTTTCAATGAGATGCACTGTACAGTAGGAGGACTTGTAAGGCAACGGCAGCATACTTCAATACAGAGCTATTCAGTATGATATGTGCTGAAGTTGCAGTTTTTCTGTGCATTCAAGTTTTTCCATGGCGCTGACATTTTCTTTATATTTAGCAAACGAACCATGAAGCAAGCAGCAAATGTACTGAACGTTGAAGAAAAAACAGCAACATGACAGTTCTTGCATTCTGAAAAAACATCTACTTCCTTTCAGATTAGCATCAGCCCTGGCTGCACATGTGCATTTCATTCAGATCCACTGCTCTCTAGTCTGTACAAATACAGGGCGTTGTTATTGCAGATGCAAATGACATGTACATCTGATATTTTTACTAAAGCAGACCGCCATCTACATTCGAAAAACTCAATCCAATTATTTTGTTGACACTGAAAACCTCCCTTTAAGATAAACCCAATTTATTAGAAAGTTACAGAATTCTACTCTTATGATTAGAGAGACACTCTATGTAGGCCTAAAAGCTATCCAGCCGACTATATTCCTTTTTTAGTGTGTTGCTTTTTTAAGAGGGAAGCCATTCCAAATCAGACACTCCAGCCCAGTTAAATATTTCACCATGTTTCCTATCTTAGATATAAAAGTGGTGCTCCTGTCTCCTGGAGGTGAGTGACAGCCACTACAACCATGATGCATATCCAGGCCCTTCCATTCTGCATGTGTGTAGAAAATAGTTCCACTTTACTGTGCTTCGCTAGCCTAGCAGAAGTAATGGAACTCTCCATTAGCTCAGCCACTCTGTTTGTCTAGGGTATTGTAATCCCCTGGGGCTCAGGAACACAACAAACGTGGATAGGCCCTAATCCCTCTGCAAAACATTAAAAAGAAAAGAAGAGCTCAACTTCATTTGATAAGAGCTGTCCCTCTTCTGTCTCTATCTGGCTCAGTGAGAAGTGGTGACATTCTATCAGGAGGTGCATCCCAAATCGCACCCTATTACCTATAAAGTGCACTATTTTTAACCAGGGCCCAAAGGGCTATGTTCAAAAGTAGTGCACTGTAAAGGGAATAGGTTGCAATGTGGGACACAAACACAGTGTGATTCACCTGTTTCCACTTTGTGTCATTCTGGGGAGGTGATAATAACTAATAGACATCCGTGGTGACACATTCATGATTACCTTGATGTTGGACTGGACTGTTTCCCTCATGTGTTTTTTGTGGGACACTGCAAATGCATATTGGGATAGCAAATCTCGATTCACAAAAAACATTCAGATAATGTAAAACAGAAAGCTTGAGATCGTGTATTTGTAACACGCGGAATATGAACCCAGATCACCCACGGGAACAACCAACATCTTAGACTGTTAGATCAAGAGGATATTCCCTCTCGGGCTGAGGGCCGACACAGGTTTTGAAGTTCGCAGGCGGGGCTACCTCATCACGTGACCATGACTGACTCATGTCTGCTACATATGTTTCATGAGTCACTATATGGAGGAGTTTGAATGACAAAAGTATAAAATACTTGCATTCCAGCATATGTAAATCAGTGATTCTTAAAACGTCCATTATCATGGAAAGGCCAAGCAGTATGAGTCACTGATACAGAATCACTCATGTGTTCTGCTTTTCCCACAGATTTTCGTCTCATTTAATAAAACATTTATGGTGCAGAGAGGGGCATTACCGTGGCAGCCATCAAGTATTTTTGTGTATTTCCTCAGAGGATAACCTAGTATGTCTATCCAATTATACTGTGGCCTACGTCATGTATCCATTTAACATGGCCTATCCCCAGATGTATTTAAAACCCATTCAGTCTTACCACAGCTGTGTAAGTGCACTGGGACTGACTGAGAGAGAGAGTTTAAGATCAATGTTTTTTTTTTTGCATTAGTCAGAGTTGAGGTGTGGGAGTGAGTGGAGTGGTGGTGGCATGACTGTGGTGTTGTGTAACCAAGGTATGACACACACAACCTTATTGGGTGTTGCTGTCTCCTTTCTTCTGTTTTGGAAGACTTCTAGGAAACATGGAGTCCATTCTCAGTCATTGTCAATCACTACTGTCCATTGAGAGTAGATAACAGGTCTGTAACCATTCCTCGATAATACACAGCCTGTCGTGCATTAACTTATTGCTTACGTATAGTACAGTACACTATACTATACATGTGAATTCCCTAAAGTCAGTACAGTGTTGTCAGTACATTGTACCCCAGGAGCTGCTCTTATGACCGGAACAGTAGTTCTGTAGATTCCTTTAAGCCTCTTTACAGAAGGGTAAGGAGTCAATGGCCCTTAAAAAGATGATGGAGCTTATACTTGACCATCCCATTTAAAGAGAGTGAACTATCTCTTTGAAATGAATAATAAACTCTTTGATGTACTGTACAAGGCTAAGACTACGAGCAGCCTTGATGTATTTAGGGCAGGAGGCTGCTCTTTTGTTGCTCAAGGTAATGATAAGCAAGCAGTGCTGTGTTGTTTTCTCAGAGGGGACAAAACTATGTAAAACAAGGATAGAGGAGACTCAAACGATTGCAAAAACAGGCAGGAGATTCATTGTACTAATTTCAGCGTATAGTACTCATTATCCTGCTGCGCTTGTGTCATTATGTTTTGTATGGTATTGTATTATTTTTGTTTCTTCTCTCTCAGGTATCTGGGGATCACCCGGCCCCTCACTTACCCAGCCAGGCAGAACGGACAGCTGATGGCCAAGATGATCCTGGGGGTGTGGCTGGTGTCCGCCTCCATCACCCTGCCCCCCTTCTGCGGTTGGGCCAAGAACGTCCACACGGGCGGCGTGTGCCTCATCAGCCAGGACTTTGGCTACACCATCTACTCCACGGCTGTGGCCTTCTACATCCCCATGCTCGTCATGCTCTTTATGTACTACAAGATCTTCAGGGCCGCCCGCAAGAGCGGCCTCAAGCACCGCTTCACCGACTTCGCCCGGCGCGAGCGGCTGGAGACGGTGGCCAACGAGGCACTGAGGATGCAGGGCCTGAAGCCGCAGGGCGTGGCCGAGGAGTGTGCGGTGCTGTCCCGTCTGCTGACCCGCGAGCGCCGCAACATCTCCATCTTCAAGAGGGAGCAGAAGGCGGCCACCACGCTGGGGGTGATCGTGGGCGTGTTCTCCATCTGCTGGCTGCCCTTCTTCATCCTGTCCACGGCCAGGCCCTTCATCTGCGGGGTGGAGTGCAGCTGTGTGCCCATCTGGCTGGAGAGGTTCCTCCTCTGGCTGGGCTACGCCAACTCCCTCATGAATCCCTTCATCTACGCCTTCTTTAACCGGGACCTGCGCTCCACCTACAAGGACCTGCTGCGATGCCGCTACCGCAACATCAACCGACGCCTGTCCGCCGTAGGCGTACACGAGGCCCTTAAGGTGTAGAAGGAAGAGGACAGTGACAAGGAGGAGGAGAGTTTGGGGCCCCAGAAGTGTCCGAGGAATTTCTAATCCTGTCTTCATTGTAAAGACTACTGGTTACTACTATTTGTGGTTGTATAATAGAGGCTCAGAGGGATGACCTGCGACCTGTGGCTGTAGATAAAGACAGAGACAGACTGTTAATACCTCTCTAACCCGCAGTAGAGGCACAGAGACAAGGCCTTCACGTACGTCTGTGTCTGTCTGACTCACTCAGTCATTCTATTTTGGGACCCAAAACCATAGACCGTATTTGACGGGCTATTCAAGTTGACACTGACTTTGTGCATATGCTACAATACAGTCCTGACTTCATATTCATGTCAGACAGATGATGCATTGACTTGGGAAATCACATGCGGACCCAGGCGATAATTCTAGGTAATTAGAAGCACAATGATATTTGCTAAATTGATGCTTGGGCAGGGGGTGCCATTGGCTATTGACTTAAACCAGTGAAGGTCACGGAATCTGTATCTACGTAACTGTTTCCAGGTCAACTTGTCCGTGGTCCAGTAGGTGATGATGGTGAACAATTGAAAGTGGTCTGTATAGGTATATGTGAATCTATTATTTTGTGGAGGCAGGTAAGTGTTTACTGTTCACCAACAAAAACACTGCAGAACAGAAAGCATCCATTGTCAGTTTATGTTCAGACATGCCTTTGAACACATTTATCTCTGCTGGCTAATATCACTTCAGTATTAAATAGCTAACTAAAACAAAGTCAACCCAATGGACACCCACACAGACCCAAGGGAAACACACACAGTACATGGCCAAGATTATATATTCATTTGGAATATAAATCGTAATGTGAATGAAGGCTAACAAACAAAAGTGAATCTTGTAATGTTACCACAAAGCACTTGAGGGTAGTAGGGATAACAAGCATGTAATTAAAAGAGAGGTGGTACAACAAGTAGGCCTAATGGTTAGAGTTGGAGAATGTTCTGTAACTAGCTACATACATCTCTGAGAAATGCCCATTTACAAAATCCACAGGAACCCTCACCATTTCATTTGGCATTCATTGTTCAGTGGATTCTGCTTGAAGCTCACATCTGTTTAACATGCTATGCATTATCCATGGAAGAGCAGAATGTTGTGCATAGTCAATTTGACATAGCTCAGCAGCACAGTGGTTCATACTTTACTTCACCCTAGCACACTTAGGCACATAAGTGTAAAACATATAGAAGGTGCCCACTGGGCACACACTGGTTGAATCAACTTTGTTTCCATGTGGAACCAACGTGGAATAGATGTTGAATTGACGTCTGTGCCCAACGGGTGATGACAGATCTTAAAAATTTTCACAGAGTTCAGTGTTCACCACATACACAAACAGTTAGTTGGTTGCACGAAACAGCCTGATTTTCCCTACTGATTTGATTGTGTTATAACAAAAGCTGATCAAACTGTTCAACTATAACCCATTAAGGAAAATGCACTCATTGTGCTGAAAAGGTTCACCCAACAAGGAATGAGTCCACCCATCAAAGTCTTCATCGCTAACGCCTGAAGCAGCAGGTGTTGCTACTTCTGCTCTCCGTCTCTCCTTCATAGCAGGATGTGGTCAAAACTTTTACGAACTCTGCATCAACTTAATTTGATCACAACAACTCTGTTCTCTTGACATTATCTGTTTTAATCGGTGTAAAAATTGTATAATTGAAGCAGCGTGTGCTTTTCTCTACCTCGATTTTAGGAAAATACTTGTTAATTATTATTGCAAACAGATATATTCCTGGCTTGCACTCTATTTTGTCATATGATTCCTTGTTATTTAAAGTGTCTAGTGTCGACGACATTCATTGACATACCAACAGCTTTGCCAACATTATTCTCTAAAATGTACCTGGAGAAATGAGAGTATATTTATTTCATCACTTTCTAAATAAAGTAGCACTTGGTTCAAAATCTCAAAGGGGTTTCTGCCAGAATGCACATATAGTCACTCAGACATGTATGTGGTCATGAACTATTTAATACCCATAGATTTAAAAGCTCTGCCAGCTGTTTCATACTTAAAACAAGACCTATCTTACACTTTAAAACAAGAAGCCTTCACTAACCACGTTTCCATCCACAGTTTTTATGCGAGTAAAGTCATATTGTATTTTTTAAAATCACGACAGCTGTGATGGAAACAGGAAGTTTTGGTGTAATTGGCCTAATGGCCTAATTTGTTCGTTTGACATGGTGGGGTCTTTTTGTGTCTGGAAAATTAATTGTGCGGGAAACGTCTTTATGTGCAAATATTTATATAATAACCATCATATCGAAGTAAATTTGGAGTCAGGCGATGATATGGTATATGGTCCTCCCACTACAACTCAGGAAACCATGCAGTTTATTAGGCTACAGATTAAATAAGTTATGGTGAACTTCACAGAGTGTTGAAAGTGCACGGTGATGAGCTTGATGCTGCTTTCCAATAAATATCAAGGGTCTTATTCTGGTTACATGATAAAATCAAATCAAATCACATTTTATTTGCCACATGCGCCAAATACAACCTTACAGTGAAATGCTTACTTACAAGCCCTTAACGAACAATGCAGTTTTTTAAGAAAATAATTAAAGAAAAAAGTGTTAAGTAAAAAATAGATAATTAAAATAGCAAATAATTAAAGAGCAGCAGTAAAATAAAATAACAGTAGAGAGGCTATATACAGAGGGTACCGGTACAGAGTCAATGTGCGGGGGCACCGGTTAGTCGAGGTAATTGAGGTAATATGTACATGTGGGTAGAGTTAAAGTGACAATGCATAAATAATAAACAGAGTAGCAGCAGAGTAAAAGAGGGGATTGGGGTGGGGTGGGGGGGGGGGCAATGCAAATAGTCAGGGTAGCCAAAATTAGCTGTTCAGAAGTCTTATGGCTTGGGGGTAGAAGCTGTTAAGAAGCCTTTTGGACCTAGACTTGGCGCTCTGGTACCACTTGCCATGCGGTAGCAGAGAGAACAGTCTATGACTAGGGTGGCTGGAGTCTTTAACAATTTTTAGGGCCTTCCTCTGACACCGCCTGGTATAGAGGTCCTGGATGGCAGGAAGCTTGGCCCCAGTGATGTACTGGGCCTTACGCACTACCCTCTGTAGTGCCTTGCGGTCGGAGGCCGAGCAGTTGCCATACCAGGCGGTGATGCAACCAGTCAGGATAATCTTGATGGTGCAGCTGTATAACTTTTAGAGGATCTGAGGACCCATGCCAAATCTTTTTAGTCTCCTGAGGGGGAATAGGCTTTGTCGTGCCCTCTTCACGACTATCTTGGTTTGTTTGGACCAGGATAGTTGGTGATGTGGACACCAAGGCACTTGAAGCTCTCAACCTGTTCCACTACAGCCACGTCGATGAGTATGGGGGCGTGCTCAGTCCTCTTTTTTTCCCCCTGTAGTCCACAATCATCTCCTTTGTCTTGGTCACGTTGAGGGAGAGGTTGTTATCCTGGCACCACACGGCCAGGTCTCTGACCTCCTCCCTATAGGCTGTCTCATCGTTGTCGGTGATCAGGCCTACCACTGTTGTGTCGTCGGTAAACTTAATGATGGTGTTGGAGTCGAGCCTGGCCATGCAGTCATGGGTGAACAGTGAGTGCAGGAGGGGACTGTGCATGTACCCCTGAGGGGCCCACGTGTTGAGGATCAGCATGGAAGATGTGTTGTTACCTATCCTTACCACCTGGGGGCGGCCCGTCAGGAAGTCCAGGATCCAGTTGCGGCCTTGAGAATGTTGACCTGCTTAAAAGTCTTACTCACATTGGCTACGGAGAGCGTGAGCAAACAGTCATCCGGAACAGCTGATGCTCTCATGGATGCTTCAGTGTTGCTTGCCTCTAAGCGAGCATAGAAGTGATTTAGCTCGTCTGGTAGGCTTGTGTCACTGGGAAGCTCGCGGCTGTGCTTCCCTTTGTAGTCTGTAATAGTTTTCAAGCCCTGCTACATCCGACGAGTGTCAGAGCCGGTGTAGTACAATTCAATCTTAGTCCTGTATTGACTCTTTGCATGTTTGATGGTTCGTTGGAGGGCATAGCGGGATTTCTTATAAGCATCCGGGTTAGAGTCCCGCTCCTTGAAAGTGGCAGCTCTACCCTTTAGCTCAGTGCGGATGTTGCCTGTAATCCATAGCTTCTGGTTGGGGTATGTACGTACGGTCACTGTGGGGACAACGTCATCAATGCACTTATTGATGAAGCCAGTGACTGATGTGGTGTACTCCTCAATGCTATAGGAAGAATCCAAGAACATATTCCAGTCTGTGTTAGCAAAACAGTCCTGTAGCTTAGCATCTGCGTCATCTGACCACTTCCTTATTAACCGAGTCATTGGTGCTTCCTGCTTTAGTTTTAGCTTATAAGCAGGAATCAGGAGGATAGAGTTATGGTCAGATTTGCCAAATGGAGGGCGAGGGAGAGCTTTGTACGCGTCTCTGTGTGTGGAGTAAAGATGGTCTAGAGTTTTTTTCCCTCTGGTTGCACATTTAACATGCTGGTAGAAATTAGGTAGAATGGATTTAAGTTTCCCTGCATTAAAGTCCCCAGCCACTAGGAGCGCCGCCTCTGGATGAGCGTTTTCCTGTTTACTTATGGCCTTATACAGCTCATTGAGTGCAATCTTAGTGCCAGCTTCGGTTTGTGGTGGTAAATAGACAGCTACGAAAAATATAGATGAAAACTCTCTTGGTAAATAGTGTGGTCTGCAGCTTATCATGAGATACTCTACCTCGGGCAAGCAAAACCTCCAGACTTCCATAGTATTAGATTTTATCCACCAGCTGTAGTTTACAAATTTACACAGACCGCCACCCCTTGTCTTACCGGAGTCAGCCGTTCTATCCTGCCGATGTAGCGTATATATCCCGCCAGCTGAATGTTATCCATGTCGTCGTTCAGCCATGACTCGGTGAAACATAAGATATTACAGTTTTTAATGTCCTGTTGGTAGGATAGCCTTAATCTTAGGTTGTCCAATTTTCAAAATATGGCTAATAGGATTGATGGAAGAGGCTGTTTACTCGCTCACCGTCGGATCCTTACAAGGCACCCCGACCTACGTCCACGATATCTCTGTCTCTTTCTCATGCAAATGATGGGGATTTGGGCCTTGTCGGGTGTCTGTAGAATATCCTTCGCGTCCGACTCGCTGAAGAAAAAATCTTTGTCCAATACGAGGTGAGTAATCGCTGTCCTGATATCCAGAAGCTCTTTTTGTTTATAAGAGACTGTGCAGAAACATTATGTACAGAATAAATTACAAATTACGCAAAAAAACACACATAATAGTACAATTGGTTAGAGGGCTGTAAAACGGCAGCCATCTTCTCCGACACCATTCAAGGTCAAGCGATGCTTAACTGCCATTTGACAAATACAAATATTCTTGCTCTTATCCATAATAATCTCATCATGTAGACTAGACAACCCACATAGCCTACCCGCACTGTATATGCGAGCTGTTGGCTAGAGCGCAGGTGCCAAGACCAGAGTAGGCACATTTGCTATTTAACGTAACAGTTTTTGTGAAAAAACTATCGGTAGAGTTGAAAGTGCGATGGAAACACATTGAACTTGATATTTTTATTCGGTACATGAAAACTTAAGCAAAAAAGTAAATTTTGTGTGCACCACGTCATCACGCACTGATTTTTATCCGCAACAAGTCCATTAGGTGGAAACATACCACTGGTGGGAAAATACGCATATTTTCTTTATGCGGATTCTAGAATATTCGCATGGAAATCTGTTGGCTATTGGATGGAAACCTAGCTACTGTCACATAAAATATCTCCTCATGTCACGAATTCAGCCGAGGCTGCTCCTCCACCTTGCTCGGGCAGGCTTCGGCGTTCGTCGTCACCGGAGTACTAGCAGCCACCGATCTATGTTTCTGTGTTCTACTTGTTTTGTCTATATTGCACACACCTGGTTCCAATTACGATAATTTGTTTCCCTATTTTACCCTCTGGTTCCCTCATGGTGTTGTGCGTGATTGTTCATTGTTTTGTTGTCATTGACATTGTGAGTCGGTATTTTCTTCCCTGCGTGGAAGATATGTTTATTTACTTGTGACATGTAAAGTACGTTGTTGACTAAGTTCTGTGTCCTGCGCCTGACTCCATCCTACCGCTACACACTGACGCATGACAGAATCACGCACCATTATGGAGTCAGCAGGTACATCCATTCCTCCAGGATTAGTGGAGGAACGCATCCAGCAGCACTCGACCATGCTACAGACTCTTGGCACAGTGGATCGAGTGGTACAGACTATGGAGCGATGGGAGTGGGGGTGTTTTTCTACACCTCCTTCCACTACTATTCACTCCACACCGCTGTCCACCCCTTCACCACCTGGATCCAGTGGCATTTGGCTCTCGCTCCCGAGGGCATATGATGGAACAGCTGCCGGGTGCCAGGGGTTTCTGCTCCAGGTGGAGCTCTACCTGGCAACCATCCACCCGGCTCCCTCGGGATACGAGAGTGTGTCCGCCCTCAACGGTTGTTCCACCTCAGACAGGGGAAGAGGAGCGCACAGGACTTCACACTGGACTTCAGGACCTTGGCAGCCAGAGCGGGATGGAATGAGAGGTCCCTGATCGACCATTACCGATGCAGCCTACGGGAGAACATTCATAGGGAGCTGGCCTGCAGGGACACCATCCTTAACCTGGACCAGCTGGTGGATTTATCGATACGACTGGATAACCTGTTGGCCACCCGCGGACGTCGGATCAGGGTTCGTCCAGTCCATTCCACATCACTTCCGACCCTACACCGATGGAGCTCGGAGGTGCTGATCTAAGGGTGACCGGAAGGGGGGCTGTTTCCTGCACCAACTGTGGCCGCAGAGGACACACTGCTGGTCGGTGCTGGAGAGGGTCCTCAGGGAGTCGAGGCAGCAGGCAGGGCACTGGTGGACCATCCCAGGTGAGTAGGCACCCGACTCACCCAGAGCTCCCTGTTGCGCACATGTGTGTTCACGTATAATTTCCTGAGTTTTCCCCGCATTCCCAGCATAAGGCGCTCGTAGATTCAGGCGCAGCTGGGAATTTTATGGACCGTCTATTTGCACATAGATTAGGGATTCCTATTGTGCCTGTTGATGTGCCCTTCCCTATAAATGCCTTAGATAGGCGCCATTTAGGGTCAGGCCTGATTAGGGAGGTCACAGCTCCACTCTGGATGAAAACGCAGGAGGGTCATGAGGAGAGAATTAGTCTCTTCCTGATCGATTCTCCTGCGTTTCCAGTGGTGTTGGGGCTTCCCTGGTTAGCCTCTCATGACCCCAATATTTTGTGGCAACAGAGGGCTCTCAAGGGATGGTCCCGTCAGTGCTCGGGGAGGTGTGTAGGTGGAGAGTCCAAACCAGGTCTCCACTATGCACATTCCTCCCGAATATGCCGATTTGGCTCTCGCCTTCTGTAAAAGGAAGGCGACTCAATTAAAACCACATCGACAGGGGGACTGTGCGATAAATCTCTGGGAGGGCGCTGCACTTCCTCGGAGTCACGTGTATCCTCTGTCACAGGAAGAGACGGCGGCTATGGAAACATATGTCTCCGAATCTCTGGGACAGGGATACATTCGGCACTCCACTTCCCCTGTCTCCTCGAGTTTCTTTTTTGTGAAGAAGAAGGATGGAGGTTTACGCCCGTGCATTGACTATTGAGGTCTCAATCAGATAACGGTAAAGTACAGTTATCCACTACCTCTCATTGCTAGTATGACGGCGTCATTGCACGGGGCGCACTTCTTCACCAAATTGGATCTCAGGAGCGCGTACAATCTGGTGCGTATCCGGGAAGTGGATGAGTGGAAGACGGCATTTAGTACCACCTCTGGGCACTATGAGTACCTCGTCATGCCGTACGGGTTGATGAATGCTCCCTCAGTCTTCCAATCCTTTGTCGATGAGATTTTCAGGGACCTGCACGGACAGGGTGTAGTGGTGTATATAGATGATATTCTCATATACTCCGCTACACGAGCCGAGCATGTGTCCCTGGTGCGCAAGGTGCTTGGTCGACTGTTGGAACATGACCTGTACGTCAAGGCTGAGAAATGTCTGTTCTTTCAACAGTCAGTCTCCTTCTTAGGCTACCGCCTGTACGCGTCAGGGGTGGAGATGGAAAATGACCGCATTTCAGCCATGTGTAATTGTCCGACTCCAACCACGGTTAAGGAAGTGCAGCGACTCTTAGGGTTTGCCAACTACTACCGGAGGTTTATCCGGGGCTTTGGTCAGGTAGCGGCTCCCATTACCTCCTCGCTGAAGGGGGGACCGGTGTGCCTGCAGTGGTCAGCTGAGGCGGACAGGGCTTTTGGTCACCTGAAGGCTCTGTTCACCTCGGCTCCTGTGCTGGCTCATCCGGATCCCTCCTTGGCATTCATAGTCGAGGTGGACGCGTCCGAGGCTGGGATAGGAGCTGTACTGTCTCAGCTCTCGGGTACGCCACCAAAGCTCCGCCCCGTGCTTTCTTTTCGAAGAAGCTCAGTCCGGTGGAGCGTAAATATGATGTGGGGGACCGGGAGCTGTTAGCTGTTGTTAAGGCTCTGAAGGCATGGAGACATTGGCTTGAGGGGGCAAAACACCCTTTCCTCATTTGGACTGACGACCGCAATCTGGAGTACATCCGGGCGGCGAGGAGACTGAACTCTCGCCAGGCAAGGTGGGCCATGTTTTTCACACGTTTTGTTTTCACCCTCTCGTACACACCAGGTTCCCAGAATGCTAAGGCAGACGCTCTGTCCCGGCTGTATGACACAGAGGAGCGGTCCAGGGAGCCTACTCCCATACTTCCGGCTTCTAGTCTGGTGGCACCGGTGGTATGGGAGGTTGACGCGGACATTGAGTGGGCGTTACGCACGGAGCCCACTCCCCCCCAGTGTCCAGTGGGTCGTGTGTACGTTCCGTCTGATGTTCGCGATCGATTGATCTATTGGTCTCATACGTCACCCTCTTCTGGTCATCCTGGCATCGGTCGGACAGTGCGCTGTCTTAGTGGGAAGTACTGGTGGCCTACTTTAGCTAAGGATGGGAGGGTTTATGTTTCCTCCTGCTCAGTGTGCGCCCAGTGCCTGGCACCTAGACACCTGCCCAGAGGGAAATTACAACCCCTACTCGTTCCACAATGGCCGTGGTCACACCTATCGGTGGATTTCGGTATGGACCTCCCCCCGTCACAAGGGAATACCACGATCTTAGTCGTTGTGGATCGGTTTTCTAAGTCCTGCCATCTCATTCCTTTGCCCGGTCTCCCTACGGCCCTACAGACTTCACCCCGAGAGTACTGGGCTGGTGGAGAGAGTAAACCAGGATGTGGGTAGGTTTCTGAGGTCCTCTTGCCAGGACCGGCCTGGGGATTGGTCGGTTTACATCCCCTAGGCAGAGATGGCCCAAAACTCCCTCCGCCACTCCTCCACTAACCTGTCTCCATTTCAGTGTGTACTAGGTTATCAGCCGGTCTTGGCACCATGGCATCAGAGCCAGATTGAGGCACCTGCGGTGGATGAATGGTTTTGGCGCTCTGAGGAAACCTGGAACGCTGCCCATGTACGCCTGCATGGGGATATCAGGTGACAGAAGGCGAGCGCCGACTGCCACCGCAGTGAGGCCCCGGTGTATGCACCGGGGGACCGGGTCTGGCTCTCGACCCGAAACCTGCCCCTTCGCCTGCCCTGCCGGAAGCTGGGTTGGCGGTTTGTGGGGCCATTTAAAGTCCTGAGGAGATTGAACAAGGTTTGTTATAGGTTACAGCTCCCTCCTGATTACCGTATTAACCCCTCGTTCCATGTGTCTCTCCTCAGGCCGGTGATAGCTGGTCCGCTCCAGGAGTCTGAGGTGCGGGAGGTCCCTCCGCCCCCACTGGACATCGAGGGGGCACCGGCGTACTCTGTCCGTTCCATCCTGGATTCGAGGCGTCGGGTGGGGGGCCTGCAGTATCTCGTGGAGTGGGAGGGGTACAGTCAGGAGGAACGGTACTGGGTTCCTAGGAGGGACATCCTCGATCCCTCCCTGTTGAGGGATTTCCACCGTCGTCATCCGACTCGCCCTGCTCCGCGTCCTCCTGGCCGTCCCCGAGGCCGGTGTCGGCGCACGGCTGGAGCCGCGCGTCAAGGTGGGCATACTGTCACAAATTCAGCCAAGGCTGCTCCTCCTCCTTGCTCGGGCAGGCTTCGGCGTTCGTTGTCACCGGAGTACTAGCTGCCACCGATCTATGTTTCTGTGTTCTATTTGTTTTGTCTATATTGCACACACCTGGTTCCAATTACGATAATTTGTTTCCCTATTTTACCCTCTAGTTCCCTCATGGTGTTGTGCGTGATTGTTCGTTGTTTTGTTGTCATTGACATTGTGACTCTGTATTTTCTTCCCTGCGTGGAAGATATGTTTATTTACTTGTGACAAGTAAAGTACGTTGTTGACTAAGTTCTGTGTCCTGCGCCTGACTCCGTCCTACCGCTACACACTGACGCATGACACCTCATCATAGAGTGAAACCTAAATAGTGCAAAATATATCGACAAAGCTGGCTAGATTGATAGACCTTTCATAGACCTTAAGGCATGGTATAGGCCTTGTTCTGAAATATTCATAGATTTTCAGATGAACTCAAAACAATCATAAAAAAGGTTCCCTCCTGAAACTTGAGTAACTCTGGAGGAATGAATGAAGACAGTGACCCAAAAACTCCCCTTTAATCCTGTGCTGCTTCCAGCAAAATATTTTATTCAAAACTAGTGTGGCAGCTGTCATATAGAGTAATTTAGGTAGTAGGTACTGGAACAAATCTATGGAACAAATGGAACAAGGATATTGCTTCACACAGTAGCTACACAGTACATGACTGAGGGGAGAGAAAATAGCATACACAACAAACTAAAGAAAAAGAGAGAGAAAGAAAATTGGCTTTTCTCCTGTAGCATGCTGACATTCTAACAGTCAGACACACAGGACTGACCGCCAGCCCCATACTGTCCAACCAACAGCATCTGATCTCCTAACAGCCATGGCAACAGGGATTACACTCTGAGGTATGAGCAGAGCAAACCTTGAGAGGAAGCCACCCACCCTGCATGTCAGCACACAGCTTCGCTAGCGAGCTGTCCCTGTCCCTGTCACTGTGCTGGCCTCAATGTCTGTCACCAAAGATGGGGGCAAATGTTCCCATGTGATGTCTGTTCATCAAAGGGAAACAAGACAGAAACAGATGACTCCTTCACATATGCTGCCCAAAGGCTCCCACTGCCAACTACAGAATGACAGCCTGTGAGGGGGTGAAGGGTGAACACACACACTGCTATTTTTAATCCCGCATGGAAATTAAGGCGAATGTTTTGATTAAACATTAAAGGAAAAATATCTAAAGTTGTAAAACAATTGATTAGCGACAAGGTTGAAAGAGCACTACAAGAAGATATTCATGTCCTAAAGCGCTAGTAACTGTTTTTGATGTGTGCAGCACAGCAAGGAAAAGTTATGTAAATGTATGTTGGTATTACCAGTACTAATAAAAAGCATGAGCTGGCACACACCCAGAGAAAATTATTTAGTTTAGAGGTGCTGACTAACGGCGAATAAACTGTAAGCTATAAAAATTGAGTCTCACACTCTACATACAAGTGAGGGAAAAAAGTATTTGATCCCCTGCTGATTTTGTACGTTTGCCCACTGACAAAGACATGATCAGTCTCTAATTTTAATGGTAGGTTTATTTGAACAGTGAGAGACAGAATAACAACAACAAAATCCAGAAAAACGCATGTCAAAAATGTTATAAATTGAATTGCATTTTAATGAGGGAAATAAGTATTTGACCCCTCTGCAAAACATGACTTAGTACTCGGTGGCAAGACCCTTGTTGGCAATCACAGAGGTCAGACGTTTCTTGTAGTTGGCCACCAGGTTTGCACACATCTCAGGAGGGATATTGTTCCACTCCTCTTTGCAGATCTTCTCCAAGTCATTAAGGTTTCGAGGTAGACGTTTGGCAACTCGAACCTTCAGCTCCCTCCACAGATGTTCAATGGGATTAAGGTCTGGAGACTGGCTAGGCCACTCCAGGACCTTAATGTGCTTCTTCTTGAGCCACTCCTTTGTTGCCTTGGCCGTGTGTTTTGGGTCATTGTCATGCTGGAATACCCATCCACGACCCATTTTGAATGCCCTGGCTGAGGGAAGGAGGTTCTCACCCAAGATTTGACGGTACACGGCCCCGTCCATCGTCCCTTTGATGCGGTGAAGTTGTCCTGTCCCCTTAGCAGAAAAACACCCCCAAAGCATATTGTTTCCACCTCCATGTTTGACGGTGGGGATGGTGTTCTTGGGGTCATAGGCAGCATTGCTCCTCCTCCAAACACGGCGAGTTGAGTTCATGCCAAAGAGCTCGATTTTGGTCTCATCTGACCACAACACTTTCACCCAGTTCTCCTCTGAATCATTCAGATGTTCATTGGCAAACTTCAGACGGCCCTGTATATGTGCTTTCTTGAGCAGGGGGACCTTGCGGGCGCTGCAGGATTTCAGTCCTTCACGGTGTAGTGTGTTACCAATTGTTTTCTTGGTGACTATGGTCCCAGCTGCCTTGAGATCATTGACAAGATCCTCCCGTGTAGTTCTGGGCTGATTCCTCACCGTTCTCATGATCATTGCAACTCCACGAGGTGAGATCTTGCATGGAGCCCGAGGCCGAGGGAGATTGACAGTTCTTTTGTGTTTCTTCCATTTGCGAATAATCGCACCAACTGTTGTCACCTTCTCACCAAGCTGCTTGGCGATGGTCTTGTAGCCCCTTCCAGCCTTGTGTAGGTCTACAATCTTGTCCCTGATATCCTTGGAGAGCTCTTTGGTCATGGCCATGGTGGAGAGTTTGGAATCTGATTGATTGATTGCTTCTGTGGACAGGTGTCTTTTATACAGGTAACAAGCTGAGATTAGGAGCACTCCCTTTAAGAGTGTGCTCCTAATCTCAGCTCGTTACCTGTATAAAAGACACCTGGGAGCCAGAAATCTCTCTGATTGAGAGGGGGTCAAATACTTATTTCCCTCATTAAAATGCAAATCAATTCATAACACTTTTGAAATGCGTTGTTCTGGATTTTTTTGTTTGTTATTCTGTCTCTCACTGTTCAAATAAACCTTCCATTAAAATTATAGACTGATCATTTGTTTGTCAGTGGGCAAACGTCCAAAATCAGCAGGGGATCAAATACTTTTTTCCCTCACTGTATATAAACTCCCAGTAATTTATTGGGTAAAACACCAACATTTCGGCATCACTGTGCCTTCTTCAGGGTTATTACCAGTACCACCACACACTTGAGAAGTACTTTAATTCACTTAATGCCTATGTCTCCTTCTGTTAGGATGAATAAAGGTACTGTGGGCATCTTACTGGACTAATGCAGTGGTAGGTGAACCATAATGCTGGGAGGCCAAAACATGCATAGCCAGGCACACTGATACACACTCATTTCTCCCCTTGCACCACTCTCTCTCCTACCAACCTCGTTCAAGCCACAGCTATAAATAAGACTACCAGTAAACATGTAAATTACTGAGTAATCCAATTGATTTGGTGTGACCTTAAATATCAAGTTCCTCCCACAGACAAACATAGCCTCTGGGCCGACCGCTGCACGAGAGACAGCTATTAACAGTGCCACTTCTACAAGCATGAGATTAACACACACACAAGGGATAGCGTGTCGACTTGACTGACAGTCAGTAATTGTTGTTTGCTTTCTGTCAGTGAACACAGCAGGAGGCCTATATCCTTTCATTCATGTAGCAAAGGGAAAACATGATTGTAAACATAAACATGGCATCAAAGCAATAACTACTGTAGCCTACATGATGCAGCCCTTCCCTTCCGCCCTTTGAGTTAAAGTGGATCTTACCCACCATACAGCCCTATACCTCTGTCTTTTCTGGAACAATAAGTAATTACTTTCCAACATCACAGTATATTTGAGTCTTGATTCACCGTCTTGCATTCTAACACAGTATAATCAATAGGGTCAGTGCCAAGATTACACTCCTACGAACTGTATATATATATATATATATATATATATATATATATATATATCCAGTACTGTGACATCAACCAGAGTCTTGTGTGGGAAGGTGCTGCATATTAAATGACATTTTTTGCATATTCTCACAATGTACAGAAAGTAATCCCCACAAACAGGTCCTTCAATCAGTCCTATCATGCTGTTGACAGCCTCAGTGTTTAGCATCAGAGCTTTAGGGAATGATGAGAGAATAGTTTTTTTTTTTGTCAGGGCTCAGCAAAAGAAAAACAGGGATGAATGAGTACAAATGCATGAATGTAATTTACTTAACAATTAATATGCTTAGCAATAGTAAAGACATTTCTTTAGTGCCAATGCTGTGCTTCTGAGAAAGGATGGTTAATCTCTTCCATGTTCACTCCCCGCAGCTGGTCTAAGTGTGTAGTCAAGGACATGGGATAGAGATAAACTTGAGGAACAGATAGACCTGTATTGTTTCAATTTCTCTTTGGTTCTGAGTAACCTGGTCACACGGCATGAGACAAAGAGCCTCTGAGAGTGACCACAGTTATTCAGCCCATCCTGAAGGGCACAGCTGTGGGGAGATAGAAGAGAACGGAGGCTAGCTTGGTAGCGAAAGGAGTAACGGAACTGCCGTTGACACTTATTTGTGCGCTATAACCTCACACACCCGATACACCTGGCCACAAGAAGAAAACAAGATAGCTTATGATGCCATGATCTGCCGGGGAGGGGTGGAACCAACCATGACTAAGCAGTTTTGGGGTTTCTATATAAATCCCTTGTGTTTCTGTATCACAGGAGCACTCACTCTATTCATTAGTGTGTATGGTATGACCTGCTCCCTTATTAATACGTTTTGAATAAAGTAATATCCTGATTGGTGATTGACCTTGTCTCTCCTCATTATCGTTAAAGTAGAATTTCCACAACAGACGGCCCGTTAGCCTGAATACTACTATTGTTCATTCTCTGCTTCCATCTCATATTTATTCCAAGTGAGTGTCCTGCTGTTCTGTTATCTGTTCTAGTCTAGCAGGCATTCTGCCTCACCTCCACTCTATCTCCCCAGGCCAGTGGGGGAGACAACTGCTTTGTGGCGGTCAGATAAGATCCTAAACAGTTTTTCCTTTATAAGATCACACACAGCATTACATACAATAAGTATACTTTATATTTTTTCTCATGCTTTTCTCTTTTATGTCTGGTATCGTGCTGCGAGTTTCTTTGTTAATCTGATGATTATGACAAGTCAAATTTTCCACCCACACGGTATTGTTGAGTCATAAGCTTTACCCTCACACACAAGTCAGGTAAGGAAGCACATTTCAGTGCACATGCAGATGTAACAAACCAGTGTTTTCTCCCTTACAAAACATTATCATTATCATTTGTCATATTTCTAATCCAGATTTCTCACCAACTTTGATCATACATACGGTATCTACTGTACATTCACAACTCACTGAAAACATCTTTAAACAATCTGGTCACTATTGGGGATGGGACAGAATTGGGAAGGGAACAAAGTGGTTCTGACTAGAGGGAGTAAAGTTACTACTGGAAGGGACTTTTTCATAGCAGGTTAGGAGAATTTACGCCGCAGGTTAGGATAATTAATGTTGCTGGTTAGGAGACTTAGGTTAAAGTTAGAAAAATGCTCTTCTAACCTGCTATGAAAAGTCACTTCCTTCTAGTCACAACCGATCACAGCGTATCCACTTTATGTAGCCCCGCCCACTTGACACAGTTCCTGATCGAACTTGACTGTTTTTCTGCTTCCAGCCCACTGACAAACAAGCAAAACCATCGTTGGCAATGCAGGGAGCTATGCCGAACCAGAATGACCGCAGCCTGCAGCAGATCACCGAGAATCTCCGCCAGCTGACGATCGCCGTGCAGGGCCGGGTGGACACCCGACCAGCCCCGGCAGCCGGCGGAGAGGAAGCCGCAGCAGCGGCATCTCCAGTCTCGCCTGCGACATTGCGGGAACCCCGCCTACCACCTCCGGAGAGGTACGACAGACGTCCAGAGGGCTGCAGGGAATTCCTCACCCAGTGTTCCCTGGTATTCAGTCTACAACCCTCCTTCTTCCCAAAGGAGCAGGGCCCGGTGGCCTACATTATCACTCTGTTGATGGTCAGGCCCTTTCCTGGGCTACCGCAGAGTGGGAGAGCCAAACTCCGGCGTGCTCTGACTCCTACCAATTCACCCGGGAGCTACGCAAGGTGTTCGACACCTCTCGGGTGGTGTCGGGGCACGAGGCGGCTCACGGCCTGTTGGCAGGGTGACCGTTCTTTGGCGGACTACTCCGTGGAGTTCCGGACCCGGGCTCGAGAGGCAGGATGGGAGGAGGCCGCCCTGGTCGTCCTTTACGCGCAGGGGCTATCGGAGTGGATGAAGGATGAACTCTCCTTCAGGGAGCTGCCTGAGTGACTGGACGGCCTCATCGAACTCTCGGTGCGGGTAGACAATCGGCATTGTGAGAGGCCGCACGAGAGAGGGATGATGCAAGGCGCGCTTGTCCAGGATGGAGAAGCAGAGACGTCTGTGCCAGGGACGTTGCCTGTACTGCGGCCAGACAGGGTAGCACTGCGACTCATGCCCGAAGAAGCCGGGAAACGGGAGGGTTCGCTAATATCGGGAGGGGTGCTAGCGAGCCGGAACCGAAACCCCAACCCCAACCCCAGAGACTCCCAGACTTTTCTCCCGGACTGCACTGCGCGTTGGGCGCATGCACTGGTGGATTCGGGGGCCGTGGGAAACCTGATGGACGTGGGGCTGGCCCAAGAGTGGAGCGTTCCGTTACTCTCCGGGCCAGTTCCGGTCATGGGCCTGGATGGCCGGCCATTGGGGTCGGGCTTCATCACCCGGCGCACTGTCCCCGTGTGTGTCCGGGTGGCAGGGGGGCTATGGGAGGATATCCAGTTTTTCATTGTGGACTCTCAGGAGTGTCCCCTTTTCCTTGGGCACCCCTGGCTGGCCGCCCACAAATCCTGGATAGACTGGTCCACGGGGCGGCTCATCCTGGAGGAAGGCTCCGCCTCTGTCCTGTTCCGGTCTCCACCGACCACTCATCAGCCCAAACCACCGTCCCAGACCACCTACAGTCCTCACCTCTTCCCCAGGTCCCCCACTCTGAACCGCCTACCGCCCTAGCGGCGGTTTCCACCGGGAGGACGGTGGCTACAGACTCTGTCACCGGCCCTGACCTGGCAGGCGTTCCCCGGGTATATTGGTATCTGGGGGAGGTGTTTAGTAAGAGGTGTGCCAAGGGCCTACCTCCTCACAGGCCATACGACTGCGCTATCTATCTCCTGCCCGGGTGCCTGCCCAAGCGAGGGCAATTGAACTGCTACCCACTTCCCCTGATGACGACAGCATTCGCGTCGTTTCAGGGAGCCCGGGTCTTCACAAAGCTGGACTTACAAAATGCCTACAACCTGGTGAGGATTCGGGAGGGGGATGAGTGGAAGACGGCTTTTAACACACCCAGTGGGCATTACGAGTACGAAGTCATGTCGTTCGGTCTAGCCAACGCGCCTGCGGTGTTCCAGGCGTTGATCAATGACGTGCTCTGGGACCTCCTCGAATGCAGCGTCTTTGTGTATTTGGATGACATTCTAATATTTTCAAAGGACCAGCAGCACGTTCGGCAGGTCCTCCAATGCCTTCTTCGTCACCAGCTCTATGTCAACGTGGAGAAGTGTCAGTCTCCTTCCTGGGGTTCATCGTCACCCAGTGGGACCTACGGATGGACCCAGCCAAGGTCAGCGCGGTACTGGATTGGCCCCAGCACTCATCTCTCAAGCAACTACAACAGTTTTTAGGGTTCGCTAATTTTTATAGGCGATTTATTTGCTAATTTTGCTCCCTAGCTGCTCCCCTGACAGCCCTCACCCAGACGAGCGTGCGCCCCTTCGCCTGGAACCCGGAAGCGGGGAACGCATTTGATTTACATCGGCCCCGGTCCTAGGGCATCCTGATCTGTCCCTGCCGTTCATTGTGGAGGTGGATGCTTCAGACGTTGCGGTGGGAGCAATCCTGTCCCAGCGGTTCCTCACGGATGGTAAGACTCACCCCTGCGCGTTATTTTCCCGTCGGAATTACGACGTGAGGAACCGTGAGCTGCTAGCGGTCAAGCTCGCCCTGGGGGAGTGGAGGCATTGGCTAGAGGGGGCCGCCCATCCATTCGTCAAATGGACTGACCATAAGAACTTAGCCTACATTCAGGGGGCCAAGAGGCTCAACTCGCGCCAGGCCAGGTGGGCATTGTTCTTCACCAGGTTCCTTTTCACGATCTTATATCGTCTGGGGTCGAAGAACACCAAGCCTGACGCGCTCTCCCGTCAGTTCGACCCCGTGGACCTGGTGGAGAGGGATGACCCCATTGTCCCCAATGCCCTGATTGCTGCCCCAGTTTCGTGGGGAATTGATAGGCTGGTCAGAGCAGCGCTGTTACGGGAGCCCAATCCGGGCGAAGGTCCATCGGGGAGGAGGAGAAGGCGGCGGTCCTGTCGGTCCAGGCCCACATCAGTCGCTGTTGCCGCACCTGGAGGCAGGTATGGGCGGTACTTAAGCTGGCCTCGGTCAGGTCTCAACATCAGGCCAACCGCAGGCGTTGCCTGGCCCCGGTTTTTCATCCAGGACAGAGGGTGTGGCTCTCCACGCAGGATCTTCCCCTCCGCGTGGAGTCCAGGAAGCTGTCCCCCCGGTTTGTCGGGCCATTCAGAGTGGTCCAGCGATTCAACCCAGTGGCCTACCGCCTGCAATTTCCCCCCACCATGCGAGTGCATCCCACGTTCCATGTATCCCTCCTCAAGCCCGTCGCCACCTGTCCTCTGGCCCCTCCTCCTCGTCCGGTTCCCCCGCTGCGCCTCGTCAGAGGGCAGCCAGCTTTTACTGTGGACCGGATCCTGGACTGCCGGCGGGTGGGGAGAGTCCTGGGTGCCCAGGAGGAACATTCTGGACCCAGGGCTAATAACAACATTCTGTCGCCTCCACCCGGGGGCGCCGAGGTGAATGGCTGGGACCGTTCGTCGGTTGGGGGGCAGTGTTACAGGAGGGGGTCGCAGTTCCGAAGCGACCCACTAGGTGTCATCCTCCGACAACCTTAGGCACCTCTTCACTCACAGTCTGGACTAATTATTATCATATTGGTGTCACCTGTGTCTACCTGTTCACCTGTGTATTTATGCCCTCACTTCCCTGTGTTCCCTTGCTCTGTTTTCTCTGCTAGTTTCTCGATGCCAAACAGTACTAATCAGTGTCTGATCACGAGGCGTATGTACAGGTTCTTGAGAAATGTTCTCCCTGTTTCATTGTTGTTTTCAGTCGTAGTTAGTATTTCGTATGTTTGCTTTCAGCCTGTTTTTGGAGACCAATTTGCTCCTCCTTTATTTTATTGTGACAAGTCTGTTATTTTGTATCCTGGTTTTGGGACCACCAGTAAAGAGCCTTGTTTCACCATTTCTGCCTACTGCCTACTGTCTATCCTGCACCGCACCTTGGTCACACCTCACACCAATCCTTACATATTTGACTGTATCTAATTGCTGTTATCTATACAGGCTGTATCCCTTTTAAATCAAAGATCAACGCTTGAAAGGGCAATGTTGTTAGACACAGAATATCAATAGGCAGGATTCCATTGACCCAGGTTAATTAGACAAAAGAAATTTAAAAAAACAGAAACGGTAGCTATAGGAGAAATGTTCTAAAGATCGACAACATTTTATCTGTTAGACAGGAGTGGATTTCTCTTTTGTCTAACTTTCTTTATTGCGACAAATGATGGACAGTGTTTTTCGAATAAATTATAATTGTAAAATAATTTTGATGGTAGGTGGGGCACGTGATGTCATCATGTAACTATAAAGCTCCACTCCACATTTAATTCTAAATGCTTACTGCTTGCTAAATCTATTTTTCAACTATAAAAATTATGTTTCTTTGCAGGACCAGGATTGCCTTGACTTTAAAGAATGACTGAATTTCTTCGCCTTGCTTTTGTGGTTGGCTGGATGCAAGTTTCACCATCTAATTATTTCAGATTTCACCATGGCACGGACTGTGGCGATACGGTGAGAATTATTACAATATGGCAAATATTAGTAAATTCTTGCATTCTGTCCATGCTGGCTTTTGCGAGCTACCTGAGACATGAAACATATAGGTGGAAGGGCATACAGGCTGTCGCCAATTTATTAATATGCAATTTGCCTAAATGGATAATGGAAACACTTCAAGCACTTTGTTTGTATTGAACACTGTTTTTGTGTTGTTGGTGTGACGTCATTACGTACAGCTGTTATTTATCGACACAAGACAGTTCAATGGAAATGCTCCATAGCAGTCAATTGTCACATCTATTTTCTATGCAAACTTTCTAAATGTTGACAAAAAATCACTGGTCAAGTTCATGGAAACATAGCTACTCACCAGATACAGTGGGGAAAAAAAGTATTTAGTCAGCCACCAATTGTGCATGTTCTCCCACTTAAAAAGATGAGAGAGGCCTGTAATATTCATCATAGGTACACGTCAACTATGACAGACAAATTGAGATTTTTTTTTCTCCAGAAAATCACATTGTAGGATTTTTAATGAATTTATTTGCAAATTATGGTGGAAAATAAGTATTTGGTCACCTACAAACAAGCAAGATTTCTGGCTCTCACAGACCTGTAACTTCTTCTTTAAGAGGCTCCTCTGTCCTCCACTTGTTACCTGTATTAATGGCACCTGTTTGAACTTGTTATCAGTATATAAGACACCTGTCCACAACCTCAAACAGTCACACTCCAAACTCCACTATGGCCAAGACCAAAGAGCTGTCAAAGGACACCAGAAACAAAATTGTAGACTTGCACCAGGCTGGGAAGACTGAATCTGCAATAGGTAAGCAGCTTGGTTTGAAGAAATCAACTGTGGGAGCAATTATTAGGAAATGGAAGACATACAAGACCCCTGATAATCTCCCTCGATCTGGGTCTCCACGCAAGATCTCACCCCGTGGGGTCAAAATGATCACAAGAACGGTGAGCAAAAATCCCAGAACCACACGGGGGGACCTAGTGAATGACCTGCAGAGAGCTGGGACCAAAGTAACAAAGCCTACCATCAGTAACACACTACGCCGCCAGGGACTCAAATCCTGCAGTGCCAGACATGTCCCCCTGCTTAAGCCAGTACATGTCCAGGCCCGTCTGAAGTTTGCTAGAGTGCATTTGGATGATCCAGAAGAGGATTGGGAGAATGTCATATGGTCAGATGAAACCAAAATATAACTTTTTGGTTAAAACTCAACTCGTCGTGTTTGGAGGACAAAGAATGCTGAGTTGCATCCAAAGAACACCTTACCTACTGTGAAGCATGGGGTGGAAACATCATGCTTTGGGGCTGTTTTTCTGCAAAGGGACCAGGACGACTGATCCGTGTAAAGGAAAGAATGAATGGGGCCATGTATCGTGAGATTTTGAGTGAAAACCTCCTTCCATCAGCAAGGGCATTGAAGATGAAACGTGGCTGGGTCTTTCAGCATGACAATGATCCCAAACACACCGCCCGGGCAACGAAGGAGTGGCTTCGTAAGAAGCATTTCAAGGTCCTGGAGTAGCCTAGCCAGTCTCCAGATCTCAACCCCATAGAAAATCTTTGGAGGGAGTTGAAAGTCCGTGTTGCCCAGCGACAGCCCCAAAACATCACTGCTCTAGAGGAGATCTGCATGGAGGAATGGGCCAAAATACCAGCAACAGTGTGTGAAAACCTTGTGAAGACTTACAGAAAACGTTTGACCTGTGTCATTGCCAACAAAGGGTATATAACAAAGTATTGAGAAACTTTTGTTATTGACCAAATACTTATTTTCCACCATAATTTGCAAATAAATTCATTAAAAATCCTACTATGTGATTTTCTTGATTTTTTTTCTAATTTTGTCTGTCATAGTTGACGTGTACCTATGATGAAAATTACAGGCCTCTCTCATCTTTATAAGTGGGAGAACTTGCACAATTGGTGGCTGACTAAATACTTTTTTCCCCCACTGTAACTACTATATCTTTCAAATTCTGTGTATGTTATTCAAAAGTTTTGACAAATATAATTGATATTTAATGACATCAACAGCTGTGTCAAAAAACAACCGCAAATAATTGGATGCGCCCTTGTTGCCAGGCTGTGAACAATCTGTTGATGTGCCATTGAGCAAGGCACTTAAACCTAATTGCTCCTGTTAGTTGCTCTGGATAAGAGCATCTAATAAATGACTAAAATGTAAATGTTGATAGTACAGCCAGGTGCTCTCTTGCTGTCACACAGCCAGTCACCCCTGACCTGCCTGGTGTCAGAGCACATTGGTTCTGATCAATAACTTTAGCAGCTGCTAGACTTTTTCTTCCTGGCTGACACCCTGTCTGTCAGACTCTCCTAGATCTGAGCCTGCTACAAGGGCCTCCCACAATGCATTAA
This sequence comes from Coregonus clupeaformis, assembly GCF_020615455.1. NCBI lineage: Eukaryota > Metazoa > Chordata > Actinopteri > Salmoniformes > Salmonidae > Coregonus > Coregonus clupeaformis. The sequence continues at coordinate 45,487,734 of NC_059207.1, forward strand.
AGTATATTAAGCCTTGTTCACACTGCGGGCCTTAATGCTCAAACCAGTTTCGTATTTCAAATCCGTTTTGGAATACTGACTGTCCAAACAGCAAGTTACAAGTGACCAAATTTGTTCCTCCCTGCGTGGAGGTATGTTCATTAAGATAACTACGAGTAAAGTACGTTTTTCGATTAGCTCTGTGTCCTGCGTCTGACTTCATCCTACCACATTACACTGACGCCTTGACAGACCCAAGTCGCATGGCCAGGAATCAGATTTGAAATGTGGCTTAAAATATCTGATTCCCTGTGCTTTTTGGCTGTTCAGAGTGCAGTAAAATGAACAGATTCGAATCAGATATGCAAAAAAAATTGATTTCAGTCACTTCAAATGCCAGTGTGAACAAGGCTTTAGTCACACATCAAAAACCGTCACTGCTTTAGGTCATGCTAAATATGCCTCCTCTTGTAATACTCTTTCAACCTTTTCTTCCTCTAGTTACTCTCCTGTGAGTATTTTCTCTGACCACTGCTACACGATGGGAGGTAGGGAGGGAATCTTTGAAATTCAATTTTTGCTCTCAGATATGCTCACTCAATGTCATTTAATTTTGTTAAACAGTTTATTATTAAATGTTCACTTTGTGGTATCCCTTGTGCATGGACAGAGATGGTACAAAAAAAACATGACCAATCCACAACCTTGTTTCTATTGCCATAGCCATGCCGTAGCGATCTCCAATTCAAACTGACTACTTAAAATATGCAGCTTAAATTGGTGATGAAGAGATTATAATTGTCAGTCTCAAAAGCCAGAAGCAGAGACATACTGTATACACATACAGTTTTCTCCTATATGGCTCTGGCCAGAACCCCTTCCTCTCTATTTTGTTTGCCTGACAGAAAACAGAGACCCTTCGTACATTGGGTTATAAATGTGCTGACACTGACTAGTGGAATTGTTTCGTACAGTATATTGGCCTGCAAAGTGTACATTGGGGCAGAAACCCAAGCTCAAGGTTCCACAGTAGAAAAAAAGTTTCTCGCCTCGCATTGACCAGCCATACAATTAAAGAGATCACACACCTAGCTCAGATGCACTGAGCTGCAGGTCTGAAAGCCCAGTCATACAAAATCAATGGCACTGAACAAAATACACCAAGATAAAAGACAAACCAGTTTCCTTTTTGCCTCATGACAGTGTGCGTTTCTACATAGTTTTCAATCACATAAACCTTGACTTCTGATTGATTTGAGAAACTTCAGGCACAGTACTTTTTAATGGCTCACCTTGGCTGAAAATTACCTACAGATAAAAACATGCAGCAACAGCACAACATACACACACACGCACAGTCACACACATGCACACACACACACACACAAATATCTCATAAACCTTGACTTCTGATTGATTTTAGAAACTTCAGGCACACTAGTTTTTAACGGCTCACCTTGGATGAAAATGACTTACAAATAAAAATGTTTGCGGTCATGCAACAATAGCACAACGTACACACGCACAGTCACACACATGCGCACATGCACAAACACACGCAGTCACACACACGCACACACAGGGTTAGGGAGTAACTTAATCTGATTACAAAACAACTGTAACTGTAATCTGTTCCTACTACACCGGCTCTGACGCTCGTTGGTTGTGGCAGGGCTTGCAAACTATTATGGACTACAAAGGGAAGCCCAGCCGCAAGCTGACCAGTGACACAAGCCTACCAGACGAGATAAATTACTTCTATGTGTGCTTTGAGGCAAGCAACACTGAAGCATGCATGAGAGCACCAGCTGTTCCAGATGACTGTGTGATCATGCTTGCCATAGCCGATGTGAGTAAGACCTTTAAACAGGTCAACATTCACAAGGGCGCAGGGCCAGATGGATTACCAGGACGTGTACTCCGAGCATGCGCTGAACAAATGGCAAGTGTCTTCACTGACATTTTCAACCTGTCCCTGGTCGAGTCTGTAATACCTACGTTTCAACCAGACTACCATAGTCCCTGTGCCAAAGAACACCAAGGTAACCTGCCTAAATGACTACCGGCCCATAGCATTCACGTCTGTAGCCATGAAGTGCTTTGAAGGCTGGTCATGGCTCACATCAACACCATCATCCCAGAAACCCTAGACCCACTCCAATTTGCATACTGCCCCAACAGATCCACAGATGACGCAATCTCTATTGCACTCAAAACTGCCCTTTCCCACCTGGACAAAAGGAACACCTACGTGAGAATGCTGTTTATTGACTACAGCTCAGCGTTCAACACCATAGTGCCCTCAAAGCTCATCGCTAAGCTAAGGACCCTGGGACTAAACACCTCCCTCTGCAACTGGATCCTGGACTTCCTGACGGGCCGCCCCCAGGTGGTAAAGGTAGGCAACAACACATCTACCATGCTGATCCTCAACACGGGGGCCCCTCAGGGGTGCGTGCTTAGTCCCCTCCTGTACCCACTGTTCACCCATGACTGCGTGGCCAAGCACGACTCCAACACCATCATTAAATTTGCCGATGACACAACGGTGGTAGGCCTGATCGCCAACAATAATGAGACAGCCAAGATCTGGAAGTGTGGTGCCAGGACAACAACCTCTCCCTCAATGTGATCAACACAAAGGACATGATCATGGACTACAGGAAAAGGAGGGCCGAGCACACCCCCATTCTCATCGATGGGGCTGTAGTGGAGCAGATTGTGAGCTTCAAGTTCCTTGGTGTCCACATCACCAACAAACTATCATGGTCCAAACACACCAAGACAATCGTGAAGAGGGCACGACAACGCCTATTCCCCCTCAGGAGACTGAAAAGATTTGGCATGGGTCCTCAGATCCTCAAAAAGTTATACAGCTGCACCATCGAGAGCATCCTGACTGGTTGCATCAACGCCTGGTTTGGCAACTCTTCGCCCTCCGACCGCAAGGCGCTACAGAGGGTAGTACGTACGGCCCAGTACATCACTGGGGCCAAGTTTCCTGACATCCAGGACCTCTATACTAGCGGGTGTCAGAGGAAGGCCCTAACAATTGCCAAAGACTCCAGCCACCATAGTGATAGACTGTTCTCTCTGCTACCGCATGGCAAGCGGTACCGGAGCGCCAAGTCTAGGTCCAAAAGGCTTCTTAACAGCTTCTACCCCCAAGCCATAAGACTGCTGAACAGCTAATCAAATGGCTACACTGACTATTTGCATTTTTATGATGCTGCTACTCACTGTTTATTATCTATTATCTATGCATAGTCACTTTACCCCTACCTACATGTACATAGTACCTGAATTACCTCGACTAACCTGTACCCCCGCAAATTGACTCCGTACCGGTACCCCTGTATATGGCCACGTTATTGTTATTTTATTGTTTCTCTTTTATTTTTTACTTTAGTTTATTTAGTAAATATTTTTCTTAACTCTTATTTTTCTTTAAACTGCATTGTTGGTTAAGGGCTTGTAAGTAAGCATTTCACGGTAAGGTCTACACCTGTTGTATTTGGCGTATGTGACAAATAACATTTGATTTCATGTTACCAGCCCAACATTACTGCTTATTGAAGCATCCTTTACCTTACTTACCACATGCAGATTAGACATCAACACTGTCCACTTCGGAGCGGGATGACAAAAACCCAAATACAGCCTGATTGCGTCACTGAGTTAACAGTAAACAACCAAATGAAGTGAATCTCAAACCCCTCTTACTCCTCCTCATAATAATGAATCAAACTTTGCCCATTTGGGTGGGTAATTTGTAATCCATTAACGTTATGTGAATTATTTAACAAACTATTTCAGTGTCTCTGTGCGTCTCCCAAAATCAAGAAACGGACAGAGTCCCGGTCTGCATAGTCAGATGTTTATTCATTCAGAATTCTGCCACAAAATGGTCGTACAATATTTTTATACGCACACGTCATACGAAAATCCCTCCCCACCTGTAGGCGGGCTGTAGTTTTCCACTTTAAAACTGCTCTCCTGACACTCTCTCCATCAGTACACACACACACACACACACACACACACACACACTCTTCCAAGCCTAACAGTTTCCCTCCTCCCTAAATTCCTCAGTTATCTTGGTTTCTCAGTTGCCTGTAGACATTTCTCCTTGTCCTTTGTTGTCTGGCCTAACTCTTACTCACATTGCTAAATAGTAACACAATGTCATAATCTTTACTGGTCCTACACTCACACATTACCAGGTAGTAGATTCTAACACATCTCACACAGTTTCGGAGTATAATAATTAGTCACTACTAAGTACTAATCATACTTAAAACAAGAACATTTCACAACTATATTTAAGGGTGGAACATTTAGTCATTACTTTTAACCAGTATATATTTTAATTTCTATATCAATTCATTCATTTATTTACGTCATTTCCATTTCTCATTTGCTTAGAATGGAGGTTGGAACAGTATGATGTTCAGCAGGAGTCCAAATCCATTTTCCTTAGATAGCATCAGATAGGACAGAAAAGCTCCTTGGCCACTGACAGTGGTTGTTATTTTCATCAAGGTTTTTAGGGAGGAGGTTGTCTCAGACATGGGAGACAGGGGAGAGAGCTCTTCCCACTGGGCAAAAACTGGTTGAATCAAAGTTATTTCCACATCATTTGAACCCCAAAAATTCAATGTGATGACGTTGAATCAACTTGAAAAACTGATTTTATTTACAAAAAGTAATCAACATAAGGGCATTTTGTCTTTTTTTCACCAAACTTTTAACCTAAATCCAATGACATGGTGAAATGTTTTGTTGATTTCACGTTGAATTCACGTTAGCTGACAACTCAACCAAATGTAAATCAAAACTAGACATTGAACTGACATCTGTGCCCAGTGGTTTTTTTGGGGGGGGAAATGTATTCAGGACAGAGTCATCTCCATTTGTGTCCCTGGTCTCCATGCGTCCGGGGAGCAGAGTCAGAGTAAATGTAGATTTAGTCTCAGAGATCTCCACTGCTGATATCTGAATCCAGATTACTCACTCTTGAAAGGACACTGCAGTTACACTGCAATTATGATAATACATTTGATGATACATATTTGATATTTTACATCTCAGCTCCAAATTCAAGTACTCACTGAAGCACATTCACACACTACAAACACACAGTATGAAATATGGCACCACATGCATTGCCATCTGGCTAAAATCCTTGGTGAAAGTAACAATATCAGGGGAGAAATATAAAAAAAACTGTGGTAATGATAAACAAGACACAGAAATGTCCCCATACATATTCATTGGAGTGTCCACTGCCTCCCTCTTCCCTCTACCCAAAAGACTCATGCCTGGAGGGCAATAATGAAACACACACCAACAGACAGACAAACAGCAAATGTAAGTGTGGAGTGCTTCAGTTAATCTTTTCCATACTGAGGTTGGGACGCATTAGTAGCAGCACTAGAGCGTCTCCCAAATGGCACCCTATTCCCTTTACAGTGGCTTGCGAAAGTATTCACCCCCTTGGCATTTTTCCTATTTTGTTGCCTTACAACCTGGAATTAAAATAGATTTTGGGGGGATTTGTATCATTTGATTTACACAACATGCCTACCACTTTGAAGATGCAAAACATTTTTTTGTGTGAAACAAACAAGAAAGAAGACAAACAAACAGAAAACTTTAGCGTTCATAACTATTCACCCCCCCCCCAAAGTCAATACTTTGTAGAGCCACCTTTTGCAGCAATTACAGCTGCAAATCTCTTGGGGTATGTCTCGATAAGCTTGGCACATCTAGCCACTGGGATTTTTGCCCATTCTTCAAGGCAAAACTGCTCCAGCTCCTTCAAGTTGGATGGGTTGCGCTGGTGTACAGCAATCTTTAAGTCAGACCACAGATTCTCAATTGGATTGAGGTCTGAGCTTTGACTAGGCCATTCCAACACATTTAAATGTTTCCCCTTAAACCACTCGAGTGTTGCTTTAGTGGCATGCTTAGGGTCATTGTCCTACTGGAAGGTGAATCTCTGTCCCAGTCTCAAATCTCTGGAAGACTGAAACAGGTTTCCCTCAAGAATTTCTCTGTATTTAGCGCCATGCATCATTCCTTCAATTCTGACAAGTTTCCCAGTCCTTGCCGATGAAAAACATCCCCACAGCATGATGCTGCCACCACCATGCTTCACTGTGGGGATGGTGTTCTTGGGGTGATGAGAGGTGTTGGGTTTGCGCCAGACATAGTGTTTTCCTTGATGGCCAAAAAGCTCAATTTTAGTCTCATCTGACCAGAGTACCTTCTTCCATATGTTTGGGAAGTCTCCCACATGCCTTTTGGCAAACACCAAATGTGTTTGCTTTTTTCTTTTCTTTAAGCAATGGCTTTTTTTCTGGCCACTCTTCAAGCCCAGCTCTGTGGAGTGTACGGCTTAAAGTAGTCCTATGGACAGATACACCAATCTCCGCTGTGGAGCTTTGCAGCTCCTTCAGGGTTATCTTTGGTCTCTTTGTTGCCTCTCTGATTAATGCCCTCCTTGCCTGGTCCGTGAGTTTTGGTGGGTGGCCCTCTCTTGGCAGGTTTGTTGTGGTGCCATATTCTTTAAAAAAATTTAATAATGGATTTAATGGTGCTCCGTGGGATGTTCATTATAATTATTATATTATTATAATTATAACCCAACCCTGATCTGTACTTCTCCACAACTTTGTCCCTGACCTGTTTGGAGAGCTCATTGATCTTCATGGTGCCGCTTGCTTGGTGGTGTCCCTTGCTTAGTGGTGTTGCAGACTCTGGGGCCTTTCAGAACAGGTGTATATATACTGAGATCATGTGACAGATCGTGTGACACTTAGATTGCACACAGGTGGACTTTATTTAACTAATTATGTGACTTCTGAAGGTAATTGGTTGCACCAGATCTTATTTAGGGGCTTCATAGCAAAGGGGGTGAATACATATGTACGCACCACTTTCCCGTTATGTATTTTTTAGAATGTTTAGAAACATTCATTTCACTTCACCAATTTGGACTATTTTGTGTATGTCCATTACATGAAATGTGGCTCCCCAGTGGGTGGGTGGGTCTATGCCCTCCCAGGCCAACCAATGGCTGTGCCCTTGCCCAGTCATGTTAAATCCATAGATTAGGGCCTAATTCATTTATTTCAATTGACTGATTTCCTTATAGGAACTGTAACTCAGTAAAATAGTTGAAATTGTTGCATGTTGCGTTTATATTTTTGTTCAGTATACAAGAAACTCACCTATCAGAAATAGAAAATAAAAGGTTTGCGCAAGCTTGGGTTGGGTGGCCATTCTCCTCCACCTACTCCTTAAGATCCAATGGAGTATTAAGATTTAAGTCATTTAGCAGACACTCTTATCCAGAGCGACTTACAAGAGCAATTAGGGTTAAGTGCCTTGCTCAAGGGCACATCGACAGATTTTTCACCTAGTCATCTCTTACTTAATTCACTGTATCACAATTCCAGTGGGTCAGAAGTTTACATACACTAACTTGACTGTGCCTTTAAACAGCTTGGAAAATTCCAGAAAATGATGTCATGGCTTTAGAAGCTTCTGATAGGCTAATTGACATCATTTGAGTCAATTGGAGGTGTACCTGTGGATGCATTTCAAGGCCTACCTTCAAACTCAGTGCCTCTTTGCTTGCCATCATGGGTAAATCAAAAGAAATCAGCCAAAACCTCAGAAAAAATATGGTAGACCTCCACAAGTCTGGTTCATCCTTGGGAGCAATTTCCAAACGCCTGAAGGTACCACATTCATCTGTACACCAATAGTATGCAAGTATAAACACCATGGGACCACGCAGCCGTCATACCACTCAGGAAGGAGATGCGTTCTGTCTCCTAGAGATTAAAGTACTTTGGTGCGAAAAGTGCAAATCAATCCCAGAACAACAGCAAAGGACCTTGTGAAGATGCTGGAGGAAACAGGTACAAAAGTATCTATATCCACAGTAAAATGAGTCCTATATTGAAATAACCTGAAAGTCCACTCAGCAAGGAAGAAGCCACTGCTCCAAAACTGCCATAAAAAAGCCAGACTACGGATTTCAACTGCACATGGGGACAAAGATCGTACTTTTTGGAGAAATGTTCTCTGGTTTGATGAAACAAAAATAGAACTGTTTGGCCATAATGACCGTTGTTATGTTTGGAGGAAAAATGGGGTCACTTGCAAGCCGAAGAACACCATCCCAGCCGTGAAGCACGGGGGTGGCAGCTTCATGCTGTGGGGGTGCTTTGCTGCAGGAGGGACTGGTGCACTTCACAAAATAGATGGCATCATGAGGAAGGAAAATTATGTGGATATATTGAAGCAACATCTCAAGACATCAGACAGGAAGTTGCAAATGGGTCTTCCAAATGGACAATGACCCCAAGCATACTTCCAAAGTTGTGGCAAATTGGCTTAAGGACAACAAAGTCAAGATATTGGAGTGGCCATCACAAAGCCCTGACCTCAATCCTATAGAAAAAAAAGTGTGTGCTGGCAAGTAGGCCTACAATCCTGACTCAGTTACACCAGCTCTGTCAGGAGGAATGGGCCAAAATTCACCCAACTTATTGTGGGAAGCTTGTGGAAGGCTACCCGAAACATTTGACCCAAGTTAAACAATTTAAAGGCAATGCTACCAAATACTAATTGAGTGTATGTAAACTTCTGACCCACTGGAATTGTGATACAGTGAATTATAAGTGAAATAATCTGTCTGTAAACAATTGTTGGAAAAATTACTTGTGTCATGCACAAAGTAGATGTCCTAACCGACTTGCCAAAACTATAGTTTGTTAACAAGAAATGTGTGGAGTGGTTGAAAAACGAGTTTTAATGACTCCAACTTAAGTGTATGTAAACTTCCGTCTTCAACTGTAGATCGGCTTGAAAATCTATGGCAAGACTTGAAAATGGCTGTCTAGCAATGATCAACAACAAACTTGACAGAGCTTGAATATTTTTTTTAAGAATAATGTTCAACTATTGTACAATCCAGGTTTGCAAAGCTCTTAGAGACTCACCCAGAAAGACGCACAGCTGTAATCGCTGCCAAACATTATTCTAACATGTATTGACTCAGGGGTGTGAATACTTTCAAGACATTTGGAAACATTTCTTGTAACGATCCCGGCAGTCTGAGTCGGGTCCTGTCTGGTGACTAGTTTTTCTGTTCGTGATCTCCAGTTTCCCGAGGGTTCGGGAACGCTCCGGGGAGCTCTCTTGATTTCCGCACCTGCATCCCATCAGCAATCTGCACACCTGGTCCTGATCATCACCCTTCTTAGGCTCTGGCCTAACATCCAGTCCCTGCCGGATCGTTAGCCATGAACAGTCACCCGTCCGGAACCTTCATCCAACCTCTGCCTGGTGGTCGGCGGCTGCCGACCCAGGATGGGATCAACCACTGCACCCCCAACAACTAATCAACGCCGCCCGCTCTGTTCCCTGGATTATTCAGCATCACTCTTGAATTTGTAATAAACACTCACCTTCGTTTCAACTTACCTTGTCCTGGTCTGCTTCTGGGTTCTGGCTTAGCAACTCGTGACAGAACGATCCGGCCCGTAATGAACCCAGCGGACCTGGACTCTGTTCGCCATGCCATTACCCATCAGGAGAAGATGTTGGGCCATCATAGCACGGTACTACAGGAGATCGCGTTGTCAGTTCGGAACCTTTCTACCGGTCTGACGGAGGTCCAGAACCAACGCAAGTTTCCGGTGGAGGATCCACTACCGGTTTCACCCATCTCGCCTGCCGCTTCTGGAGCTGTGTCCTTCCGTGAGCCCAAGGTTCCGACGCCGGATAGATATGAGGGGGAGCTGGGAAGATGCCGTTCCTTCCTTATGCAGTGTGGATTAGTGTTCGATCTACAGCCCTACTCTTATGCCACAGACAAGGCTAGGATAGCCTTTGTGATTGCGTTGCTGCGTGGTCGAGCGCTGGAGTGGGCTTCAGCCGTTTGGGAACGACAAGACCCCTGCATGGCTTCATACCAGGGGTTCACGGCCGAGATGAGGAAGCTCTTCGACCATTCCGTCCGAGGGAGGGACGCAGCTAGGCGCCTGTTTTCGCTTCACCAAGGAACTCGCAGCGTGGCCGACTTCGTGATCGAGTTCAAGACGTTGGCTGTGGAGAGTGGGTGGAACGAGGAGTCTCTGCAAGCGGCCTTTTACCAGGGTCTGTCGGAGCAGCTCAAGGATGAGTTGATCTCCTATCCGGAGCCTAGTGACCTGGACAGCTTGGTAGCCTTGTCTATTCGGGTGGATAATCGAGTCCGAGAGCGAAGGAGGGAGAAGCAATGGGGTCCGTCCAATCGATCAGCTTCTCAGTTCCCAGTCGGGTCGGCTGGTGGACCAGAACACGTCGATCATTCTCCACCACAAAGGATTAGTGGAGAGGTCCTCTCTCCCGATTCTGAACCCATGCAAGTGGGGCGGCACGGGTTAACCAAGGAGGAGCGTCAACATAGACGTAAGACCAACTGCTGCCTCTACTGTGGTAGCTCGGGACATTACATCTCCACTTGTTCCCGGCGGTCGTCAAACTGCCCGGCTCGCTAAAGTTGGGAGGACTTTTAGCGAGCCAGTTTCAACCTCTCAGTACCTCTGTCAGACCCCGTTTCCCGGCTACCCTGGTGAACAGGAATCAGAGCTTAGCGATTAACGCTTTTATCGATTCAGGTGCCGATGGAAGCTTTCTTGATGCCGAGTTGGTGGAACAGCTGGGGCTTTCCAAGGAGCAATTGCGGGAAGCCATTGAAGCGACCACTCTGAACGGCAGTAGTCTGGCACGTATCACGATGAGGACTGAACCGGTTAAGATGCGGTTGTCGGGGAATCATTCTGAGATGATTTCATTCTTCATTCTGCCGTCTTCCCATGTTCCTCTGGTCCTTGGATACCCCTGGCTGAAGGAACACAATCCCACGTTCGATTGGGTGACGGGCAAGGTAACGAGTTGGAGCCTTGATTGTCATGCTAACTGTCTCAAGACTGCCTGCCCCCATTCGGTTCCCAGTCAGGTGATTGAGGCTAAACCCCCAGATTTGTCCCTGGTTCCCGAGACATATCACGATTTGGGGAAGTTTTCAGTAAGCAGAAGGCTCTGTCACTCCCTCCCCACCGACCATATGATTGTGCCATCAACCTGTTCCCTGGAGCTGTCTACCCCAAGGGAAGGTTATACAGTATCTCCCGACCTGAACGTGAGGCTTTGGAGACCTACATCAAGGAGTCCCTAGCTGCTGGTCTCGTTCGTCCCTCGTCATCACCCCTGGGGGCAGGATTCTTCTTTGTGGGTAAGAAGGATGGCTCTCTTCGACCGTGTATTGATTATCGGGGGTTGAATGACATCACGGTCAAGAACAAGTATCCCCTGCCCTTGATGAGTTCTGCCTTCGACTCCTTACAGGGTGCTACGATGTTCACCAAGCTAGACCTACGCAATGCGTATCACATGGTCCGGATCAGAGAGGGGGACGAGTGGTTGACGGGTTTCAATACACCGATGGGTCACTTCGAGTATCAGGTGATGCCGTTTGGACTGACCAATGCTCCAGCGGTATTCCAGAGTATGGTGAACGGCGTCCTGAGAGATATGATCGGTCTCTTTGTGTTTGTTTACCTGGATGACATTCTGATCTTCTCGAAGGAACCTTCCGACCACGTCCAGCATGTCCGGCAGGTTCTGCAGCGATTGTTGGAGAATCGCCTGTTCGTGAAGGCCGAGAAGTGCGAGTTTCACGCCCACACGACATCCTTTCTCGGGTACATCATCTCCAGGGGAGAGATTAGGATGGACCAGGAGAAGGTTAGAGCGGTTCTGGAATGGGCCCAGCCCGGTACGAGATTGCAGCTCCAGAGATTTTTGGGGTTTGCGAATTTCTACCGCAGATTCATCCGGGGATTACAGCCGTGTGGCCGCTCCGTTAACTGCCTTGACTTCCAGTATCAGGACCTTCAAGTGGAATCCGGAGGCGGATCGAGCGTTTCTGGATTTGAAGAGGCGATTCACCAACGCACCGATTCTCTCTCAACCGGACACGGCCCGTCAGTTCGTCGTTGAAGTGGACGCGTCTGATGTGGGAGTTGGCGCCATCCTGTCGCAGCGATGCTCCACGGACAGTAAACTCCATCCCTGCGCCTACTACTCTCGTCGCCTTTCGCCTGCGGAGAGGAATTACGATGTGGGTAACCGGGAGCTTCTCGCGGTGAAACTTGCCTTGGAGGAGTGGCGCCACTGGTTGGAGGGGGCGGAGCAACCGTTTATTGTTTGGACTGACCACAAGAATCTTGCTTACGTGCAATCGGCTAAACGTCTCAACTCCCGTCCAGGCCAGGTGGGCGTTGTTTTTCGGACGATTCAAGTTTTCCCTGACGTTCCGACCTGGATCTAAGAACGGCAAGGCGGACGCCTTGTCCCGGATGTTCTCCAAGACGGAGGAGAGTGGGTCCAAGACCGAGACAATTCTCCCCCGGAACTGCGTCGTGGGAGCAGTTATGTGGAAGATTGAGGAGGAGGTGCTGGCGGCCCTTCGGACTCAGCCCGGGCCCGGTAACGGCCCACCCGGTCGGTTGTTTGTGCCTGAGTCGGTTCGTCCTGCTGTCCTCAAATGGTCCCACGCCAGCAAGATGGCTTGTCACCCTGGCGTGGCTCGGACAATGGCGTTTCTTCGCAGACGTTTTTGGTGGCCTGCCATGGCCGAGGATACTCGGGGTTTTGTTGCTGCCTGTCCAGTGTGTGCGCAGAATAAGAGTACCAATCGGCCCAGCTCTGGACTACTTCACCCCCTTCCTATTCCCCGGCGACCATGGTCGCATCTGGCCCTGGACTTCGTCACTGGGTTGCCCGCTTCTGAGGGGAACACGGTCGTTCTGACTATCGTGGACAGATTCAGCAAGTTCGCCCACTTTGTGCCAATTGCCAAGCTTCCCTCTGCCTCGGAGACGTCCGAGATCCTGGTTAGGGAGGTTTTCAGGGTCCACGGTTTGCCCAGTGATATCGTTTCCGACCGTGGCCCTCAGTTTACCTCTGCTGTCTGGAAGTCCTTCTGTTTGGCCATTGGAGCTACAGTCAGTCTCACATCTGGTTTTCACCCCCCAATCCAATGGTCAGGCGGAGAGAGCCAACCAGAAGATGGAATCCACGCTACGCTGTCTGGTCTCTTCCAACCCCACCTCCTGGGTCTCTCAGTTGCCTTGGGTTGAGTATGCCCACAATACTCTCCCTACATCTGCCACTGGGATGTCTCCCTTCCAGTGCCTGTATGGCTACCAACCTCCCCTGTTCCCTTCTCAGGAGAAGGAGCTCTCAGTGCCTTCTGTTCAGGCCCATATTCGTCGTTGCCACCGGACCTGGCATCGGGCCAGAAAGGCACTCCTTAGAGTTTCGGACCGGTATCAGCTCCAGGCGAATCGTCGCCGGATCCCCGCTCCCACCTATACCATCGGAGATAGGGTTTGGTTGGCCACACGGGATCTTCCGTTACGGACTGAGTCTAGGAAGTTGTTACCGAAGTTCATTGGTCCGTTTGTGGTGGAGAAGGTGATCAATCCAGTGGCAGTTCGACTCAAACTACCGAGGACGCTCAGAGTCCATCCCACCTTTCATGTCTCCTGCCTCAAGCCTGTTTTCCTCAGTCCTCTGTTGCCTCCTCCGCCTCCTCCTCCTCCTCCTCGGATGATCGGAGGTGGTCCTGCCTACACGGTGCGTCGCATCATGGATTCCAGACGGCGGGGCCGGGGTTTCCAGTATCTCGTGGACTGGGAGGGGTATGGTCCTGAAGAGAGGAGTTGGATTCCGCGGCGACAGGTCCTAGATGCTGACCTCATCAGTGACTTCTACCGCCTCCATCCTGGCGCTCCGGGGAGTCCGCCCGGTGGCGTTCGTCGGAGGGGGGGTACTGTAACGATCCCGGCAGTCTGAGTCGGGTCCTGTCTGGTGACTAGTTTTTCTGTTCGTGATCTCCAGTTTCCCGAGGGTTCGGGAACGCTCCGGGGAGCTCTCTTGATTTCCGCACCTGCATCCCATCAGCAATCTGCACACCTGGTCCTGATCATCACCCTTCTTAAGCTCTGGCCTAACATCCAGTCCCTGCCGGATCGTTAGCCATGAACAGTCACCCGTCCGGAACCTTCATCCAACCTCTGCCTGGTGGTCGGCGGCTGCCGACCCAGGATGGGATCAACCACTGCACCCCCAACAACTAATCAACGCCGCCCGCTCTGTTCCCTGGATTATTCAGCATCACTCTTGAATTTGTAATAAACACTCACCTTCGTTTCAACTTACCTTGTCCTGGTCTGCTTCTGGGTTCTGGCTTAGCAACTCGTGACATTTCTAAAAACATGTTTTCACTTTGTCATGATCAGTTATTGTGTGTAGTGTGTAATCCATTTTGAATTGAGGTTGTAATACAACAAAATGTGGAAAAAGTCAAGGGGAATTAATACTTTCTGAAGGACAGTACTTTGATTCTTAATCACTGTTGGACTGCATGCTTTCTATCACGTGTGATATGAAATGTGTGAGTCACACACATTTTCTGACTGGATAAGGAGGATTAAACACATCCAGAGCTACCTACCGCAGTAAACAAATATATCCCCCATGCAATCTTAGTCACTTCCTAGCACATTATATTCTGGTCACACATTTTTAAATTCAGCTCAACTCTTGAGGCTACAGAACAAATCATACATTCAGTATTTCATTTGTCCCTTCCTCTGATGATGAATTCAATCAGTCTCCTGATGTAGGTGGGGAATACAAAACAGTTTGAGTCCATTTTATTCATAGATCAGTGCTATAATATATTTGAGATGAGGTCTGATTCGAGTAGATCTCAGGGCTTTGAGATTAGATTTAGTTGTATTTACCCAACAGCAAGAGGCTCAGGTAAAACATGCCTGTCATAATGAAATGTATTTTCCGTACCACCAGAGACAGAAAAACAAGAAATCCTTTATGTAATGAGACATCATATTAATGTCACAACAGCAGTTAAGATTAGCTGAGGTAACATCCAAGGACAATAATTTCCACTGTTAGGATAGGATGATAAAGATAATTGAAGAACTTGAAGAACAAACATCTGGGGATTACCAGGACTGGCACAAAGCACAACGTAATGACGATACATAATACATATGTGTTCATTATAACAACAGAAACCCATTATCAAGCATATGCATAGCTAAAATTAGTCACGTTTGCCACTTGAATAAAGCATTGTCATTACCCTACATGTACTGATAAATTGTGACTGGGGAATGAGGCAGTTAAAACAGATTAGAAAACCTCGTACCACAAGTGTCCAGCACCTCAAAGCCCTATCTATTCTCTTCTAACTCTCCTACAAGGCTTTCCCTAAGCCATCTTCTGAGTGTTTTTATTTTGTGTTCTCCCTCACGCGCCAAGACCCATCAGCAACTCCTGGAGGAGTGAGAGCAGGAGTGTATGATGTAAGAGCAGAGAGGGTGAGGTTTGAGGAGATGGATTTTACTGCTACCTGTACAGTATGTCACACATGGTCATGGCTATCTAATGTACTGGTATGTAGCTAGGCTATAGAAAAGCAGCACACACAATAGGCTGATGTATGTAAAGGAGGCAGCTGCAGTGAGTAAGACAAAGCAGAATACAAATTACTGTAAGCACGTCATTACAGTATGACAGGCAGAGAAGTGGGAACAATTAGTTATCACCCCATTCTGATTCACCATTCTGGACATCAAACAGTCTTCCTTTGTTGTCATGTGTGACCCACTGTGTCTGTGTTAGAAAGTCTGATTTTTCCCTGCTTCATGACTGCTGTGTTGCCTTTGTGAACAAAACCAAACAAACCACAAAATAATTCAAATGCAACAACCACCACCGTTCATTTCCATTAGGAGGAAATCAAGAGGATTCAGACAGACATGGCAGCTTGGGAGTAAGGCAGGGGAGGCCTTTGCATTGAGTCTCCTTTTATGAGAGCATAATCTTTTCTTCACCTGGACACCTCACAGCGAGAAGGCTTTTATTCCAAAGGTCTCCTTCACAGACACTCACTTCCCCCACACAATACACCATGGGGCTCAGCCTTGGGCGTCATCAATGCTGCTATCCCATTCTCCACAGCCTTCAGACACACAGGCAAACACAAGGGCACGCACACACACACACACACACACACACACACACACACACACACACACACACACACACACACCTGTTATTACTGTCTAAGCAGGCTGAGAAGAATAGTGGCAGACGCAGCCAAGTCTACGGCCTCGCTATTACCCCACCAGCCATTCAGACATATATATTTGTAAATAATACATCTCTGAAAATGCATGCTTTCTTTTGTTTGGTTATGTATTGTAAGGAACAGAGTGTAGGTGGCAATTGAATGGACATTGTGCTGGTAAAATACTGTTGTAATATGGTCATTATTACAGAGCAACCAGTTGAGTAACTTATGGCACAGGTCAGTCTTTTAGCAAATAGTTTTCCTTTGTGACAAACAGCCACAACACTGTTTTAATTAACACAAGCTAGGATTCATTTTCGCTCTGACTTACAGAGCCATTGTGGGGCATGGCTCCTGGGATTGCTCTTGAGATTCTCAGATGGCCTTTGTGTCAAGAGAAGAAAGTAAGTAAAACTCGAAACAATATAGGAAGTTACGGTAACAGTTTACTTGACACCCATTGTTATAACACGTTATAACCATGTCATAATGTCATAACTTGTCATAACCTGTCATAATATGGTCATAACACTGTCATGACCCATATATTTACACCTGTTGTGACATATATTGCATTATTTTATGGCTGGTTATAACACCTACATAAAAGTATCAAAACCCACATTTAATCAAATGAGTTTCTTACCTGCCAAGAAGTTTCCTTTCGTTTGAAAGTTTCTTAAATCCTTTGTTGTTGTTGTAATGAATTCTTTACAGTCATGTTTTTTTAAATAACATTTTAAATAACATGACACTGTCATGAAGCATTATGACCATCCTTTGTCACTTTACTTGGACTAAAAAAATACATACATGTACATGCCCTTATGTCAGTCATCAGTCAAAAAGAGGATGTCTTGTCCTGCACCTGGAATCTGCTCCTGCATTTGTAAAGGACGTCATTCTGCTTGCTTAGCGAGTACCACTTCCTCCAGATTCGCCCCATACTGTACCTGGCGCGAACTCGGGACCTCTGCCTCGACAAACACACGTGACCGCCCTCAAGGGTTTTAGCCAATCGCGCCACCTCAAAAGCTAGCTAATGAGGCGACACAAGCGAGACACTTAAGGTTGAGGAGTAAGTTTCACACATCCATGTCCTTTACATTCATTTCAGTCATCAGCAACAGAGCATGTCTGACATCAATGTGTGCGCAATTACAATGATAATTGAATATGGTCAATAAAAAAATCAAACATAAACACACTGTTGACATGTAGGCTATGGTGTAATGGAATGTTTTGCCTTGTGTGGTGGGTTTTGTGGGTTTTGGCACGCTTATGTAGGTGTCATAACCAGACATAAAATAACTACTGTGGTTGGTTTTGTGGGTTTTTAAACTCTTATGTAGGTGTCATAACCAGCCATAAAATAATGCAATATATGTCACAACAGGTCAAAGTATATGTGTCATGACAGTGTTATGACCATATTATAATAGATTGTTATGACATGGTTATGACTGTGGCATAACGTGTTATGACGCTGTGTGTCAAGTAAAGTGTTACCAATGTTACAGTAATGCTACAGTAATACAACCCAGTCATTACAAATACTTGTGGAATTCACCTTTAAACAGGTCATTCATATCCACACAGTGGTCTAATCTTGCTTCGGATTTACCAATGAGCTGTACACATTTCCTCCACAGAACACAATAGGCTGAAGGGCAAGCACAAATTAAATCATGGTAATAAGGAAGGGAGAGAGAAAGAGAGAGAGGGGGATATATCTAAATGGGCTGGGTGATGATGGTGAGGCAGTGGACTGCCGGCTGTTTGTTCCACATCAGAATGTCAAGCACTGCAGCAGCAGCCGCCACTGAGTCACAGAGGTGAAAATAATGTCAGGCTCGGGAGGAGACGACACACAAGGCTCTGTGGACCAAACACCATCCGTAACATGAAAACAAACAGTTCAGACAACATCGGATAATAAAATACCATCACCGCAGTCACAGTGAATAGGCCTGTGTCTTCTCACAGACAAAGATGCAACAGTAAAGGAGAACAAGTTTAACTTACAATCCTTTACTTCAAGAGGGAATTTCACATGTGATGCACTTAGATGTTCTTTGTTTGTGTTGTGCTCTATCTATGTAACTATAGCCTCCCTGTGCTGTATGTGTCTGTGGTACACAGAGTAGTGTGGTGGCACCTCATCAGGCCTTCTTCACAGCAGCTCCACAGGTCTAGTCTGGCCCTGCAGGACAGTCTCATCAGGAAGACACAGGTACAGATGTGATCTGCCTTTTAAAGGCATGGTTGGTGTCTCATCAATAAGCCATCACCATACACACAAAGCTGCCGCTATCCAGTGACTCACAAAGACAGCTGCACTGGGTGTAATGGATGGCATGCTGCAAGTGTCTTTGTTGTCATTACAAGTTTGTCTCTGCCCTCTTTGACACGTCTTTCACGCAGAGGGCAAATATGAAATGGCACCCTAGTGCACTTTTCGGCATACAGGGAACAATTTCAGACACCTGACAGACTATGTTAGGATTCTTGGTGGATAGCCTTTGGATGAGCCCTGTCAGGATATTAACGTCTCTCCAGTTACAGTCTCCACTGGCTGGCTCGCCGATTGTGCAAAATCTGACTCAACTATTGAAATACATATTTGAGTGCTGTAGCTGAGGAGGAGTAATTTGACCTAAATTAAAAAGATGGTCAGCATTTGCAAATAAAGTAATACATATATTTATTACACTTAGTCACAATGGACATGTTTTGAGAAGGGTGGACACCTAGGACCAGTATAGTAGGCGGCGGTATTGCACCATAACTTTGAATGCCAACCGGCAATAAACCCCACAGAACAAGAGGTGGGGTAGCTAGCTGGTGGCTAGCTAGAACAACGATAGACAGTGTCCTTCTCCCCCGTCTATCAGGCACTGTTTTCCCGCAGTTCTGTTAACAACGGCGAGGGCAGGCGTTCGGCTGGCGTCAGCAAAGGACACTAGCTAGCTAACTAGCTAGCACCCAGTTAGGTAGCTAGCTAACTTGCTAATGATAGCTAAGACACCGGTAGACAGTGACCTTTGCCCCGCCTGTCGGGCACTGGTTTCCCGCAGTTCTGTTAATGACGGCAAGGACAAGTGTTTGGCAAGCGGGAGCGAAGGACACTGTGTACTAGCTAGCGAGTTAGCTAACTAACTAGATAGGACTTCGAAGCACAGCAGGCGGGATAGGTAGCTAGTTAGCACAACGGTAGACAGTGTACTTTGCCCCCGCCTCTCCGCACTGCTTTCCCGTTGTTCTGTTACTGACGGCAAGTGTTCGACAGGCGTTAGTGAAGGACACTGGGTGCTACTGTAGCTAGGACTCCGGTACACAGCAGGCGGGATAGGTAGCTAGCTAACGATAGCTAATACACTGGTAGACAGTGAGGGTAGGTATTCGGCAGGCGGGAGCAAAGGGCACTGTGTGCTAGCTATCTAGTTAGCTAGCTAGGAGGACTCTGGTACACAGGAAGCGAGGGCGACACCGGTAGCTAGCTAGCTAGGACACCAGTAGACAGTGTCCTTCGCCCCCGAAAAATTCAGATAATACTTTTATTTCCCTTTTGACCCAAAATGTAATTGCATACACAATGAAGGGAAATCCAGAATATCAAAAGTGTCACACAAGCATGAAGATGGTGTACTCGAGGGGGGGTGTTCATGCAGTAACCAATATAATGCTCGATGTGGGGGGGGGTTTACAATTTCCAGAATAACGTATGTCAAAAATTTTATAAATTGATTTGCATTTTAATGAGGGAAATAAGTATTTGACCCCCTCTCCATCAGAAAGATTTCTGGCTCCCAGGTGTCTTTTATACAGGTAACGAGCTGTATAAATTTGGAGCACACTCTTAAAGGGAGTGCTCCTAATCTCAGCTTGTTACCTGTATAAAAGACACCTGTCCACAGAAGCACTTAATCAATCAGATTCCAAACTCTCCACCATGGCCATGACCAAATGGCTCTCCAAGGATGTCAGGGACAAGATTGTAGACCTACACAAGGCTGGAATGGGCTACAAGACCATCGCCAAGCAGCTTGGTGAGAAGGTGACAACAGTTGGTGCGATTATTCGCAAATGGAAGAAACACAAAATAACTGTCAATCTCCCTCGGCCTGGGGCTCCATACAAGATCTCACCTCGTGGAGTTGCAATGATCATGAGAACGGTGAGGAATCAGCCCAGACCTACACGGGAGGATGTTGTGAATGATCTCAAGGCAGCTGGGACCATAGTCACCAAGAAAATAATTGGTAACACACTACGCCGTGAAGGACTGAAATCCTGCAGTGCCCGCAAGGTCCCCCTGCTCAAGAAAGCACATATACAGGCCCGTCTGAAGTTTGCCAATTAACATCTGAATGATTCAGAGGAGAACTGGGTGAAAGTGTCATGGTCAGGTGAGACCAAAATCGAGCTCTTTGGCATCAACTCAACTCGCCGTGTTTGGAGGAGGAGGAATGCTGCCTATGACCCCAAGAACACCATCCCCACCGTCAAACATGGAGGTGGAAACATTATGCTTTGGTGGTGTTTTTCTGCTATGGGGACAGGACAACTTCATCGCATCAAAGGACGATGGACGGGGCCATGTACCATCAAATCTTGGGTGAGAACCTCCTTCCCTCAGCCAGGGCATTGAAAATGGGTCGTGGATGGGTATTCCAGCATGACAATGACCCAAAACACACGGCGAAGGCAACAAAGGAGTGGCTCAAGAAGAAGCACATTAAGGTCCTGGAGTGGTCTAGCCAGTCTCCAGACCTTAATCCCATAGAAAATCTGTGGAGGGAGCTGAAGGTTTGAGTTATCAAACGTCAGGCTCGAAACCTTAATGACTTGGAGAAGATCTGCAAAGAGGAGTGGGACAAAATCCCTCCTGAGATGTGTGCAAACCTGGTGGCCAACTACAAGAAACATCTGACCTCTGTGATTGCCAACCAGGGTTTTGCCACCTAGTACTAAGTAATGTTTTGCAGAGGGGTCAAATACTTATTTCCCTCATTAAAATGTAAATCAATTGATTACATTTTTGACATGCGTTTTTTTGGATTTTGTTGTTGTTATTCTGTCTCTCACTGTTCAAATAAACCTACCATTAAAATTATAGACTGATCATGTCATGTTCGTTGAGTACAGGATTGGACCAAGGTGCAGCGTGGCATGCGTACATGTTCATTATTGAATAAACACTGAACAACACAACAAAAGCAACATGTGACGTGACGTTCTAAAGGCTAACGTCAAACAAGCCAAACACACAGAAACAAGATCCCACAACATAGGTAGGCAACATGGCTGCCTAAGTATGATCCCCAATCAGAGACAACGATCGACAGCTGCCTCTGATTGGGAACCACACCCGGCCAACATAGATCTACAATATCTAGATCTTACACATAGAAATTCACACCCTGACCAAACCAACTAAAGAAAACCGGGCTCTCAAGGCCAGGGTGTGACAGATCATGTCTTTGTCAGTGGGCAAACGTACAAAATCAGCAGGGGATCAAATACTTTTTTCCCCTCACTGTATAACTCACATTTCTATTTGAAATTGGTCACCCAAAAAGTTACATATTGCAGCTTTAAAGGTTCGGGGTTATACGATTAGGGGCCCACCTCTGGCCAAGTGTTGTTACAGTACATACACTCCCCAACTTATATATTGTACAGTGAAGCTTAAACGTTTAATTTGGCTCTATACTCCAGCATTTTGGATTTGAGATCAAATGTTTCATATCAGGCGAAAGTACAGAATGTCACCTTTTAATTGTGGGTATTTTCATACATATCTATTTTACCATTTAGAAATGAAAGCACTTCATGTATCTAGTCCCCCCATTTGAAGGTGTCATAAGTATTTGGACAAATTCAATTATATGTATATTAAAGTAGTCAAACGTTTAGTATTTTGACATATATTCCTAGCAGGCAATGACTATATCAAGCTTGTGAATCTACAAACTTGTTGGTTAAATTTGCAGTTTACTTTGGCTATGTTTCAGATTATGTTGTGCCAAATAAAAATGTATGGCAAATATCATTTAATTTGACCACATCAGTGCATTTGTTATGAAAATACAAAGTATTGTACTTTATTAAATTAGAGGCATGTGTGAAAGTGAAACCATTGTTGAAATACTATAAAAGACAGAGATAATGGGAAATCGAATGAGAGATGGTTGATATTGCTCTGGTGGCAGATTTGACACACGCTGCATTTCACAGAGAGCACGTTTTTAGATACAGGTTGGTTCATCAAATATTGTTTCCCAAAACCAATCTTGTAGGATTTTTGCATCCAAGTGCTATCCATCGGGTTTTTGGCAACGGGCACTTTGCCGATCGGCATCTCATAGCCCTCAATGAGCCAATGTTTTGGATGCAATCATCAGCAAACCTAACAGTAACATACCATTTCCATACACCATTGCACAACAGGTTGAAGTCAAGCGGGGTTTATTTGCCATCAATGGGTTCCCAAATGCAAATGGTGCATAGCTATAAAAGCACCATCCCAAAACGAGGTAAACTATGTGAACAGAAAAGGCTTTCACTCACTTACTAAGCATATTTCCATTGACCCAGGTTTATTAGACAAAAGCAATGCCGCAAAAAATATTTCTGACGTGTAATGGAAATGGCAGATATAGGAGAAATGTTATTGTGGAAAAGGCACATGGAGTTGGTGGAATCGCCCTTTAATTCATGGCCACTTGCGCAGCTGGGCCAGAGAGCTTTAATTAGGTCAGGTGGAAATGTACGACAGATCTCAACTCATTAAAAGGAGGAAATCACCACCACCTGACCTCGCTGCTTTCTCTCCCCCAACTCCAGACATTGTGTGCGTCCACAAATCAACGTAAGGCCACCAAATCTTTTATCTGAATTGTCTGTTGCGCACGGGAGAGCGGGCATTCAGTTATTGTTTATAGTTATTACCGCCGAGCGCGGCTTTGAGCGCACACTTCAAACCTATTGTGTTATATCAATGGACAATGATCACGGCCCTACAGATCATCACGGGACGATAATGCCATTGATACAGTGCATTCGGGAAGTATTCAGACCCCTTGACTTTTTCCACATTTTGTTACATTACAGCCCTATTCTAAAATGGATTAAATTGTTTTTTTCCCCACATCAATCTACACACAATAACCCATAATGACAAAGCAAAAACAGGTTTTTAGATTTATTTGAAAATGTATAAGACATAAAAAACGGAAATACCACATTTACATAAGTATTCAGACCCTTTACTCAGTACTTTGTTGAAGCACCTTTGGCAGAGATTACAGCCTTGAGTCATCTTTGGTATGACGCTACAAGCTTGGCACACCTGTATTAGGGGAATTTCTCCCATTCTCTGCAGATCCTCTCAAGCTCTGTCAGGTTGGATGGGGAGCGTCGCTGCACAGCTATTTTCAGGTCTCTCCAGAGATGTTCTATCAGGTTCAAGTCTGGGCTCTGGCTAGGCCACTCAAGGACGTTCAGAGACTTGTCCCGAAGCCACTCTTGCATTGTCATGGCTGTGTGCTTAGGGTCGTTGTCCTGTTGGAAGGTGAACCTTCACCCCAGTCTGAGGTCCTGAGCGCTCTGGAGCAAGTTTTCATCAAGGATCTCTCTGTACTTTGCTCCGTTCATCTTTCCCTCAATCCTGACTAGTCTCCCAGTCCCTGCCACCACCATACTTCACCGTAGGGATTGTGTCGGGTTTCCTCTAGACGTGATGCTTTGCATTCAGGCCAAAGAGTTTAATCTTGGTTTCATCAGACCAGAGAATCTTGTTTCTCTTGGTCTGATAGTCCGTTAGGTGCCATTTGGCATACTCCAAGCAGGCTGTCATGTGCCTTTAACTGAGGAGTGGCTTCCGTCTGACCACTCTACCATAAATTCCTGATTGGTGGAGTGTTGCAGAGATGGTTGTCCTTCTGGAAGGTTCTCCCATCTCCACAGAGGAACTCTGGAGCTCTGACAGAGTGACCATTGGGATCTTGGTCACCGCCCTTCTCCGATTGCTTAGTTTGGCTGGGCGGCCAGCTCTAGGAAGAGTCTTGGTGGTTCCAAACTTCTTCCATCTAAGGGGACCTTCAATGCTGTAGATTATTTTTGGTACCCTTCCCCAGATATGTGCCTCGACACAATCCTGTCTCGGAACTCTAGGCACAATTCCTTTGACCTCATGGCTTGGTTTTTGCTCTGACATGCACTGTCAACTGTGGGACCTTATATAGACAGGTGTGTGTGCCTTTCCAAATCATGTCCAATCAATTGAATTTACCACAGGTGGACTCCAATCAAGTTGTAGAAACATTTCAAGGATGATCAATGGAAACAGGATGCACCTGAGCTCAATTTCAGGTCTCATAGCAAAGGGTCTGAATACTTATGTAAAAACCTGTATTCACTTTGTCATTATGGGGTATTGTGTGTAGATTGATGAGGAAAACAATTTATCTTATCCATTTTAGAATAAGACTGTAACGTGTTATGTTCATGAGTATGATTGTTGTTATGATTTGACTTTTGTGATTATGAATTTGATTTGATACATGTTATTATGTTTCCTTTGTTATACAGCACACAAAACTATCCAGTAAATGTACCACTTTGGTTAAAATAATTCCTGCCTCAGTCTCCTCCATTCCTCTCAGTCACCTAACCAACCACCTGTTCACCTTCACCATTGTCAGTCATCCTACCTGTCTGGCTACACACACAGAATCCAATAATCTTTCAGTTCTAAAGATCGACAACATGTTTATCCCTTTGACATGGGTGGATTTTTTGGGGGACTAACTTTCTTTATTGCAACGAATTATGATGGAAACTGTGTTTTTCAAATAAATGAGGATTGACAAATAATTTTGAATGTACGTGTAACGTAGACGCAGGGAGTGCAGTTGGTGCAGTTAGCGAGTTTAATAACAACGAACGATACTGTGTGGCGTACTGCATTAGCATCGAACAGCCCCCGCGATTTGCAACTTTTCAGGGAAGTCAGGAACCAATATACACAATCAGTTAGGAAAGCAAAAGATAGCTTTTTCAAACAGAAATTTGCATCCTGTAGCACTAACTCCAAAAAGTTTTGGGACACTGTAAAGTCCATGGAGAATAAGAGCACCTCCTCCCAAAGGCCAGGAAACACTGTCACCACCGATAAATCTATAATAATCGAGAATTTCAACAAGCATTTTGCTACGGCTGGCCATGCTTTCCACCTGGCTACCACTACCCCGGCCACCAGCTCTGCAGCCTCCGCTGCAACTTGCCCATGCCCCCCCCCCCCCCTGCTTCTCCTACACACAAATTCAGACTGCTGATGTTCTGAAAGAGCTGAAAAATCTGGACCCCTACAAATCAGCTGGGCTAGACAATCTGGATTTGCTAATTTCCCAGGACAGATATTAATACAGGTTTCTAAGATCCAATGCCACCACACAGACACTGTTATGAAGGTTTCAAGGGTTTTTAATTAAACAATAATCTCGGGTTTACACCATTCACAGTCACACACATATTCACACCAACCATACGTTTAGTCCCATTATGTGGAACCCTGTCCTATTGCATAGATGGGTTAGATGACAACATCACAAAAACGATGTTCACTCTTCAATGGGGTGAGTTGTTGTGATTCTGTATGGCCAGATAGCTACCAACAATAACAAGAAACTGCCATGTGGGAAAATGTAAGTGACTTGTTTCAGCTAGTTTCATCTTGTTCTTGATATCATGTCTTGTTTTGAGGTGTTTTGACTGATTTCATGTCAATGCTAATATGGCTCAAATTCGCTAGCTAGATACCCAACAACTGTAATGATGTATTTGAGAGACAAAAAGTGCCCGTTGTGCAAATGTATTTATGTTTTCAATAAGCATAGGACACAAAATATAGTTTACATGTTGTCAACAATCTAAGCCAACCTCATCTGTTTTGCCCCATAGTTGCGCATGGGTCGGTTTTGTTGCTAAACAACCAACCTGTCTCTAAGGTCCTGAAAGGGACAAAACAACATACAGGCATCTACCTCTGAAAACCAAAAATAATCACATCCACATGATCAAAAATGAGGTCCATGCTTTTTCCACCCCATGTCCTTCAATTAATCAATATACTGTAAGTTCAAATGACTACCTCTATAGCTCTTTCATAAAAAGTAAGGTGCCTTCTTTCATAAAGGATTTCCCTGTGTTGCATCATGCCTATAAAATATGAACATGTGTTAATGATGATTCCACACATACATATTCAACATCCATTTTTGTAGGGGATGTAATTAATAAACAACTGAGCTGGGTCTAAAGCCCCTTCGACTGAATCCCTTTCAAGTGCCCAACTACTGAATATTCATTAGTGAATACATCCACTACACTTCAAGTGGTTCTAGGAATGCTCTACTTAACAACCACTTCAGACTTCATCTGGTGAACATTTTTTTGCTTAATTATTTTGATGTGCACAACTGCTTATTGGACAGCTCATTACAATGTCTGGATTTAATTTATTTAGACTTTAATTGATTATTAATCAACACTGTAGAGAGAAAACTCAATGTCAATCTCAGCCCAAACAGCTCAGTAATCCTTTCCCTCCCAACCACTTAGACATGTGGATGGTAACGGTTGTCAAAAAAAATATGTAAAGTCGCTTGTTTAGGAATATGTAACATTACAGAGCATTCAAATAGATATGTATTGAGTGGTTAAATTATTTTCTGTCAGATAGAACAGGGAATCATGTCAGCTATTTTCATTCTATTTATATCTGCAACATTCATAACGTTTCAAATCACTGAATACAGCCCTTGTGATTTACAGACGTCTCTGGGCGATCATCCCCCCACCCCCCCAACCTGCCTCATCTCCTGTACAGGGTGAATCATCCACTCATATGTCTTCTGTGTGCCTGCCGGTGGAGGAGAGATGAGGCCCACGACCCCCGGTGCACAATTAATTAGGGATCATTATCCCATCTCCGCTTCCCTGAGGGGGCGCTGGGCTTTTGTCCTGCCTGACAAAATGGCTAACATAGCTAACACAGCCGCCACCGTGACACCCGCTGCCTCTCAATTGAGCGCATGATTTAGGAACATGGCAGTGCATCATAACAGGCTGGCTATGGCTCTGTAGCATTCCAAGCCTGATAAACAGATAGGATTCATTAGTGCCATTGTAAACATGAAATGGAGAAGAAGGAAGGAAGCAGAGGAGGATGGTGGATGTTCTAGCAGCCATAAGAAAGAAACAGATGAGATCACACTCTTTTTGTTTTGTTCTTGTTCTTTATAAAATCACAGACACAGACCGACAGACAGAAGGTTTGACATTGGGGGTGACATATCATTAGTGATGAAAATGTCTTGCTCTTGCAAGAATCTCAAGGGGAGCTAGATCCCTGCTTGTTTTACGTTTGTATACACAGGGCATGATGATGTCTGCTCTGTAACAATAAAAATGCATCTTGAGTTCATATACAGTGAGGGAAAAAAGTATTTAGTCAGCCACCAATTGTGCAAGTTCTCCCACTTAAAAAGATGAGAGAGGCCTGTAATTTTCATCATAGGTACACGTCAACTATGACAGACAAATTGAGAACAAAAATCCAGAAAATCACATTGTAGGATTCTTAATGAATTTATTTGCAAATTATGGTGGAAAATAAGTATTTGGTCACCTACAAACAAGCAAGATTTCTGGCTCTCACAGACCTGTAACTTCTTCTTTAAGAGGCTCCTCTGTCATCCACTCGTTACCTGTATTAATGGCACCTGTTTGAACTTGTTATCAGTATAAAAGACACCTGTCCACAACCTCAAACAGTCACACTCCAAACTCCACTATGGCCAAGACCAAAGAGCTGTCAAAGGACACCAGAAACAAAATTGTAGACCTGCACCAGGCTGGGAAGACTGAATCTGCAATAGGTAAGCAGCTTGGTTTGAAGAAATCAACTGTGGGAGCAATTATTAGGAAATGGAAGACATACAAGACCACTGATAATCTCCCTCGATCTGGGGCTCCACGCAAGATCTCACCCGTGGGGTCAAAATGATCACAAGAACGGTGAGCAAAAATCCCAGAACCACACGGGGGGACCTAGTGAATGACCTGCAGAGAGCTGTGACTAAAGTAACAAAGCCTACCATCAGTAGCACACTACGCCGCCAGGGACTCAAATCCTGCAGTGCCAGACGTGTCCCCCTGCTTAAGCCAGTACATGTCCAGGCCCGTCTGAAGTTTGCTAGAGTGCATTTGGATGATACAGAAGAGGATTGGGAGAATGTCATATGGTCAGATGAAACCAAAATAGAACCTTTTGGTAAAAACTCAACTCGTCGTGTTTGGAGGACAAAGAATGCTGAGTTGCATCCAAAGAACACCATACCTACTGTGAAGCATGGGGGTGGAAACATCACGCTTTGGGGCTGTTTTTCTGCAAAGGGACAAAGACGACTGATCCGTGTAAAGGAAAGAATGAATGGGGCCATGTATCGTGAGATTTTGAGTGAAAACCTCAGCAAGGGCATTGAAGATGAAACGTGGCTGGGTCTTTCAGCATGACAATGATCCCAAACACACCGCCCGGGCAACGAAGGAGTGGCTTCGTAAGAAGTATTTCAAGGTCCTGGAGTGGCTTAGCCAGTCTCCAGATCTCATCCCCATAGAACAGTTTTGAGGGAGTTGAAAGTCCGTGTTGCCCAGCGACAGCCCCAAAACATCACTGCTCTAGAGGAGATCTGCATGGAGGAATGGGCCAAAATACCAGCAACAGTGTGTGAAAACCTTGTGAAGACTTACAGAAAACGTTTGACCTGTGTCATTGCCAACAAAGGGTATATAACAAAGTATTGAGAAACTTTTGTTATTGACCAAATACTTATTTTCCACCATAATTTGCAAATAAATTCATAAAAAATCCTACAATGTGATTTTCTGGATTTTTTTTTCTAATTTTGTCTGTCATAGTTGACGTGTACCTATGATAACAATTACAGGCCTCTCTCATCTTTTTAAGTGGGAGAACTTGCACAATTGGTGGCTGACTAAATACTTTTTTTCCCCACTGTACATGACACATTGTATAAAACGGACTAAATGTAATTATGATTTGTATGGGGGACATTTTCTTTTTCCACGTGGTTTCTTCCTTCACAGACTCCATGAAATGATGACTTCTTCCTAAATATTTGGTCACATGATTCATTTTGTGTATGTTTTCCTAGAAACAAGGGGTGGCTGAACTAAACCTTTTCCTTCAATTTACCCCATTCTCCCTACATTTTAACGCAGATATTCCGCAATACTTCAGCAATGCACATTGAATCCAGCTCTAACTCCCTTCATGTTCAGATCCATTTTCCTTTCTCAGAACCTATGAATTCCTTTATAACCACAAAGGGCATGAACCCTCCTCCAATACAGAAACACACACAGCCAAAGTTAATTTGTATTGACGTTTTTATTGTCTATTCATCACTTTTGATGTTGCTTTACAGATAATGTGTGTGCCTTCTATTGGGGCCTCTGACACAAACACAAATGAATTGTTTTCCTATGATGCTATTAATCAAGTATGTGTGTCTGTGTGTGACTCTCTTTCTCTCTTTGGCTGGCTTGGGTGAGCCATGATACTTTCCCTCTAATAAAACACATACATGATGATGAAAGTGGACCCTTCTGGAGGACTCTCCCTCCCGTCATGACTCACGACGGCGGGGGAGTAAGTAAACAAAACATGAGCGTCCAGACTCCAGATTCAATATACCAACAGGATATCCTACTGAGAAATGTGTTGAGGACAACAGCTGACGCTGATTAGTCAAGGCTCAGGCTGGTGGCCCGGCTCAGCATGCTGAGAGAACAGGCTGCGGAGTACATCTGGCAGTACAGTATGGATCCTTTCCACTGTCTCCTCTCAGAGCTGAAAAAGGTTAAGGTCGACAAGACAATGTTGGTGAAATGTTACTTGTTCTGATACCTCTTTCTCAGCAAGAGGAGCACAGGCTGGTCCGTCTGTATGGATCATTTTTTCCCACGTCTCTGCTCAGCGCTGATACAGATGTTCTTAAAATTCAGAGACAAGAAGTGGTTGTGTGATAAAAGTTACCGACGGACTGACCGAGAGTCAGACAACATTGGTCAAACACACAGGAGGCTGCTGAGGGGAGGATGGCTCATAATAATGGCTGAAATGGAGTGAATGGAATGGTATCAAACACATGGAAACCATGTGTTTAATGCATTCGATACCATTCCATTTACACCGTTCCAGACATTATTATGAGCCCGTCCTCCCCAATTAAGGTGCCCCCTCCCCGGGACAAATCAGATGAGTTAAATCAGAGATTTGCTATATTAAGGGCAAATGAAACGTTAAGGGCAAATAGTGGGAGACCTTGTACGGCATCCAGCCATCAGTGGCTTACACACAGTGAGGATCAGCATTATGATTATCAAAACCCCAAACATGATTATGCAGCGGGGAGAGCGTGAAAGGCAATTGGAAGGCAGGATGTGGGAAATAAATAAACAAGGAGTGGGGCTGCTCAAGCATGTCTAAAAAGCTGCACCTCCCCAGTTCCACATAGCTTTACTTACACTACATCAGGATCGCCCAATGATATCACACTGTATGTCTATTTATATGGGAGTGATGCAAGTCCATGCAAACAGATTGTAGTTTTGACTTGGGGTGTGTATATATTCATGATCCACATTCACTGAGTATACAAAACATTAAGAACACCTACTCTTTCCATGACATAGACTGACCAGGTAAATCTAGGTGAAAGCTATAATCCCTTATTGATGTCAATTGTTAAATCCATTTCAATCAGTGTAGACAAGGATTTGCCTTGAGACAATTGAGACATGGATTGTGTGTGTGCCATTCAGAGGGTGAATGGGCAAGACAAAATATTGAAGTGCCTTTGAACGGGGAATGATAGTAGGTGCCAGGCGCACCAGTTTCTGTCAAGAACTGCAACGCTGCTGAGTTTTTCATGCTCAACAGTTTCCCGTGTGTATCAAGAATGGTCCACCACCCAAAAGACATCCAGCCAACTTGACACAACTGTGGGAAGCATTGGAGTCAACACCTTGTAGAGTCCATGCCCTGACGAATTGAGGCAACTCAATATTAGGAAGGTATAATGATGTCATGTCATAGTATTGTGTGGACCAGGGGAGAGTTAGTAGATACAGTAAGTGGTTTGCTGCCACAGAGTCTACATTCCGTTATGTCAAAGGAGATTACTGATGTTGATCTTAGAAATGATTGATGGACAGGATATATGACTTGGGGGTAAAGAGTAATAACATCAAAGAATGGGAGTGCCCATGGAGGTTTACCAGATGTTCGTGGAGAGGCTTGTAACAGAGTGTATATAGAGAGAGAGTGGATCTTTGTTCTGGAGTTAGGAAGATGGCAGAGGCAGGGCTATGTCCTTTGTCTGTTATAACTAACCATGGTACCATATGAAATATATTATTTGAACTCCCCATCAAAAGTGTCTAAGTACATCCTTACATTCATAATCACTTGATAGCCTAGAAACTCATCATAATAGAAGGTGTTCCTAATGTTTGGTATACTCAGTGTATATCCTGTGGACCCCATGTATAATGTGTCTCCTCAGTTGAGCACAGAAGGTACTGTAATGTGTATTGTCTGGGCTGGGAATGGTTCACACCCAGACCCACCACTCATACTGTTGATCAGAGAGTAGTGGAGCAACAGCACCTCCCTGTGGTCATTTTTCAGAGGAGGCTCTGACTGGCCAAACCTCAGTCAGCAGCAGCCTCCCTATTCCTATTACTGAGGGTAAGTTAATTAGAGGGCTAGAGCGAGACTAAGAAAAGTACATTTCACATTTGCGTTTGTAACATTCAACAAACAAAAGGAACAATCTGCTCTGTTCAAAAGGAAAGAATGGAACTGTGTCCGTCTGACTACAGTCACATTCCACCAGACTGTAGGGCAAGGATGGACAACTTTAGTCGTCTGGAAGTTGGGGGCCTGAGAGTGTGTCTGTTGTTTTTCTCTTTTTCCTGGAAATGGATTGCTCTCAAAGTGCACATACCTGAGGGTTATTCCAGAAAGCTGGATTAGTGAGTTAGTGAGATCCGTCAAACCAGAATTTGAGCAACCTCAGAATTTCCGGTTTCAGAAAGTGAGCTCGACGTATAGCCTGATCAGAAACCATAGCAACGAATGCTCTATAGCAAACCTTCTACCTACAAGGTTAACTTGAGGGGGCTTCTCCGCCAATCAGATTATTGTACGACAGTATGGCCTGTTGCCTGGCTACCCAGACTCCTTGCTCCTGCCAAATGCTACGCAGAATTTAGTGAGTTGTCAGGCTATATGGACCTGCATTGTTTGCCATGCATTACAAAGGGAAATGAATTAATGGACATTGAATAGATCATTTTACAGTGCCTTCAGAATGTATTCACACCCCTTGACTTTTTCCACATTTTGTTGTGTTACAGCCTGAATTTAAATTTTGTGTCACTCAATACCCCATAATGTAAAAGTGGAATTATGTTTTTAGAAATGTTTACAAATTAATTAAAATGAGAAGCTGAAATGTCTTGAGTCAATTATTCAAGCCTAAATAAGTTCAGGAGTAAAAATGTGCTTAACAAGTCACATAATAAGTTGCATGGACTCACTCTGTGTGCAATAATAGTGTTTGACATGATTTTTAAATGACTACCCCACCTCTGTACCCCACACATACAATCTGTAATGTCCCTCAGTCGAGCAGTGCAATTCAAGCACAGTGTCAACCACAAGCACCAGGGAGGTTTTCCAATGGTTCGCAAAGAAGGACACCTATTGGTAGAGTGGTAAAAAGAAAAATGACATTGAATATCCCTTTGAGCATGGTGCAGTTATTAATGATACTTTGTATGGTGTATCAATACACCCAGTCACTACTAAGATACAGACACCCTTCCTAACTCAGTTGCCGGAGAGTAAGGAAACCGCTCAGGGATTTTACCATGAGGCCAATGGTGATTTTAAAATAGTTACGGAGTTTAATGGCTGTGATAGGAGATAACTAAGGATTAACAACATTGTAGTTACTCCACAATGCTAACAGAAATGATAGCGTGAAAAGAAGGAAGCCTGTACAAAATACAAAATTCCAACACATGCATCCTGTTTGCAATAAGGCCCTAAAGTAAGGACTAGGGAGTTTTTTTTGTTGATAAAAAGAAACGGAATAGAGTTCAGTCTGCTTTCCAACAGACACTGGGAGATGAATTCACCGTTCAGCAGGACAATTACCTAAAACACAAGGCCAAATATACACCGGAGTTGCTTACTAAGACAACATTGAATGTTCCCGATTGGCCTAGTTACAGTTTTGACTTAAATTGCCTTGAACATGTATGGCAAGACTTGAAAATGGCTGTCTAGCAATAATCAACAACCAACTTGATAGAGCTTGAATAATTTTTTTACGAACAATGGTCAAATATTGTACAATACAGGTGTGCAAAGCTCTCAGAGACATACCCAGAAAGACTAAGAGCTGTAATCGCTGCAAAAGGTGATTCTAACATGCATTGAGTCAGGGGGATGGATACTTATCTAATGAAGATATATTAGTGTTTTATTTTCCATATATTTTTTTTAAACATTGGAATTCTTTTGTGTAGATCGTCGACAAAAAAATTACAATTAAATCTATTTAAATCCCACTTTGTAACAAACTCCTTGTATTTGGTTGCATTTTTATGTCACTGGAAGTTTCCTTTTAAAATATGTGTGTGTGTGTGTGGGGGGGGGGGGGGACAGACACGGTCTTAAAAGGCAAAAAAGTCAGTCAAAAAATGTATCATAAGGATAAGGTTTTGAAGTGTCTGTCCTATATCTAGGAGATATAAGAAAGCTCAGGAAATATATACACTACCGTTCAAAAGTTTGGGGTCACTTAGAAATGTCCTTGTTTTCCATGAAAACATACATGAAATTAGTTTGAATAGGAAATATAGCAAAATGAATAGGACATGTAGTCATTGACAAGGTTAGAAATAATGATTTTTAATTGAAATAATAATTGTGTCCTTCAAACTTTGCTTTCGTACAAAAATCCTCCATTTGCAGCAACTACAGCCTTGCAGACCTTTGGCATTCTAGTTGTCAATTTGTTGAGGTAATCTGAAGAGATTTCACCCCATGCTTCCTGAAGCACCTCCCACAAGTTGGATTGGCTTGATGGGCACTTCTTACGTACGGTCAAGCTGCTCCCACAACAGCTCAATAGGGTTGAGATCCGGTGACTGTGCTGGCCACTCCATTATAGACAGAATACCAGCTGACTGCTTCTTCCCTAAATAGTTATTGCATAGTTTGGAGCTGTGCTTTGGGTCATTGTCCTGTTGTAGGAGGAAATTGGCTCCAATCAAGCGCCGTCCACAGGGTATGGCATGGCGTTGCAAAATGGAGTGATAGCCTTCCTTCTTCAAGATCCCTTTTACCCTGTACAAATCTCCCACTTTACCACCACCAAAGCACCCCCATACCATCACATTGCCTCCACCATGCTTGACAGATGGCATCAAGCACTCCTCCAGCATCTTTTCATTTGGTCTGAGTCTCACAAATGTTCTTCTTTGTGATCGGAACACCTCAAACTTCGATTTGTCTGTCCATAACATGTTTTTCCAATCTTCCTCTGTCCAGTGTCTGTGTTCTTTTGCCCATCTTAATATTTTCTTTTTATTGGCCAGTCTGAGATATGGCTTTTTCTTTGCAACTCTGCCTAGAAGGTCAGCATCCTGGAGTTGCCTCGTCACTGTTGATGTTGAGACTGGTGTTTTGCGGGGTACTATTTAATGATGCTGCCAGTTGAGGACCTGTGAGGCATCTGTTTCTCAAACTAGACACTCTAATGTATTTGTCCTCTTGCTCAGTTGTGCACCGGGGCCTCCCACTCCTCTTTCTATTCTGGTTAGAGCCAAATTGCGCTGTTCTGTGAAAGGTGTAGTCCAGAGCTTTGTACGAGATCTTCAGTTTCTTGGCAATTTCTCGCATGGAATAGCCTTCATTTCTCAGAACAAGAATAGACTAGTTTCAGAAGAAAGTTCTTTGTTTCTGGACATTTTGAGCCTGTAATCGAACCCACAATTGCTGATGCTCCAGATACTCAACTAGTCTCAAGAAGGCCAGTTTTATTGCTTCTTTAATCAGCACAACAGTTTTCAGCTGTGCTAACATAATTGCAAAAGGGTTTTCTAATGATCAATTAGCCTTTTAAAATGATAAACTTGGATTAGCAAACACAACGTGCCATTGGAACACAGGACTGATGGTTGCTGATAATGGTCCTCTGGTGAGTAATGGCGCTGGAGGGGATGGCTGCCGTTTTATGGACTCTTAACCAACCGTGATATTTTGTGTGTTTTTTCGCATTGTTTTTAAATTATTTTGTACATAATGTTGCTGCTACCATCTCTTATGATCGAAAAGAGCTTCTGGACATCAGAACAGCGATTACTCACCTTGTACTAGATTCATAATTTTTATTTAATGAGTCGGACGAGAGGGATTTGCTCCAGACACCCGACAGGGCTCTCATCCCCGTCATTCGCAGTAGAAAGAAAAGGAGATATCGCGGAAGGAGATCGGGGTGCTTGGTAAGGAGCCGGCGACGAGTGTCTAATCTGCCTTTGCCATCGATACTATTGGCCAATTTACAATCGCTTGGGAATAAAATGGACGAACTAGAGGCACGAATATCCTACCAACGGGACATTAAAAACTGTAATATCTTATGTTTCACAGAGTCGTGGCTGAATGATGACATGAATAACATACAGCTGGCGGGTTATACACTGTATCGGCAGGATAGAACAGCAGCCTCTGGTAAGACAAGGGGTGGCGGTCTATTAATATTTGTAAACAACAGCTGGTGCACGATATGTAAGCTCCTCAGATCCTCAAAAGGTTATACAGCTCCACCATCGAGAGCATCCTGACTGGTTGCATCACTGCCTGGTATGGCAACTGCTCGGCCTCCGACCGCAAGGCACTACAGAGGGTAGTGCGTATGGCCCAGTACATCACTGGGGCCAAGCTTCCTGCCATCCAGGACCTCAATACTAGGCGGTGTCAGAGGAAGGCCCTAAAAATTGTCAGACTCCAGCCACCCTAGTCATAGACTGGTCTCGCTGCTACCGCACGGCAAGCGGTACCGGAGTGCCAAATCTAGGTCCAAGAGGCTTCTCCTTTCCCAGATGTTTAGTTCATTTTATTCCGATCTCCTCTGCATTATGGTAGCCATCTGCTGCAGCCTGTCAACTATGCCTCTGCCTATCCCTGTTCTCTCCTCTCCGCACAGGCTACGCAAACGCCTCACACCGCGTGGCTGCTGCCTCTCTAACCTGGTGGTCCCTGCACGCACGACCCACGTGGAGTTCCAGGTCTCAGGCAGCCTCTGGAACTGCCGTTCTGCTGCCAACAAGGCAGACTTCATCCCAGCCTATGCTACCCTCCAGTCCCTCGACTTCTTGGCGCTGACGGAAACATGGATTACCACTGAAAACACTGCTACTCCTGCTGCTCTCTCCTCGTCTGACCATGTGTTCTCGCATACCCGAGAGCATCTGGTCAGCGGGGTGTGGCACAGGAATCCTCATCTCTCCCAAGTGGACATTCTCAATTTTTCCCCTGACCCATCTGTCTATCTCCTCATTTGAATTCCATGCTGTCACAGTCACTAGCCCATTTAAGCTTAATATCCTTGTCATCTATCGCCCTCCAGGTTCCCTTGGATAGTTCATCAATGAGCTTGACGCCTTGATAAGTTACTTTCCTGAGGATGGCTCACCCCTCACAGTTCTGGGGGATTTCAACCTCCCTACGTCTACATTTGACTCATTTCTCTCTGCCTCCTTCTTTCCACTCCTCTCCTCTTTTGACCTCACCCTCTCACCGTCCCCCCCTACTCACAAGGCAGGCAATATGCTTGACCTCATCTTTACTAGATGCTGTTCTTCTACTAATCTCACTGCAACTCCCCTCCAAGTCTCCGACCACTACTTTGTATCCTTTTCTCTCTCCCTCTCCTCCAACACTACTCACTCCGCCCCTACACAGATGGTAATGCGCCGTCGCAACCTTCGCTCTCTCTCTCCCGCTACTCTCTCCTCTTCCATCCTATCATCTCTTCCCTCTGCTCAATCCTTCTCCCTCCAATCTCCTGATTCTGCCTCCTCAACCCTCCTCTCCTCTCTTTCTGCATCCTTTGACTCTCTATGTCCCCTATCCTCCCCTTTACTCCAACCCCCCCCCCCAGAAAAAAATAAATAAATAAAAAAAACATTGTAAAGTGGTTATCCCACTGGCTATAAGGTGAATGCACCTATTTGTAAGTCGCTCTGGATAAGAGCGTCTGCTAAATGACGTAAATGTAAATGTAAATGTTCTAAACAGATTCTACCCCCAAGCCATAAGACTCCTGAGCAGCTAATCAAATGGCTACCCAGACTATTTGCATTGCCCCCCACCCCTCTTTTACGCTGCTGCTACTCTCTGTTTATTATCTATGCATAGTCACTTTAATAACTCTACCTACTTGTACATATTACCACAATTACCTCGACTAAACGGTGCCCCCGCACATTGACTCAGTACCGGTACCCCTGTATATAGCCTCGCTATTGTTATTTTTACTGCTGCTCCTTAATTATTTGTTACTTTTATTTCTTATTAGTTTATATTTTTTGGTATTCTTTCTTAAAACTGCATTGTAAGTAAGCATTTCACTGTAAGGTCTACACCTGTTATATTCGGCACATGTGACAAATAAAAATGGATTTGATTTTGATTTGATTTGTACGCCTATATAGATATTCCATAAAAAATCAGGCGTTTCCAGCTACAATAGCCATTTACAACATTAACAATGTCTACACTGTAATTCTGATCAATTTGATGTTATTTTAATCGACAAAAAAATTGCTTTTCTTTAGAAAACAAGGACATTTCTAAGTGACCCCAAACTTTTGAACGGTAGTGTATATATATTTTTTGGACACATATTTAACCCCTTATTTCTGTTGGCACAAAACTACCTCCATACTTCCATTTGTTTGTATGGGTTACCTTCAGACGAGTCCAGTGACACTTGTGGGGGTCATAGAGTCAAAACAGAGAACACCATCGTGTATGTGAGAGTCTCTCCTTTCCATAGAGTGGCCATTAGTTTTGTAGGCCAAACTGTTCGGACCCTACAGACGTTTTCGTGAGAAGACCAATTTTCGGGATGTCTGATGGTCTGACAAACACAGCTGTAGCTCGGCCACCTTCCACTGCAGATGCGGAAGGTCGACATAGGCGGATGTGGTGGATTGAGATGCAGCACATTCAAAAAAACGTGATAGCTTAAAGTGATGGATTTTGATGGGGATTTTTAAATTATGTTACTTAGATTGACGCACATGTGCCTAATTCAACCCGCAGATTTTCCAAACGTCATTGGTGCTATAGATGGGACACATATCCCCATTCAAAAACCCTCTGGACCAAATGAAGGAGACTACATGAATAGAAAATATTTTCTCATCATAAACAAACAGGTAGCTATTGAATACTATAGCCTACACTTTCAAGAAACCAAATCATTTTCAGAAACAGTCATTAAACTTGTTCTTCCTTACATATTTTGTCAGATGATCTGTGACTCCCATCGGGTTACAACTAAACATAGACCACGTTGTTGCCGGTGTTGTCATGAAAAGCACTCTATGAATTCAATAAATTATTATTCATCCTACTTAGGCTATGGAATGGGCCTACCATTTCAATTGTGACAGGCTACTACAACTTAAATATTAGGCTATAGCCTTGACACATAATATCACCAGCGTTGCAATAAAAGTGCTCTATAAAGTGAAAGCATTATTACTAATCACTATTATAATCACCCATGTGTGTAACCTAGGCCTATTAGATATTGGAATCGTGCACTTCACTTACGCATTTACCAGTGGTGTAGTGGTGCCTGCAGAAGTGGGTACTGTATACTGTAATTTGTCAAAATAAATCCAAAACGGCCCGCCCGGTGCAGGAAAGGCGCCCTTGTGTAAAACGGTTTTCACTCTCAAAGTCACATTCTTAAAATAATACAACTAACAAATTGGATGTTCTAAGTCCACAACAATGCTTAAACCACATTAGGAGACCACTTTTGAGGTCTTGGAAAAATCTAAGAAATTTGGATTAGCAGTGTTTCTGTAGCGCACATGAGAAAGAGTTTGCAAAACAAATGGCCACTGGATTGATGCAAATAATCATGAGATCATGATACCAGGTAGGCATTTTTTAAATACATTTTTTATTAAATGTTGACAATTATTCCTGCACAATCACATAATATACAACTGAACAGTAATTCATCCTACACTAATTGTTATTTTCTTGCCCACCCACTTTTAACCCCACCCCTCACCCAATTTCCCATCTTCACTTTTCCCAACAACCCCACCCAGCTCTTCCCTATGGATGGGAAAACAGCAGACATATCATTACAAGCAAGTCATAAACATAAATAATAACACAAGAAACCAAGCAAAAACTACAAGTACAATTATTCAAACATTGGTATTAAATTGGTTGTTGAAGTACAGTTATTGGTCTAGATTTAGTGGTACATTTCAATTCATTTATTTATTCATCATTATATTTTCCTAAGTGGTTCCGTCTGACACACATCATCGTTTTATTTCCTCACCTTCAGAGTTATTTAATAGTCTGTGACAGTGCCTCTCAGATCGACCTCCGCGCCTCCCGGCCACTCCAAATACCGACACCAGCACAACAGACAACACAGGTCCAGGGTTTGCTAGTTAAATGGCTATTTCGATCTGGTGTGCCAAATCCGGGACGGAGCAAGCAACCGGAGAGGCCGGGGGCCAAGAGGGCCAGACCCGGACGCACCTGTCTACATAGATTGTTAGTCTGTAAACATATATATTGAACAAAATATACACACAACATGCAACAATTTCAACGATTTTAATGAGTTACAGTTCATATAAGGAAATCAGTCAATTGAAATAAATAAATTAGGCCCTAATCCATGGATTTCACGACTGGACAGGGGCACAGCTATGGGTGGGCCTGGGAGAGCATAGGCCCACCCACTGGGGAGCCAGGCCCAGCCAATCAGAATGAGTCTTTCCCCACAAAAGGGCTTTATTACAGACAGAAATACTCCTCAGATTCATCAGCTGTCAAGAAGCTGATTAAACAGCATGATCATTACACAAGTGCACCTTGTACTGGGGACAATAAAAGGCCACCGTAAAATGTGTAGTTTTGTCACACAACACAATGCCACAGACTTCTCAAGTTTTGAGGGAGCGTGCATTTGGAATGCTGACTGCAGGAATGTCCACCAGAGCTGTTGCCAGAGAATGTAATGTTCATTTCTCTACTACCATAAGTTTCCTCCAACGTCGTTTTAGAGAATTTGGCAGTACATCCAGCCAGCCTCACAACCGCAGACCACGTGTAACTGTGCCAGCCCAGGACCTTCACATCCAGCTTCTCCACCTCCGGGACCATCTGAGACCAGCCACCTGGACAGCTGATGAAACTGTGGGTTTGCACAACCGAAGAAACCATCTCAGGGAAGCTCATCTACGTGCTCGTTGTCCTGATCAGGGTTTTGACCTGACTGCAGTTCAGCGTCGTAACCTACTTCAGTGGGCAAATGCTCACCTTCTATGGCTACTGGCACGCTGGAGAAGTGTGCTCTTCACTGATGAATCCCAGTTTCAACTGCGTCAGGCAGACGGCAGACAGCGTGTATGGTGTCCTGTGGGCGAGCGGTTTCCTTAT
This sequence comes from Coregonus clupeaformis, assembly GCF_020615455.1. Classification (NCBI taxonomy): domain Eukaryota; kingdom Metazoa; phylum Chordata; class Actinopteri; order Salmoniformes; family Salmonidae; genus Coregonus; species Coregonus clupeaformis. Next base: position 45,528,827 of record NC_059207.1, read on the forward strand.
GTCAACATTGTGAACATAGTGTCCCATAGTGGGGTTATGGTATGGGCAGGCATAAGCTATGGACAATGAACACAATTGCTTTTTATCTATGGCAATTTGGTTGCACAAAGATACTGTGATGAGATCCTGAGGCCCATTGTCGTGCCATTCATCCACCACCATCAACTCATGTTTCAGTATGAAAATGCACAGCCCGATGTCGCAAGGTTTTGTACACAATTCCTGGAAGCTGAAAATGGCCCAGTTCATCCATGGCCTGCAAACACACCAGACATGTCACCCATTGAGCGTGTTTGGGATGCTCAGGATCGTCGTGTAGGACAGCGTGTTCCAGTTCCCGCCAATATCCAGCAACATTGCACAGCCATTGAAGAGGACTGGGACAACATTCCACAGGCCACAATCAACAGCCTGATCAACTCTATGCTAAGGAGATGTGTCACGCTGCATGAGGCAAATGGTGGTCACACCAGATACTGACTGGTTTTGTTATCCACACCCCTAACTTGTTTTTAAGGTATCTGTGACCAACAGATGCATATCTGTATTCCCAGTCATGTGAAATCCATAGATTAGGGCCTAAAATATTTATTTCAATTGACTGAATTCATTATATGAACTGTTACTCAGTCAAATCTTTGAAATTGTTACATGTTGCAGGTTATATTTTTATTCAGTGTAGAATTTTAAATTGCAACATTTTATGTCTCAGATTGTACGAGCACGAATGAGTAGTATCGCAGATATTTTCCCATTCCTCATTTGCAATACTTTCCGCAACTCTGCTTCCCATTTGACACAAAGATTATCTGGAAAGGAATCAAGAATCAAGAAGGCATGAATACAATTTAGAAATCAATTTTATCTTCCTATTCATATTCCTCAGAACCAATTCAATATTTGAGGTTTTTGGCACATTCAAATCATGTCGTTTGGTAAATACAAGATGTCTCATCTGTAAAAAATACAACATTTGAGGATGGTGTTATGATGAGTTTCTGGTATTGAGAAGTTCAAGATGCAAGAATTTACCTAGACATTCTGGGGAGATTTTATACAGAGTATTTATTTGATCACAAGCCCGTGGGTTCATCTAACAAACGGACATAGCCTTGCCCCATTGTCAGTTGAACTGCCCATACACACAAATCTCACAGCTTTTATACTCTTGGTTACACATTTCTTCAACCCCATCTGGCCATCGTCAATGAGCACTCCCATTCTTTGATGTTATTACTCTTTACCCCAAGTCATATATCCTGTCCATCCATCATGCTATCCTAAACATCAGTAATCTCCTTTGACATAAGGAATGTAGACTCAGTGGAACCAAGTCAATTATCCCCTAACTCTTCCCTGGTCCACACAATACTATGACATGACATCATTACAGATGGTATTTTGTACACAGACTGTAGTTTATTCAATGAAAGGAATGACCCTTCATAAAATAGATTTTGAACTTCTTTGATGCCTCTATCATACCAAGGCTTAAACATACCATCATTAAATATCTTAGGCTGAGATGGGTTTCTCCAGATAGGATAAGGGGATAAGGGGAGGGCCCATTTCAAGAATGTATGGGCTGTAATAACTTTCCCTTTTTTTGCCCCAAAGTAAATAATATAATGTAGCACAGTGGGCTTCCATCTTTACTCAGGCCTCCGGTGATTGCACCCTCCATTGTCTAATTGCTCTTATCTGGGCGGCGCAGTAGTACAATTTTTGATGGGGTAGACCCAAACCTCCTGTTTTATATGGTAGGTATAGAAGGTTAATTTCGAACCCTAGGGTACTGTCTTTCCAAATAAAATGTATAAATAAATAGGCTTTGGATCTTGGAAAATAAATGTTTCAGTACCATAATGGGCAGAGTCTGGAACAGATAGTTAAATCTGGGTAGAATGTTCGTTTTAATTATATTCACTCTCCCTAAAAAGGAAATTGGCAATCATTTCCGTCTTGTAATATCGCTTTCAATTTTAGATATAATAGGGAGATAATTGATTTTATATGCATCGTCAAGTTTACAAGGGATCAACACCCCAAGATACTTAATGTGCTCATGAGACCATTTCCATGGGAAATAACTTTCTAGTGATTCAGCATCGAATTTAGAAATTGTCATTGTCAGTTTTAAACCAATTTACTTGGTATCCTGAAATAGAGCTAAATACATTGAAAATAAGATTCTGGGTTTGACAAATAGAGCAAAATATCATCAGCATATAATGAGTTCACCTGCGACTAAGCCCCGACTTGAATTCCAGTAAAATCGGTTGAAAGGCGGATGGCTGATGCGAACGGCTCGGTAGCCAGGGCAAATAGATAAGATTTGATAAGATAAAAGGACTAGAGCTACACCCATTAGTGTTCACCAGGACTTTAGGAGAGTTAAACAGTGTCTTGACCCATGAACAGAACATAGAACCAACTTAAAATCTCTGTAGAACCAGTACAAGATCATTTCATTCTACTCCATCGAAAGCCTTTTAGGCATCAAGAGATAGTACTACTTTGGGAGAGGTATGATCCTTAGAGAGGTAGATAATGTTCAACAATCTGTGTAAATTGTCTGAAGATGAACAGCCCTGGATAAATTAGCTTTTGAATTATTTGTTCCATACGACACACTGTCTTTGTGATAATTTTATATAGTCTACGTTTAATAAAGACAAGGTGATACGAACCACATTGCAAAGGATCCTTATCTTTTCTTTATTTTTATAATGTGATCATTGCAGCGTTGAGACTCTCTGGAAGGATGCCTTTCAACAGAGCTGTGGTGATCCTTGCCTTGAGAGGGTTTAGTAGCTTTTCTGCTTTTCCATCTACCAGAAGATGGTTAGACATATCATTAGGATCACTATATGTTTCCTGTTCCTTAATTGTTTGAAACCTGGATGTTTTACTTGATATTATGAGGCATGTCTTAGGGCTCGGCGATATGGCCTAAAAATCATATCTAGATTTTTTCAAACATATGGGCGATTCACGATATATATCTCGATTTTTGTTCTCTAAATAAGCTTTGTTGTACAATTAAAAGGTCAAATACACTGCATTTCAAACATTCAGAAATAATGTAATGAATTCAGGGCTTGTGAAGTTATACAGTACATGACCCAAAGTAGGTGGACACCTGCTAGTCAAACAGCTCATTCCAAAATCATCGGCATTAATATGGAGATGGTCCCCCCTTTGCTGCTATAACAGCCTCCACTCTTCTGGGATGGCTTTCCACTAGATGTTGGAATATTGCTGCGGGGACTTGCTTCCATTCAGCCACAAGTGCATTAGTGAGGTCGGGCACTGATGTTGGGCGAGTAGGCCTGGCTCACAGTCGGCGTTCCAATTTATCCCGAAGGTGTTCGATGGGGTTGAGGTCAGGGCTCTCTGCAGGCCAGTCAAGTTCTTCCAGACTGATCTCGACACACCATTTGTATATGCACCTCGCTTTGTGCACGGGGGCATTGTCATGCTGAAACAGGAAAGGGCCTTCCCCAAACTGTTGCCACAAAGTTGGACGGACATAATCATCTAGAATGTCATTGTATGCTGTAGCGTTAAGATTTCCCTTCACTGGACCGAACCATAGAAAACAGCACCAGACCATTATTCCTCATCCACCAAACTTTACAGTTGGCACTATGCATTCGGGCAGGTAGCGTTCTCCTGGCATCCGCCAAACCCAGATTTGTCCATTGGACTGCCAGATGGTGAAGTGTGATTCATCACTCCAGAGAACGCGTTTCCACTGCTCTAGAGTCCAATGGTGCGAGCTTTACACCACTCCAGCCGACGCTTGGCATTGCGCATGGTGATCTTAGGCTTGTGTGTGGCTGCTCAGCCATGGAAACCAATTTCATGAAGCTCCCGACGAACAGTTATTGTGCTGACGTTGCTTCCAGAGGCAGTTTGGAACTCGGTAGTGAGTGTTGCAACAGAGGACAGACGATCTTTACACGCTTCAGCACTCGGTGGTCCCGTTCTGTGAGCTTGTGTGGCCTACCACTTCGCAGCTCAGCTGTTGTTGCTCCTAGACATTTCCACTTCACAATAACAGCACTTACAGTTGACATGGGCAGCTTTAGCAAGGCAGAAATTTGACGAACTGACTTGTTGGAAAGGAGGCATCCTATGACAGTGCCAGGTTGAAAGTCACTGAGCTCTTTAGTAAGGCCATTCTAATATTTGTCTATGGAGATTGCATGGCTGTGTGCTCGATTTTATACACCTGTCATAACGGGTGTGGCTGAAATAGCCAAATCCACTACTTTGAAGGGGTGTCCACATACTTTTGTATATATAGTGTACCTAGGCTAAATCACAACAATGAGACGCACTAATCATTTCATTATTTATCAAAATAGTTTAACCTGCTTTTTTTGCAATAATCACTTATCTGTCTATGAAAATGCCATTTTTTGTAAAGAAAAGAACCAGAACCATGCATAATACACATTCACTAATAATGACTAACTTCTTGTAGCCGGCATTAGGCTATAGAAAAGTAACACAGGTCTCATAAGCAATCTCTCAAACACAATTGAACATTTATAAAACACAGACTAGACAGCTAGTATAACAGTCTTTGTATAAAATGCAGCTCGTCGCCTGCCTTCCTGCCTTTGGGACGACTCCCATTGTTAGGGCGGAGATGTGCATCTCATCATTATATACAGATCAAATGGGAAGGTGCACACAGCACAGGAGTCGAAACCAAAAAGACAAGATGAGAAAAAGCCAACAAACGCTCATAAAAAAATAAAAAATACAAAAAACCTTGATTCTTGCCATACAGGCATTTGGAATATCGCGCAAAAATATACATTCGAATGAATTCTATACGTCGCCCAGCCCTAGCATGTCTTAACTTGCTTCAAAGTAGCCTATAGCCAAAATCCCCCATAGAAACGTTGAGGCAATTATTTTATGAAGACTGCCTCATATGCGCTCTCCTGTTCTTTTGGTTTTTAAATAAACTTTCTTTCATTGTGTAGCAGCAAAAGGCATTATCCTAGTCATATTAGCAACCCATGATAGTTGTTGCATCTTTAGATCTCCCCTCTTTCTAAATTCGAACTGATATTTCCATGTCTGTCCATGGCACCTCTCGCATGTGTGGTGCACATTTTAGGACAGTGTTTTCCCGCAAATTGGATTTTGGAACATTAGCTCGTACCGCTGTGTGCACATTTATCAACATTTGAAGCTATACATTCTGATCAGTTCCATCAGCCTTAATTGACACGGTGTATATCTCCACTACATTACTTTGATACACACTGTGGGGATTAAGAGTATACGCAATACCCACAAAAAAATGGTGGGTATATGGCGTATACCTGTGTATACCCTCCACTACACCACTGGCATTTACTCTGTCTACAATTTTCTGCCAGGCTCCCGCTCTCGCTTTTGCAGTGGTGGATGTATTAATTCATTTGGTAAATATGTGAACATATTCGTTGTATGTTGTTACAATTGTTTCTTGTTCTAAAGTTCTGTCTTTTGACTCCATTTCTCAAATGTTTTCTATCATCGACATGAGGACCTTTTTGAATGCACAATCTGCACTTCGCTTAGCCTAATTACTTAAAAGAAAAGCAGCCGTTCTGGAACCAAGAAATCCCAGACATGTTCAGGGATCCTAAATTGGTCAAACAATCTTTCTGGAACACCCCCTGGTCTAAACCAGATGCTTGTTTGAAAGACAGAACATAAAACAGTAGCAGACACTGTAGGGTCACACTAGGGACAAATACCTAACTGTAGGACTCTGTCTGGTCTCCATGGAGACAGACTGGAATGATGGCCATTTTGAGACAGACTGCAGTGTTGGTCAATACCTATTTTTGAAGGTTGGTCAAAATAAAATAAACATGCAGCTCTCACAAGTAGAACTGTAATAGTAATGGACCTGGCACAAGCAGAGCTGCTTTGTCACATAATATAAAGATTCAAATAATTTCTAGAACATTAGTTTGCCTGTGTAAGATTGCAGCCCAATGAAGGGCATATTACTGTGACAAAGAATACATGAGACAGCCACCTTCGTCAGTAAAGATGAATAAAGTGGTTAGGAATAATTTCTATCCAACATTTGGAGTAGTACAGTATTAAATAAAATGATGAACATTCAATAAAAATTAGCTTCAGAATATGCGATCTACCAACTGATTCAACTGGTAGATCAACGTTTCTTTTTTGTCATCCAAAACCTTGGTCTTCATTACATTAAATCACATGTACTATTGTGTTGCTACTGTTTTTCATTCAATTGCTCAGACATGCAGACAACTAGGCACAGTTTAGTATTTGTTCAAAATAACATTGACAGTGCAAATACAGTAATATTCCATATTCAGTATTTTTCCAGAAAGGTAGCATGATTAAAAAACAATATAAATTCACATTCTCAATAAGACTTGTGTGCTACATAATAATAATAATAATAATAATAATAATAATAATAATAATAATAATAATAATAATAATAAAAATAACAAAAACATCAATGATGTCAGAGTACTCAGAGACAGACTGTCTGGTCCCGCTCACCCTGTGCTCTGTCTGTCAGTGCAGGAGCGTTACAGTTGACAGCCCTGCTGCCCATCTTAATGTACAAAGCCTGTGCTTCTAAGGCTATAGTCTGATGAGTGTGGGGGGTGGGGGGTTGGGGAATTAGTTGGTAAATTCAGTCTGTAACAGTGGTCAGACAGTATGAATGAATTGGACAAGGGTATTGGTATGGGATAAGAGAAGGGATACAGAGAGATCTTAGACTGCTCTGGACCACTGTGCTAGGATTGCATGGGGAGGATAAACAGGGTATCTGAAAGAAAGGTTTAGTCCAGAGGCACCTCTTTGGGTATGAGTTCCTGGGGCACGGTGGCTTTTTTGGACTCTCATCTTGTCCAGCCCGAATAGCAGGTCCAGCTGGGTGATGGGCCGCAGACACTCCTCCACCCCTGCTCTGGAGACGGATGGCACAAAGGTCAGAGGTCAAACATAGATGCAGACACAGGTGTTTCATGCAACCTGGACTCAGGTTGCATGAAACATAGTAAATGTAAATCTGTCTCCAGTTATTATATGTTGTGTTTCGTACGGTATGTAGAAATTTGTGGCTGTCCATTATCCATTTCGTATTATATGTTACGAATAAAAATGTGTATGATATGTTACGAACTGCAATTCGAACAATATGCTACGAATTTGCAATACTTATATGTTACAAATTTTAATTTGTTGTTGCTAACGCTAACGTTAGCTAGGCTAGGGGTTAAGGTTAAGAGTTAGGTTAAAGGGTTAACTAACATGCTAAGTAGTTGCAAAGTAGCTCAAAGGTAGTAAGTAGTTGCAAATTTGCAAATGAGCTAAAACGCTAAAGTTGTCCGTGTACGCAATCTTTGGGTTGCTAGACGTTCGCATTATACGCCCACCCGTCCTCCCTGACCAACCACCCTCCTTTCGTTTTGGCCTTAAGTAACCTTCTGTCTTATGTAACCATATCAAACGTAACATACTAATTTATACCGTAACTTACAGTTACATTCAGGATAGCAAAAAGGCCAAAGACCAGTAGTTTGATGCCTGAGTTGATAAAAGTGACCTGTCTTCCTCGTCGACCTCCTGCATCTGCTGAGCTATCTGTTTCACCTGCTGCTTGCGGACAAAGTCTCTAACACGGTACATGGCAGAATCACGACACAGCTCCCTGAGGTCACTGCCCTGATGAACCCTCCAACTTCTCTGCTATCTCCTTCAGATTAATGGCATTGCTTAGCTGAGGAGGAGAGGGGAAAATACTGTGAGTATGGTTGCATGATAAATAATCAATATTGGTTTGGTTTTTATGTCATTGTAACAGCTGTCATTGGAATGCACCAAGGTTTATGTTTAGAAACAGGCTAGTTCTGGGAGCAAACAAAGAATACAAGAGAAAATGTTTACTTACATTTTCTCCTGCCAGGATCAACTTCAGGATCTCTGCCCTCTGTCTTGTGATCTATAGAAGTACATGACAATGAGAAACACAGGTTTTTACATGACAACTTGATCATCAGAGAGCGCATCCACAACTAAACTGACATACTTGTTCAAGCCACATACATGTTCAGGCCACATCCAAGTTGTAGTGTGTGTGTGTCTCACCGGTAGGCCCACGTGAAAGGTGGTGGGCATCCTGCGCAGTATAGCTGGGTCCAGATCCTGTGGTCTATTGGTGGCCCCCATCACCATCACCTGCAAGAACAATACCAGAACATTACCTAACTGTACAACAAGCACAACCTAAGATCTAAAGTAAGACATTAGACCAAGGGCCAATACTCAATACACACTGACAGAGAATAATAAACATTTCCATTTAATGTAAGAGCAAATAGGACAAATCTAACTATGGAGGTGAGTTGGTGGAGGTACCGGGCTGCTTGCCCCAGTCTCCAGCCCATCCCACAGGCTCATAAACTGGGCCTTCATCATGACTGTGGCCTCATGGTCCAAACTGGAGCGATTCCTCAGGAAGGAGTCTGAAAAAGAAGATGGAGTCAATTTAAAATTCTGAAAGTAAACATATATGATTATATAATGATTGAGGTTGAAAAATCTGTAAATGATATCAGTCAAGAGAGGTATTAGGCTACTGGATATTTAATTAGTACAGTGTGTGAATGGCTATCACCCAGTATCAATATCTAATGGTTCACAAAGTAGTTTTAAAACCAGTGAGAGATACGAAACACTCACCAATTTCATCTATGAAGATGATACATGGCTGGATCTTGACAGCCAATGTGAAGACAGCAGCAGTCAGCTGATATTAGGGCTTCTAACTTTCTCACTTATCATTACTCACGATTAATTCAGAACTATCCATAATCATGGTAGCATCCATATTAATGTAGAAGTGTTTAGAAACATATTTTATTCTTATTTCCAATAAAAGTGACTCTAAAATGACAATACATTATTTACCATTAATTTGTATTGGGCATAAAATAATCTGAAACACAACCAAAACAAACAGAAAATCGATCCAACAAGTTTGTAGAGTCACAAGCTTGACATAATCATTGCGTGCTAGGAGCATAGGACCAAAGACTAAACGTTTGACTACTTTAATACACAAAGTGCTGGAGTACAGAGCCAAAACAACAAAAAATATGTCAGTCCCAATACTTTTGGAGCTCACTGTATATCACCATGTTTTAGATGATTCAGATCTAAAACATAAACAATGTGTGCATACCCTTTGCTTGACCCATTTGATGCTGTAGTAGGTGGCAGCCCCAAAGATGGACAGTCTCACCATCATGCCACTACTTCATTCTGAGACAGAGGGCGCATCAGCACCTCTTGAGGAATGTCTTTCAGCAACATCTCAGCAACCAGGTGTCAGCCCATTGGCAGAGAAAGTCAATATGAGGTGAGCAGGGAACTACCTGAAATAGAAACTGAAAGGACATAAAAGACAGTTTCAACAATGTACTGTAGCAACTTCCTGAAGGATGAGCTGTTAGTTTCACAGCTGAGGTCAAGCTTAATCTTGTAACCAGCTAGCCCAATATTGGACTAAAGGAGCCTAACATTACTCCTTAGTCCAAGGCCCTTACATGTTCTGTTTAAAGGCAAAATTGTCTCGAAGCCAAAACAGCCAAATACTCCATCTAAACAGGAATCGATTCTCAATTGCGGTACGGTTCTAGAAAAATAAAACCCTTTACTTTCATATCACAAAATTAATTTCACAAATGCAAACTATACACTTACTGTACACTGTTTTAACCAGTTTTAACACAGTTGCAGCCGACAGTATTTTTCAGTGACACCATGTTTGTGGCGTCTGTGTTCCGTTTACACACAGGTATTCAGAGACACAGGTAGCTAATTGGCATAGGTAGTCCACTCAGTCTCAGTGGTGTAAAGTACTTAGGTAAAGATACTTTAAAGTACTACTTAAGTAGTTGTTGGGGGTATCTCTACTTTACTATTCATATTTTTGACAACTTTTAATTCATTACATTCCTGAAGAAAAACTCCCATACATTTTCCCTGACACCAAAAAGTACTCGTTACATTTCAAATGTATGTATTTATTTATTTAACCTTTATTTAACTAGGCAAGTCAGTTAAGAACAAATTCTTATTTACAATGACGGCCTACATCAGCCAAACCCGGACAACGCTGGGCCAATTGTGACTCCCAATCACGGCCAGTTGTGATACAGCCTGGAATTGAACCAGGGGGTCTGTAGTGACGCCTCAAGCACTGAGATGCAGTGCCTTAGACCGCTGCGCCATTCGGGAGCCCAGGCAGGTCATAATTATGTTCCAGTTTATACACCCATAAATATAACACATTGTAATCCCTACTGCCTCTGATCTGGCGGAATCAACATACTCAAATACTGCATTTGTAAAAAAAAATATATATATATTTTATCGTCCCATCTGATTTGCTTACTATAATGGATTTGATGTATAGCATTTACTTTTACTCAAGTTTGACAATTTTGTACTTTTTCCACCACTCTACATTTAAAACCAGATACTTTTAGACTTTTACTGGGTGACTTACTTCTACTTGAGTCATTTTCAATTAAGGTATCTATACTCAAGTATGACAGTTGAGTCTTTTTTCCACCACTGCTCAGTCTTGTGTCTGTTCTGTTGTGTTGTTGTTCTATGTGAGATGAAACCACTGTCACAGCCCATATACAATTATCTAGCTAGCTGTATGTGACAGTTCAAAATGCGGTAGCTAGAGCTAGCTACTAACTAAGTTAACAGGTGTAGTTAGCTAGGAACTGCGATCACTGACTGTCAACAGAGAGGAAGAGGCTGTCAACTGCAAGATTTTTAATTGAAAACCATTTGATATTGCTTATTCAGTTAAGAAATGTCTGATACATACTAAACACTCAAGGCGAAGCTAAAAGTTAGCTACAGCTTTGAGCATGAATTGGATTGCTATGGATGTTAGCTAGCTACAATTATAGTACTCGTGCGTCATATAAAACAAATGAATATGTTCAAACTACATAAAATCACTATACATGTATGTGGTAATAGAAATGAATGAAATAATAATATACACTTACGAAAGGTAAGAGATCCCAGTGCGAACTAGCTAGCTACTTTAGCACCATGTGAATTGTTTAAGTGATAATGCCCTCGAAGCCGGCGTTTGGAGGATATATTGGCACGGGTGTAGTTAACAAACCGTGCCAATATATCCTCCTAACACCGGCTTCGAGGGCATTATCACTTTTATACAACGGGTTACCAACATATTCAAATAATGATTGACATATTTTCATTAAAAACGTTATTTTGATTAATTTATTTGTACTATTTCATCCTTCCACAAGATAGTCCCGACACAAATCTAGGGTTGCTATTGTTAGAAATAGCGTAATTCAAATCTGGTATTGGAATAAGAGAAAACATAATCAAGAGATATTCAATCCAAGCTAAATGTATTATATGCAAAATGTATGTATGATAAGTATGATGGTTCGTATACGGGCTCACTGAAATAACACGCAGGGCAGACAGAGAACTGATCCATTGTTACAGGCTCTTTTTTAAATACCCTGACAGTGATAGTTCCCGCTCCTTGCTGGGCCTATCAGGGTAGAGACTGAGCGTGGTTTAGACTTACTCAGCCAATCGTTGGCGCACAGGCTGGTCCCAGCCCCTTGGCGCTTCACTGTTGCACATTGTTGCCAGGCATAACTTGTTATCATCACAACTTGTAGAGTCAGCACCTTTTTGCAGTACATGTCCTTGAGCGCAGTTTAACAGAGGCAGTGTGTATGTGTCTGTGAGAAATACAAGTCTGTCTCACCCTACTCCCTAACATTCCTCACATGAATCACAGCTTGCTATGTGAAACAATTTATATCAGTACAGTACAAACCCATTATGTTTAATCATTAATGCATTCCTTCTAAGCTAGGCATCACATCCAGTTATGAGAAAATAGAACCCCACAATCCCCCTTTTCACACCCACTGGGTGTGAACCCAAAATAAGAAAACCCAAAATAAGAAATTTCAGGAAAATTTAGGATTCCCCGTATTGACACCCTCTAGGGTGTCACTCATTAAAATACAATACAAACAAAAAGAATCACACTTTTATTAATAGGCAATAATGATAATAAAAAGGCATTCAGTCCTTCCATCTACACCCAACTTGTACTAGGTTGGCTACCAGCCACCCAGGAACTTCAAACCTTCACATAAGAAAAGACAAACATTCACAATGGTTAACTTGATTAATAAAGCATAAAACACAGGATTAATAAAACACAAAACACAAGATTATTAAAACATAAAACACAATTACGGAAGTAAATTTTGGCCCCCTTTAGACACCCTCTAGGGTGTCACTCCACCAAGCCTGGTAGGTCATATCCTTCATTCCTTAGGTCGGAGTCCGGGATTGGGCCGTATCTCACCATCTGTTGGGAAACCGCCTGCTCCATCGCCTTTCTCACCAACCCTCGGACACAGGGAATAAGACAACATCCACAAAGAACAAGTATACCCATAGAAGCTATAACTTCACCCAGAATAGTTACAACAATAGTTTTCCATTTACCAAATATGTTATCAAACCAACCGTTTAGGGAGCTATCAATACCAGAGTTCTCAGCCAGTTCGTTCGCCAGCGTGGTGAGTCCCTGAAGCGCTTTGTTGGGGATGAAAGTACAGCACATAGATCCAAACAGAACACAAACTCCGCCCCGCTCAGCCAAAAGCATATCTAAAGCTATTCTATTCTGCCGTGCTATTAAGCTAGTTGCCGCTGTCTGCTCAGCCAATCCCTTTATTGCATCACCAGTTTGGTTTATAAATCTTTGCTGGTTATAGTAAATATAATTTATCCAATCTACGTTTTTATTAATTGTTGACCACCAGAAAAGACTTGATTCAAACCCAGCTGCGATCTGATTCCTAGCTTTGAATTCTTCTGGAACCCCTCGAGGTACTCCTATCCCATCAATATATATCCTTTCATCAAAGGATCCCGGGAGGAGGTCCCACTTTCTACGTGACAACTCACCAGTCTCTGACACGTTTGATTGTTTGCGTATGTAGGTGAGTTCACAATCTGTTATCACCACACAACCATCAGATGTCAGCACAGGCCTGGTTTTGGTTCCTAAAATCCTCTGGCTGCAACAAAGAGGAGAGATTAGTCATGGTCTCTTTAGTTGTAACATTCTCTGTGTGGGAGCAGGAGCTAAGATGCCCTACCCTGTATCCTATCTTATTAGTCCTAGAAAAACAATAATAAGAATCCCCTGAGACTTCAAACGGAGGCAACCTAGGTCGGGGTGACTTTGTTATCGGGGGATACAGATAGTGCAAGTTACTACAAGACTCCTTCACCACATTCCCAGGTGGCTTGAACAATTTAATCATGGAGGATAAACCTGACAGAGAGTTAAAGCCTGTCAAGGGGAATGGAGTAGTTGTTAACCTTGGTTTGGCTGTCCCACAGGCATAACAGTCCTCTTTAGACATAGTTCTTGCCGTAAACTGAATCTATTCCAACCACAGGTTAGGATCTCTATACCCCGTCTCCACCTGTACTACTTCCTTCAGGTCTATAGTTTGCACTATCTTCACCACAGCCCCGGTCTCACTACCTCCCTCAGAGAGGTTTACTCTATAGGGTTCCCCAGTTGAAGAGGATATCTCACTTGTCAGGTCTGTAACCCTGTTTTAGCGTAATTCCGACTTTCAGACAGTACCTACCCTTATATGGGTCGCACTGCCATTTCTGGTAATTCCCTACTTTCACAATACTACACCTGTCCTTAAACTGTGTATGGAGATTTACATATCTCCCCCGCGCTCGGTATGAGCAACTACATAGTCCCAGGATGTATATGGTGACATACATATATATCTCCCATCCTTTACGATACTACCAGCCAGTAGTCCCCAACTGGTCTGCAAAGACCTCAAAAGGTGATGTCCTTCCCTAAAGTCCCTAGTACTTCCCCTTTCCCTATGTCTAGCTGTCTCCTATGCCTTCGTAGACTGTGCTCAGGTATTATTTTATCAACTTGTGTTAGGTTAACTACTACTTCTGGCGGATCAGGAGGATTTGAGTGTGTTAGGAATATGACCCCCACAATCAGACAGCTACCTACCGTCAGGAGACCTGTGAATCCCCACCCTCGCCCTGAGAACATGTCAGACGCCAGAGGCCAACCCATTGCTTTACCTTCTATCGAACTCACACAGGGATGATCAGACAGGGTAAGGGAATCTTCGTTAAGGAGCCAACCCCCGAGCCCTAGTGGTGATCGGTTCTTTCTCCTAACTCTGTGTTTGTTCGTCAGGTGTAGCTGGGTTTACCTTTTTGCAGTGTGTGACATGCACCCAGGTGGATCTCTCAGCTATTCTAATGGCAAAGGCAGTGACCAATATAACCTGATAGGGCCCTTCCCAACAGGCCTGCTTCCAGTTTTTCTTCTTTAGGGACTGGATGCTCACCAGTCACCTGGTTAGATAAAGTGGGTCACCTTCTCCTTTAGTTCACCTGTGGGGCACAAAACCTCTGACATACGGGTGTGGTTAATAAACTATCTTCACACATACATGTTCAGCTCTCAATTTCTATTCTTGTTGTTTTTTTGTTTTTTTTAAAAGTATTTTGTCCTCTCCTTCGTATATATTTATTATTTAATCCTACCATCCCCCTTTTGACACATGTTCTGCTCATGTGTCAATTTTACCACCTACCTAAACAATCACTTAGGTAATATTGGTAATTTATCATCCAATTGCCATCCCTTATTTTTTATTTTTTTAGACTGTCCCTTGCTTCTTTATTGCTCCTACCTTCCTGATCTCATTACTAAATAAATGATCTAGGTAATAGCTGTTTCGCATTAGATTGTGCCTTCCTCTGATTACTGTAGCTCATTGCATTAATTTAGTTTCAAATACCAACTTGTTGTTTATTAAAGCATACTAAAAATGAAATTTAAATGACAACATTTGATAATACCTCAATTTACTTCTATCCCGTAAAAGTAATCCAAGATTTGTACAATTGACTAGCAACAGGAATCCCTCATTCAGGGAAAGCTCTCTCTCTCTCTCTTCTGTTATTTTATGGTTCAAATCATATACAGTGGGGAAAAAAAGTATTTAGTCAGCCCCCAATTGTGCAAGTTCTCCCACTTAAAAAGATGAGAGAGGCCTGTAATTTTCATCAAAGGTACACGTCAACTATGACAGACAAAATGAGATTTTTTTTCTCCAGAAAATCACATTTTAGGATTTTTTATGAATTTATTTGCAAATTATGGTGGAAAATAAGTATTTGGTCAATAACAAAAGTTTCTCAATACTTTGTTATATACCCTTTGTTGGCAATGACACAGGTCAAACGTTTTCTGTAAGTCTTCACAAGGTTTTCACACACTGTTGCTGGTATTTTGGCCCATTCCTCCATGCAGATCTCCTCTAGAGCAGTGATGTTTTGGGGCTGTCGCTGGGCAACACGGACTTTCAACTCCCTCCAAAGATTTTCTATGGGGTTGAGATCTGGAGACTGGCTAGGCCACTCCAGGACCTTGAAATGCTTCTTACAAAGCCACTCCTTCGTTGCCTGGGCGGTGTGTTTGGGATCATTGTCATGCTGAAAGACCCAGCCACGTTTCATCTTCAATGCCCTTGCTGATGGAAGGAGGTTTTCACTCAAAATCTCACGATACATGGCCCCATTCATTCTTTCCTTTACACGGATCAGTCGTCCTGGTCCCTTTGCAGAAAAACAGCCCCAAAGCATGATGTTTCCACCCCCATGCTTCACAGTAGGTATGGTGTCCTTTGGATGCAACTCAGCATTCTTTGTCCTCCAAACACGACGAGTTTAGTTTTTACCAAAAAGTTCTATTTTGGTTTCATCTGACCATATGACATTCTCCCAATCCTCTTCTGGATCATCCAAATGCACTCTAGCAAACTTCAGACGGGCAGGACATGTACTGGCTTAAGCAGGGGGACACGTCTGGCACTGCAGGATTTGAGTCCCTGGCGGCGTAGTGTGTTACTGATGGTAGGCTTTGTTACTTTGGTCCCAGCTCTCTGCAGGTCATTCACTAGGTCCCCCCGTGTGGTTCTGGGATTTTTGCTCACCGTTCATGTGATCATTTTGACCCCACGGGGTGAGATCTTGCGTGGAGCCCCAGATCGAGGGAGATTATCAGTGGTCTTGTATGTCTTCCATTTCCTAATAATTGCTCCCACAGTTGATTTCTTTAAACCAAGCTGCTTACCTATTGCAGATTCAGTCTTCCCAGCCTGGTGCAGGTCTACAATTTTGTTTCTGGTGTCCTTTGACAGCTCTTTGGTCTTGGCCATAGTGGAGTTTGGAGTGTGACTGTTTGAGGTTGTGGACAGGTGTCTTTTATACTGATAACAAGTTCAAACAGGTGCCATTAATACAGGTAACAAGTGGAGGACAGAGGAGCCTCTTAAAGAAGAGGTTACAGGTCTGTGAGAGCCAGAAATCTTGCTTGTTTGTTGGTGACCAAATACTTATTTTCCACCATAATTTGCAAATAAATTCATAAAAAATCCTACAATGTGATTTTCTGGAATTTTTTTCTCTCAATTTGTCTGTCATAGTTGACGTGTACCTATGATGAAAATTACAGGCCTCTCTCATCTTTTTAAGTGGGAGAACTTGCACAATTGGTGGCTGACTAAATACTTTTTTCCCCACTGTATATTATTACCAAATTATAATCTTCTTCACACTTTTCACAGTATTATAAATTACCCTCAACTTAGTAAAATAAACTATCTTAAAGTCCTCCTCTCATGCCTTTAGAATTTACCAGTGTGGATGATTAATTAACACCAGAAAGTTAAAACAGAGTTCAGAGGCAATTGAAATTATTCAACGAACTGTTCCATCCCATTGTATACCAAACATTACCATTATTCTAAATATTTCTTAAATGTTACTTATCCCAAGTGTTCATTAAGTCCTCATGACATTCATTCTCATAAGAAATCATATATACCCCAAACTCAGCCAAAACTGAAAAACTCCATAAAATTCACTGTGCGTGCTCCTCCAAGACCTATCACCCTTGACCTGCTGTAAACCCCCCAAAATTGAAACAACAAGGCTTTATAAACATCATACTAGGTGCGTTTTTTTTTGTTTGAAAAACCCAATTTGAAAAAACAACAACCACAAATAGCCAGGCCCCACTTAAATACTGCCTAACTTCACTACTGCTCCCCCTAGCCCTGGGCAACATTCCAATGAGATAAGCTAATTCTCTTTCTCCTGGTTATAATTTTTGTTAACCTTCAATTACCATCAGTAATCTAAAGATGGTAGTACACACAAATCATGATACAGATATCCCCAGTCCTAACCCATCAA
This sequence comes from Coregonus clupeaformis, assembly GCF_020615455.1. Lineage (NCBI taxonomy): Eukaryota > Metazoa > Chordata > Actinopteri > Salmoniformes > Salmonidae > Coregonus > Coregonus clupeaformis. The sequence goes on from NC_059207.1 coordinate 45,546,269, forward strand.
TAATTGTTTGTATCAATCTAATTCCTCATAACTAATCCATAAAACCATACCGAGTATACAATGATTATTTAATTGATTACCCTAAATCTGCTACATGTGATCTCATCTCAAATGATCTATTATCAATTATTTGATCAACCCCCTAGGAAAATCTGTCTCCTCTTCTATTGTTCCTGTCCCCCCTGTAAATGTCATTTTTCATTTTTTAGCCAATACAATCACGGTTACATCAAAAGTAATGCAATGTCTATATTAGGGTGTAAGGTAAATTATTCCTGTTTTCTTTTTTCAGCTAAACATTTTATATCCCTCAGTTAATGGTATTTTCTCCCTAATATATCTTCATACTCTTCCTCTTTCCCTAAATGAGATTTAATCCCTTGCCTTTCCTCTACTATCCTTCTATCATTACTGGATCAATGATAATAACTGTAATAACTATTCATAATAATTGTAATAACTATTTCACATTAAATTGTACCTTTTTCTATTAATGTTATAATTGTAGCCTATTGCATTACTATAGTTTAAAATATAAGTTTGTTTATTTAACAAATCCAGAACCCACCACAGGCTGGCGCTATTCCCCCAGCACAACAGCCAAAACCACTTGCACCCCCTTGTCCCCGTAACGAAAATAAATTATCGTTCTAGAATTTACCAACTATTTGTATACACCACTGGTGTTAAGCAACCTATCGAATAAAGTAATAACAATTATAATTTATCAAAGCACTGCCTTCCAGTCAAGTATCTAGACCTCTACTTGAAATCCCACAGCTCAATCTAACTTGCTTGACTGTCTCTATTTTATTTATTTTTTCTCCCGCTAACCAGAGCCATAAATTACTCTCCTTTGTCCTCAACTCAATTTTCACAGCTCTATCGCCATTTCACTTCGCTAATCAATTACTTTAACTGTTCTCTCTGATTAGGCCCTAATTAATAAAACAAATACTTGCTATCGTTGATAAGCATACATTTAATGATATTCCTAACATTTGAACTATCTCTCACCCCTCCCCTTGCTCCTTTCTATCCAACGTGGAAGGGGCGGGGACCTAGTAACATATTTTCATAGACCTTTCTAGAATACTTCTACTTAAGCTATCTAATTCAACCATTCACATTTCTCAATCCACGTAGTAATCTAGGTCTATATCCCCAATGCGAAAACTTTACCCACTGTCCCTACCTGTGTTCGAACCCGGGACCCTCTACATACATCACCAGTCACTCCACACATTCCGCGATGCTTTCAAAGTAAATACTTCCAGTTCATAGAGCAAGTGACGTCACCAAATGAAAACTGCACTAGCTTTCACTTCATTCAGCAACACAAAGTAATACTCTCTCTCCCTTCACCCATTTCCTATTGAATAAGTGAGTCTTTCTATTTAACCCCAAAACACGCTACAAATCGTCCATTCAACATCACCAAACCAAACACTCCGAAGCATCCGGTCACCACCCACACCAGCCGTTGAATTCACTCATACACACAGACTTCACCGAAATGCCACCGAAATGCCAAATAAACCATAATAGCCCCTATTGGCTCTCCACTATCTATACATTACTTCCATAACCACACCAGTCATAGTCCGATCACCCATCAAACCCCATCACATAATCAAACAACGGTACAACCTTAAACTCATATGGGGCGGCAGGTAGCCCAGTAACCAAGAGCACCGTGCCAGCAACCGAGAGTTCGCCGGTTCCAATCCCCGAGCCGACCAGGCGAAAAATCTGCCGATGTGCCCCCGAGCAAGGCACCCAACCCCAATTGCTCCTGCAAGTCGCTCTGGACAAGAACGTCTGCTAAATGACCAAAAATGCAAATGTAAATATTCTCTACTTTATATTTCAACGATAAATCAAATTATTTCAGTCTAATTATTTAACCAGTATTTTGCAGGGTCAAACATCAACCGTTAAATCAAACAACAAACCAAATAGCCTCAACCCAACCACCTAAAACCAGTATCATGCTATGTCGAACATCAAACATTAAATCAAATAATAAACCAAATTGCTTCAACACAACTATTCAAAACCAGTATTATGCTATGTCAAACATCAAACGCCACAGTTCAATCATATCAGCTCAAACGTTTCAGTTCAGTCACACTAGCCATTCATCACTTTACCTTTATGTTCCCAATTGTTATTAACGGGTTATACGGTTTAAGCAACCACAAACCCAACAGTTATTCACAAATTATACAGTTTGGACAGCCACAGACGTCTTTAATTCCCAATTAGTTTTCTATCAAGGTATACAGGTTTATCATGCACACTCTCATGCATACGACAACACTCTATACTCTAAAGTGCCCCTCTGATCTTAGCCGTACCTAGCCTTTGCTGATACGTGTCAATAGCGTCACCCCTTTCTTAAAGAATTTTAAGTGCCTCCTATGAACCTAGTCATATCTAGTCTGAACTGATATGTGCCATAGCGTCGCACTGCCTATCTCTTTAAAGTACCTCCTATGAGCCTCAGTCATAGCTCGCACTATCTAACTATTTAAAGTACCTCCTATGAGTCTCAGTCATAGCTCGCACTGTCTAACTATTTAAAGTACCTCCTATGAGTCTCAGTCATAGCTTGCACTGTCTAACTATTTAAAGTACCTCCTATGAGTCTCAGTCATAGCTCGCACTGTCTAACTATTTAAAGTACCTCCTATGAGTCTCATTCATAGCTCGCACTGATGATCATACAATTCCCATGGGTTTAACCATCACAATTATCAAACATTTGCATAGTATATTATGAAATCGAAGTAGTATACTGTAATCGTTATTTATAGTACAATAGGGTTCACTTACATCAAACAGGTGCTTCACAAAATTTATTTGGATAAAGCCAATGTGCAGAACTTTAGTTACATAACAATAGGTGTCTGCTTACCTGTTTTTAGAAGCCCGGGCACTTTGTGAAACACACCGTCCGACGACAGTGATGTCCAATGGGCTGGATGAATTCCAGCGAAGTTCCGCTACCAGATCACAGTCGGAGGTCACCAATTGTTAGAAATAGCGTAATTCAAATCTGGTATTGGAATAAGAGAAAACATAATCAAGAGATATTCAATCCAAGCTAAATTTATTATATGCAAAATGTATGTATGATAAGTATGATGGTTCACTGAAATACCACGCAGGGCAGACAGAGAACTAATCCATTGTTACAGGCTCTTCTTTAAATACCCTGACAGTGATAGTTCCCGCTCCTTGCTGGGCCTATCAGGGTAGAGACTGAGCGTGGTTTAGACTTACTCAGCCAATCGTTGGCGCACAGGCTGGTCCCAGCCCCTTGACGCTTCACTGTTGCCAGGCATAAGTTGTTATCATCACAACTTGTAGAGTCAGCACCTTTTTGCAGTACACGTCCTTGAGCGCAGTTTAACAAAGAGGCAGTGTGTATGTGTCTGTGAGAAATACAAGTCTGTCTCACCCTACTCCCTAACATTCCTCACATGAATCACAGCTTGCTATGTGAAACAATTTATATCAGTACAGTACAAACCCATTATGTTTAATCATTAATGCATTCCTTCTAAGCTAGGCATCACATCCAGTTATGAGAAAATAGACCCCCACACTAGAGACGTGACCCAGTCCTTCAGTCTTTTTGTTCTGTATCTATGGACGCGACCCTTTCGTTCAGTCTTTCTGTTCTGACCCAGTCGTTCGTTCTAAATGTTCCATTGCCATACTGTCTGGCAACATTCTTATCCCTTGCTTGCTAGCTAACTATGGCTAATTTACAGTCACGTCAAAAAGTCCAGCCAGAATAACAGCAAAGTAGCTGCATTTGCATAAATTGTTTTCTAGAGACATTTATTTGGATACATCCATAACAATGAGCTAATGAGGCGCGATTTCGACTGGCATAGAAAATGTGCTCACTTGTCAGGACACTGTTGTTCAGAGGAGCTAGCCAACAACACAGCTACATTAACACAATCACTTCAAACTGAAGCTGGAAAGACTGCATATTAGCTGCGTTTCGTTTCACCTTTTTTCAATTGACATTTTTATGTATATATCCATAAAAATGATACCAGCTGATTCATGATTTCGACTGGCTGAGAAACGCTGCCTGCCTGTCTGTCTCGTCCTGACTCCCAACACGTTCATTACTATGGAACAGCAGGAGATTGAATTTCAATATTGAAACATTGTTGCAAATGTCGGAGAGACAGACAGCAAGATTTATGCAAGTCTCTTGTTTTATATGACGCACGAGTACTATATATAAATGTTTAAACGAAATGTTAGTCTAAAAGAAATGTGAAATAATGTCTAGATACTTTATATCGTGGAGATCAAGTTTATAAATTGCCTGACTGGGCTGATGACAGTGGATTGTGCAGTCAGATGGAACAGTGTACATAGGCATTTTAACGTCATAGATTTAGCCGGTGGCAATTTGTGGAATAGACACCGGCTGAAATGCGGTTTTAACCAATCAGCATTCAGGATTAGACCCACCAGTTGTATAATACCGGAAACGTCCACCCGACGTGAGACAAAAGTTCAAGCCATTCCTGTCTAAATATTTCCAGCTCCCAAATCAGAGAGGATTTCTTACCGTTTATGTCTCATAAATACTTCTCTATGCTAGCCAGTATTATAAAACATTTAAAAGGATATCATTATTTTGTACTATAGCACTATTTAAATGAGCTCCCAATGCATTTAAATGGAAATACAACTGCCATAGACTCACATGGTGTCACGTTGTTGATGTGGATGCGGTGGTGAAGTCAGGCGCAGGACACAGAGGATAAGTCAACACGACTTTACTGAGACTCATGAACAATACAAAGTAAATGGCCTCGAAAACACCGGAGGCGAACTAATACGCGCAATGCGTAAAATACTCTTAAACACAAAAGTACCGAACCTTGACACCAAACGACAGGCGGACAATAACACACAACTGCAAACAAAACCAAAGGAAACTTATAGGTGACATAATCAATACAGAAGACGAAACAGGTGCGACCAACTAGACAAGACCAAACAAACATCGAGAACATACAAGCGGTAGTAGCTAGTACTCCAGGGACGACGAACGCCGAAGCCTGCCCGAGCAAGGAGGAGGAGCAGCCTCGGCGGTATTCGTGACAGTACCCCCCCCTTGACGTGCGCCAACCCCGGCCTCGGGGACGGCCAGGAGGACGCGGAGCAGGGCGCGTGGGATGACTACGGTGGAACTCCGTCAGGAGGGAGGGATCTAAAATGTCCCTCCTAGGCACCCAGCACCGTTCCTCCGGACCGTACCCCTCCCACTCCACGAGATATTGTAGACCCCCCATCCGACGTCTCGAATCCACGATGGACCGGACTGAGTACGCCGGAGCCCCCTCGATGTCCAGTGGGGGCGGAGGAGTCTCTCTTATCTCACTGTCCTGGAGTGGACCAGCTACCACCGGCCTGAGGAGAGACACATGGAACGAGGGGTTAATGTGATAATCATTAGGCAGTTGTAACTTATAACATACCTCGTTCAATCTCCTCAGGACTTTAAATGGCCCCACAAACCGCCGACCAAGCTTCCGGCAGGGCAGGCGAAGGGGCAGGTTTCGAGTCGAGAGCCAGACTCGATCTCCAGGTGCGTATACTGGACCCTCACTGCGGTGGAGATCGGCACTCGCCTTCTGCCTACGGATAGCCCGCTGCAGATGTACGTGTGCAGCGTTCCACGTCTCCTCCGAGCGCCGAAACCACTCATCCACCGCAGGAGCCTCGATCTGGCTCTGATGCCATGGTGCCAGAACCGGCTGATACCCTAACACACACTGGAAAGGGGTCAGGTTAGTAGAGGAGTGGCGAAGAGAGTTCTGGGCCATCTCTGCCCAGGGGATATACCCCGACCACTCCTCCTGCCGGCCCTGGCAATACGATCTCAGAAACCTACCCACATCCTGGTTCACTCTCTCCACCTGCCCATTACTCTCAGGGTGGAAACCCGAGGTAAGGCTAACCGAGACCCCCAAGCGTTCCATGAACGCCCTCCAGACTCTAGAGGTGAATTGGGGACCCCGATCAGACACTATATCCTTGGGAACCCCGTAGTGCCGGAAGACGTGGGTAAACAAAGCCTCAGCGGTCTGTAGGGCAGTAGGGAGACCCGGCATTGGGATGAGACGACAAGCCTTAGAGAACCGGTCCACAACGACCAGAATAGTGGTATTCCCCTGAGAGGGGGGAAGGTCCGTGACAAAGTCTACCGAGAGGTGAGACCACGGCCGTTGTGGAACGGGCAGGGGTTGTAACTTCCCCCTGGGCAGGTGTCTAGGCGCCTTACACTGAGCGCACACCGAGCAGGAGGAGACATAAACCCTCACGTCCCTAGCCAATGTTGGTCACCAGTACTTAACACTAAGGCAGTGCACTGTCCGGCCAATACCTGGATGTCCAGAGGAGGGTGACGTATGAGCCCAATATATGAGACGATCACGGATCTCGAGCGGAACGTACGTCCGCCCCACTGGACACTCTGGAGGAGTAGGGTCGGTGCGTAACGCCCGCTCGATTTCCGCATCGACCTCCCACACCACCGGTGCCACCAGACAAGACTCCGGCAGTATGGGAGTGGGCTCAATGGACCTCTCCTCTGTGTCATACCGCCGGGACAGGGCGTCTGCCTTACCGTTCTGGGACCCTGGGATGTAAGTTATCCTAAAAACGAACCGGGTCAGAAACATGTTCCACCTAGCCTGACGAGGGTTCAATCTCCTAGCTGCCCGGATGTACTCCAGGTTACGATGGTCAGTCAGAATGAGAAAAGGGTGTTGAGCCCCCTCAAGCCAATGCCTCCACACCTTTAGGGCTTGAACCACGGCTAGCAGCTCCCTGTCCCCTACGTCATAATTTCGTTTCCGCCGGGCTGAGCTTCTTAGAATAAAAAGCGCAGGGACGGAGCTTAGGAGGCGTGCCTGAGCGTTGAAACAATACTGCCCCAATACCGGCCTCTGACGCATCCACTTCCACCTGGAACGCTAAAGCGGGGTCCGGGTGCGCCAGCACCGGAGCCGAAGTGAACAGGTCCTTCAGTTTACCAAATGCCCTGTCCGCCTCAGCCGACCACTGCAAACGCACCGGGCCCCCCTTCAGCAGGGACGTGATGGGAGCTGCTACCTGTCCAAAACCCCGGATAAACCTCCGGTAGTAATTGGCAAAACCCCAAAACCGCTGCACCTCTTTAACAGTGGTTGGAGTCTGCCAATTACGCACGGCTGACACACGGTCAATCTCCATCTTCACCCCTGACGCGGACAACCGATGACCCAAGAAGGAGATGGACTCCTGGAAAAACAGACATTTCTCTGCCTTGACATACAAGTCATGTTCCAACAGCCTACCCAACACTCGGCGCACCAGGGCTACATGCTCGGCTCGTGTAGAAGAGTACACTAGGATGTCGTCAATGTAGACTACCACACCCTGCCCATGCAGGTCCCGGAAGATCTCGTCCACAAAGGATTGGAAGACTGAAGGAGCATTCATTAACCCGTATGGCATGACGAGATACTCATAATGACCCGTGGTGGTACTAAATGCTGTCTTCCATTCATCTCCCTCCCTAATGCGCACCAGGTTGTAGGCGCTCCTGAGATCCAGTTTTGTGAAGAAATGCGCTCCGCGTAATGATTCAGTCATAGTCGCAATCAGAGGAAGGGGATAACTGTATTTAAGAGTGATCTGATTGAGACTACGGTAATCAATACACGGGCGCAACCCTCCATCCTTCTTCTTCACAAAAAAGAAACTCGAGGACGCAGGGGAAGTGGAGGACCGTATGTATCCTTGTCTCAGGGACTCGGCTATGTATGTCTCCATAGCCGCCGTCTCCTCTTGAGACAGAGGATACACATGGCTCCGCAGAAGAGCCGCACCTGCCTGGAGGTTTATCGCACAATCTCCCCGTCTATGAGGTGGCAATCGCGTCGCCCTAGTCTTGCTGAACACGAGTGCCAAATCCTCATACTCGGGGGGAATGTGCATTGCGGGCACTTGGTTCGGACTCTCCACCGTGGTCGCCCCGACGAAAACACCTAAACATCGCCCGACACACTGGACAGACCACTCCTTAAGAGCCCTCTGTTGCCACGAAATGGTGGGGTCATGGGCGATTAACCATGGAAGCCCCAGCACCACGGGATACGCAGGAGAGTCGATCAGGTACAACTGAATGATCTCCTCATGACCCCCCTGCGTCTTCATCTTTAGTGGCGCTGTGACCTCCCTAATCAACCCAGATCCCAACGGACGGCTATCTAGGGCATGGATAGGGAAGGGTGCATCAACGGGCAGGAGGGGAATCCCTAACTTAACACAAAATGTACGATCAATGAAATTGCCAGCTGCGCCTGAATCGACTAGCGCCTTATGCTGGGAATGAGATGCAACCTGAGGAAATACTACAGGTATACACAAGTGAACAACAGAGAGCTCTGGGTGAGTTGGGCGCCTACTCACCTGGAATGACTCTCCAGTGCGAGACCTGTTGCCTCAAATCCCGGGAGACCCTCCTCAGCACCTAGCTGCAGTGTGTCCTCCACGGCCACAGTTGGTGCAGGGGATGGCCCCCCTCGGGCTCTCTCTCCTCCTCTCTCTAGCGCCAGCACCCCCGAGCTCCATAGGGCTCGGCTCGGAGGTGCTGGGGGATGGAATGGACGGCCCCAACTCTGGACGTCCGCGGGTGGCCAGCAGGGTATCCAGACGGATTGACATGTCCACCAACTGGTCGAAGGTCAGATTGGTGTCCCTGCAGGCCAACTCTCGTCGAACGTCCTCACGCAGGCTGCACCGATAGTGGTCGATGAGGGCCCTCTCATTCCACCCCGCATCCGCCGCTAGAGTCCGGAAGTCCAGGGCGAACTCCTGTGCGTTCCTCTTCCCCTGTCGAAGGTGGAACAGACGCTCCCCCGCCGCTTTACCCTCAGGGGGATGATAGAAAACAGCCCTGAAGCGGCGGGAGAACTCCGCGTAGTTGATGGTGGCGGCGTCTATTCCCCTCCATTCGGCATTGGCCCACTCCAACGCCTTGCCGGAGAGACAGGAGATGAGGGCAGAAACGCTCTTGTATCCCGAGGGCGCCGGGTGTATGGTTGCCAGGTAGAGTTCCACCTGAAGGAGGAACCCCTGACACCCGGCTGCGGTGCCATCATATGCCCTCGGGAGCGAGAGCCGAATCCCACTGGACTCCGGAGCTGGTCTGGTGGGGCTGGCCGATGGTTGTGGTGAGGTAGGAGGAGGTGTGGGCAAGCCTCCTCTCTCCCATCGGCGTAGGGTGTTCATGACCTCTTGCATGGCGGATCCGAGTTGCTGGATCCTGGCATCCTGGCAGCTGACCCGATCCTCCAGCGACTCGGTCCCCGCCGCTGCTCCTGCTGACTCCATAGTAATGGTGTGTTATTCTGTCACGTTGTTGATGTGGATGCGGTGGTGAAGTCAGGCGCAGGACACAGAGGATAAGTCAACACGACTTTACTGAGACTCATGAACAATACAAAGTAAATGGCCTCGAAAACACCGGAGGCAAACTAATACGCGCAATGCGTAAAATACTCTTAAACACAAAAGTACCGAACCTTGACACCAAACGACAGGCGGACAATAACACACAACTGCAAACAAAACCAAAGGAAACTTATAGGTGACATAATCAATACAGAAGACGAAACAGGTGCGACCAACTAGACAAGACCAAACAAACATCGAGAACATACAAGCGGTAGTAGCTAGTACTCCGGGGACGACGAACGCCGAAGCCTGCCTGAGCAAGGAGGAGGAGCAGCCTCGGCGGTATTCGTGACACATGGTAAACGTTTGGACCATAACTAGTTTTCAACCGTTTAAAGATGCACTATGCAGAAATCGCTCTACTATTTCCTGGTTGCTACATTTCTAATAGATCACCTCATTTCAGTTTGTGACAAAATAAGCAAGTATAGTGTAGAGAATTGTTGTTCCATCCTAACCGCTGTGAAATATATTTTCCATAACCCAAAATATTGTATTTTCAGTTGTTTGAAGCTGTTGTACAAAACCAAAAGTAAAAGACGCAAAAATGAAACTTTACAATAGGAAGCATAGAAATAGCGCACATAGAAAAGATATACCGCTTCTTAGACTTTCTTTAAATGAGAATGACAAATCTATAACTCACATTTCTAAGTTACATTTTGTAGCTTTAAGCTAGAAACGCCATTCAAACTTTAAAATGTGCAGACCGGTCTGGGAATGTGCGCTTGTCAAATACTTTTTAATAGCATTTATACTTTTTGAACTTTAACCATTTTAAATGTTCATAAAAGCTCCATAGGTTTGAATGGGAAGTATTTGCATTCGCCACTGATCTTACACCATTTAAGCTATCAACCCCAAACCAACGTTGACATGTTCATACTGACCCTACTTAGATTGTTTGTCAAAAGATGTTTGATAATATATATACTTTTTAAACTATAACCATAAAAAATTGCATAGATGAACATGGGTCAGTACTGTAGCTATTCCAAATGGGCCTGCTTCTTAGCCAATTAAGCTTCAAGACTAACTTGAAAACATTCAGGCTATCCTAACTTCTTTAAAATCTTCATCAACTATAACTATATAAATGTAACTCTTGAACCGTTCAAGCTAAAGACACCAAACCAACTTTCTCATCTTCAGGCTATCCTAACTTCAAATTCTTAAAAACGTTTTATCAACTATAACTATACACATTTGCATATATTAGCATAGAATAACTCACCAACAGTCATAGGCGACTGAACAATGGAGCAAACGGAGCAGCTACATCCCAACTTAAAAAATTGGAGTGCAAAGGTACACTAAATATATACCAAAGTATGTGGACACCCCTTCAAATTAGGCTATTTCAGCCACACCCGTTGCTGACAGGTGTATCAAATCGAGAACACAGCCATGCAATCTCCATAGGAAACATTGGCAGGAGAATGACCTTTCTGAAGGGCTCAGTGACTTTCAACGTGGCACCGTCATAGTTCGTCAAATGTCTGCCCAGCTAGAGCTGCCCCGTTCAACTGTAAGTGCTGTTATTGTGAATTGGAAATGTCTAGGAGCAACAACTGCTCAGCAGCGAAGTGGTAGGCCACACAAGCTCACAGAACAGGACCACCAAGTGCTGAAGCGCATAGCGCGTAAAAATAATCTGTCCTCTGTTGCAACACTCACTACCAAACTGCCTCTGGAAGCAACACTGGCACAATAACTATTCGTAGGGAACTTCATGAAATGGGTTTCCATGGCCGAGCAGCCGCACACAAGCCTAAATGCACCATGTGCAACGCCAAGCGTCGGATGGAGTGGTGTAAAGCTCGCCGTCATTGGACTTGGAGCAGTGGAAATGCATTCTCTGGAATGATGAATCACGCTTCCCCATCTGGCAGTCTGGCGGACTAATCTGGGTTTGGCAGATGCCAGGCGAACGCTACCTGCCCGAATGCTTAGTGCCAACTGTAAAATTTGGAGGAGGAGGAAAAATGATCTGGGGCTGTTTTTCATGGTTTGGGCTAGGCCCCTTAGTTCCAGCATACAATGACATTCTAGACGATTCTGTGCTTCCAACTTTGTGGCAACAGTTTGGGGAAGGCCCATTCCTGTTTCAGCATGACAATGCCCCCGTGCACAAAGCGAGGTCCATACAGAAATGCTTTGTCGAGGTCGGTGTGGAAGAACTTGACTGGCCTGCACAGAGCCCTGACCTCAACCCCATCGAACACCTTTGGGATGAATTGGAACGCAGACTGCGAGCCAGGCCTAATCGCCCAACATCAGTGCCCGATCTCACTAATGCTCTTGTGGCTGAATGGAAGCAAGTCCCTGCAGCAATGTTCCAACATCCAGTGGAAAGCCTTCCCAGAAGAGTGGAGGCTGTTATAGCAGCAAAGGGGGGACCAACTCCATATTAATGCCTATTATTTTGGAATGAGATGTTCGACGAGCAGGTGTCCACATACTTTTGATCATGTAGTGTATGTTTTTGAACCCCCACTTTTTATCAGAAAAGTATCATGATCCATTGGGTAATTTGGCGTTTTCAATTATTACGATATTGCACCTCCTCCCCCCGTCGCCTTAAGATGAATGGTTTTTCCCACTGGAAAGTTTTGCTTCTCTCCCACGCACCACTGTTTTGGTTCAGTACAGTTAGAAAGCACTAGTTGTGCCACTGATGTTGAAAATGAAAAGGCATCTGCAAAATAAAATTGTTTATCTATTTTGTTGTCCTGTTACATTTGTATCATTGTTTCATGTCTGATGCACTCAGGATGTTGTTACATATCATTTGAGCTGCGTGCACCGCAAGCAAATTTAGTAATTTCACTTTTCCTGTAAGACACATGATGAGCACAGGCATGTGACAGTAGGCCTAATATTGCATATATAAATATGTGGCATTTAACACCATTCTGCATTTTTGCCATGTATTTTCCCAACATCAATCGGTTAAATCACATTGTTAAAATGTTTTCATTCAGTTACAAATGTAACAGTCCTGGCTGAACCCCATGTGCAAGCGCACCTTGGCCAATTCGCGGTTACAATGTAACCAAGCTGAACGTGCCTATGTGCAGGATATTTGTACTTCGATAAAACAGATCTGCTTTGCTTGGTAAGTAATATCAACCAAATAAGCCATGTCTACCTTCGTTGCATCAAATATGTATGCGGTGACACTGTGACAGCGCTTCAAACAAAAACAAGTTCATGTCTGAGGTAGGGATGGGCATGAGTCACCAAGGACATCAAAACTAACTTTAACCAGAGATTTAAAAAATTATCAAATACTGTAAAACTATTTGGTGGAATGTGCTTAGATTCAGACCCTTTGCTATGATACTCGAAATTGAGCTCAGGTGCATCCTGTTTCCATTGATCATCCTTGAGATGTTTCTACAACTTGACTGGAATCCACCTGTGGTAAATTCAATTGATTGGACATGATTTGGAAAGGTACACACCTGTCTATATAAGGTCCCACAATTGACAGTGTATTTCAGAGCAAAAACCAAGCCATGAGGTCGAACGAATTGTCCGTAGAGCTCCGAGATAGGATTGTGTCGAGGCACAGAACTGGGTAAGGGTACCAAAACATTTCTGCAGCATTGAAGGTACCCAAAAACACAGTGGCCTCCATCATTCTTAAATGGAAGAAGTTTGGAACCACCAAGACTCTTCCTAGATCTGGCCGCCCGGCCAAACTGCAATCGGGGGAGAAGGGCCTTGTTCAGGGAGGTGACCAAGAACCCGGTCACTCTGACAGAGCTCCAGAGTTCCTCTGTGGAGATGGGAGAACCTTCTAGAAGGACAACCATCTCTGCAGCACTCCACCAATCAGGCCTTTATGGTAGAGTGGCCAGACGGAAGCCACTCCTCAGTAAAAGGCACATGACAGTCCGCTTGGAGTTTGCCAAAAGCCACCTAAAGACTCTCAGACCATGAGAAACAAGATTCTCTGGTCTGATGAAACCAAGATTGAACTCTTTGGCCTGAATGCCAAGCGTCACGTCTGGAGGAAACCTGGCACCATCCTTACGGTGAAGCATCGTGGTGGCAGCATCATATGGTGGGGATGTTTTTCAGTGGCAGGGACTGGGAGACTAGTCAGGATCGAGGGAAAGATGAACAGAGCAAAGTACAGAGAGATCCTTGATGAAAACCTGCTCCATAGCACTCAGGACCTCAGACTGGGGCGAAGGTTCACCTTCCAACAGGACAACGACCCTAAGCACACAGCCAAGACAATGCAGGAATGGCTTCGGGGCAAGTCTCTGAATGTCCTTGAGTGGCCCAGCCAGAGCCTGGACGTGAACCTGATCGAACATCTCTGGAGAGACCTGAAAATAGCTGTGCAGCAACACTCCCCATCCAACCTGACAGAGCTTGAGAGGATCTGCAGAGAAGAATGGGAGAAACTCCCCAAATGCAGGTGTGCCAAGCTTGTAGCGTCATACACAAGAAGACTTGAGGCTGTAATCGAGGTGCTTCAACAAAGGACTGAGTAAAGGGTCTGAATACTTATGTAAATGTGATTTTTTTTGGTATACATTTGCAAAAACATCCTGGTTTTGCTTCATCATTATGGGGTATTGTGTGTAGCTTGATGAACAAAAAAAAAACAATTTAATCAGTTTTAGAATAAGGTTGTAATGTAACAAAATGTGGAAAAAGTCAAGAGGTCTGAATACTTTCCAAATGCACTGTATATGCTGATATCGTGGTGAGAGTAAATAGCTGCATGTAACTCAGCAGCTAAGATGAACATAAAATTGCTAGACTGTCTGTTTGTGTTGTGCTTATATTTACAATACTGACAACAAAGTTTGTATGAACATGACGATAATGTATTTAGTGTAAATAGCTGCATGTAGCCAACTCCCCTCCTGAAAAAAGAAAATGAAATCTTTCTTATGCTCACTGAGGCATGGAATGCAATAGTTTGAACAGTTTTGTGTACATGAAGTCTGTAGGAAATCGTGCTTATGCTTAATAGCCTACTGAGTGAATTAAATAGTTTGAACAGTTTTGTGTACAACATGAAGTTTATAGGCGACAGCAGTGACCAGACAACACAGCTACAGTTTACGGAAGTTTACATACACCTTAGCTAACTACATTTGAACTCAGTTTTTCACAATTCCTGACATTTAATCCTTGTAAATATTCCCTGTCTTAGGTCAGTTAGGATCACCACTTTATTTTAAGAATGTGAAATGTCAGAATAATAGTAGAGAGAATGATTTATTTCAGCTTTTATTTATTTAATCACATTCCCAGTCGGTCAGAAGTTTACATACACTCAATTAGTATTTGGTAGCATTGCCTTTAAATTGTTTAACTTGGGTCAAACGTTTCGGGTAGCCTTCCACAAGCTTCCCACAATAAGTTGGGTAAATTTTGGCCCATTCCTCCTGACAGAGCTGGTGTAACTGAGTCAGGTTTGTAGGCCTCCTTGCTCGCACACACTTTTTCATTTCTGCCCACAAATGTTCTATAGGATTGAGGTCAGGGCTTTTTTTTAATTTCACCTTTATTTAACCAGGTAAGCCAGTTGAGAACAAGTTCTCATTTACAACTGCGACCTGGCCAAGATAAAGCAAAGCAGTGCGATAAAAACAACAACACAGAGTGACATATGGGTAAAAAAACATAAAGTCAAAAAATACAACAGAAAATATATATACAGTGTGTGCAAATGTAGCAAGTCATGGACGTAAGGCAATTAATAGGCTATAGTGCAAAATAATTACAATTAGTATTAACACTGGAATACTAGATGTGCAAGAGATTATGTGCAAATAGAGATACTGGGGTGCAAAAGAGCAAAATAAATAACAATATAGGGATGAGGTAGTTGGGTGGGCTAATTTCAGATGGGCTGTGTACAGGTGCAGTGATCGGTAAGGTGCTCTGACAACTGATGCTTAAAGTTAGTGAGGGAGATAAGAGTCTCCAGCTTCAGAGATTTTTGCAATTCGTTCCAGTCATTGGCAGCAGAGAACTGGAAGGAATGTCGGCCAAAGGAGGTGTTGGCTTTGGGGATGACCAGTGAGATATACCTGCTGGAGCGCAGACTACGGGTGGGTGCTGCTATGGTGACCAATGAGCTAAGATAAGGCAGGGATTTGCCTAGCAGTGATTTATAGATGGCCTGGAGCCAGTGGGTTTGACGACGAACATGTAGTGAGGACCAGCCAACAAGAGCGTACAGGTCACAGTGGTGGGTAGTGTATGGGGCTTTGGAGACAAAACGGATGGCACTGTGATAGACTACATCCAATTTGCTGAGTAGAGTGTTGGAGGCTATTTTGTAAATGACATCGCCGAAGCCAAGGATCGGTAGGATAGTCAGTTTTACGAGGGCATGTTTGGCAGCATGAGTGAAGGAGGCTTTGTTGCGAAATAGGAAGCCGATTCTAGATTTAACTTTGGATTGGAGATTCTTAATGTGAGTCTGGAAGGAGAGTTTACAGTCTAACCAGACACCTAGGTATTTGTAGTTGTCCACATACTCTAGGTCAGACCCGTCGAGAGTAGTGATTCTAGTCGGGTGGGCGGGTGCCAGCAGCGTTCGATTGAAGAGCATGAATTTACTTTTACTAGTGTTTAAGAGCAGTTGGAGGCTACTGAAGGAGTGTTGTATGGCATTGAAGCTCGTTTGGAGGTTTGTTAACACAGTGTCCAATGAAGGGCCACATGTATACAAAATGGTGTCGTCTGCGTAGAGGTGGATCTGAGAGTCACCAGCAGCAAGAGCAACATCATTGATATACATGGAGAAAAGAGTCGGCCCAAGAATTGAACCCTGTGGCACCCCCATAGAGACTGCCATAGGTCCAGACAACAGGCCCTCCGATTTGACACATTGAACTCTATCTGAGAAGTAGTTGGTGAACCAGGCGAGGCAGTCATTTGAGAAACCAAGGCTATTTAGTCTGCCAATAAGAATGCGTTGGTTGACAGAGTCGAAAGCCTTGGCCAGGTCGATGAGGACGGCTGCACAGTACTGTCTATTATCGCTCGCGGTTATAATATCGTTTTGGACCTTTAGCGTGGCTGAAGTGCACCCATGACCAGCTCGTAAACCGGATTGCATAGCGGAGAAGGTACGGTGGGATTCGAAATGGTCGGTGATCTGTTTGTTTGGCTTTCAAATACTTTCGAAAGGCAGGGCAGGATGGATATAGGTCTGTAACAGTTTGGATCTAGAGTGTCACCCCCTTTGAAGAGGGGGATGACCGCGGCAGCTTTCCAATCTCTGGGGATCTCAGACGTTACAAAAGAGAGGTTGAACAGGCTAGTAATAGAGGTTGTGACAATTTCAGCGGCTAGTTTTAGAAAGAAAGGGTCCAGATTGTCTAGCCCAGCTGATTTGTAGGGGTCCAGATTTTGCAGCTCTTTCAGAACATCAGCTGTCTGAATTTGTGTGAAGGAGAAGCGGGGGGGGCATGGACAACTTGCAGCGGAGGGTGCAGAGTTGGTGGCCGGGGTAGTGGTAGCCAGGTGGAAAGCATGGCCAGCCGTAGCAAAATGCTTGTTGAAATTCTCGATTATTGTAGATTTATCGGTGGTGATAGTGTTTCCTAGCCTCAGTGCAGTGGGCAGCTGGGAGGAAGTGCTCTTATTCTCTTTGTGATGTCCACTCCAATACCTTTACTTTGTTGTCCTTAATCCATTTTGCCACAACTTTGGGAGTATGCTTGGGGTCATTGTCCATTTGGAAGACCCATTTGCTACCAAGCTTTAACTTCCTGACTGATGTCTTGAGATGTTGCTTTAATATATCCACATCATTTTCCTTCCTCATGATGCCATCTATTTTGTGAAGTGCACCAGTCCCTCCTGCAGCAAAGCACCCCCACAGCATGATGCTGCCACCCCCGTGCTTCACGGTTGGGATGGTGTTCTTCGGCTTGCAATCCTTCCCCTTTTTCCTCCAAACATAACGATGGTTATTATGGCCAAACATTCATATTTTTGTTTCCTCAGACCAGAGGATATTTCTCCAAAAAGTACGATCTTTGTCCCCATGTGCAGTTGCAAACCGTAGTCTGGCTTTTTTATGGCGGTTTTGGAGCAGTGGCTTCTTCCTTGCTGAGTGGCCTTTCAGGTTATGTCGATATAGGACTTGTTTTACTGTGGATATAGATACTTTTGTACCTGTTTCCTCCAGCATCTTCACAAGGTCCTTTGCTGTTGTTCTGGGATTGATTTGCACTTTTCGGACCAAAGTACGTTCATCTCTAGGAGACAGAACGCGTCTCCTTCCTGAGCGGTATGATGGCTGCGTGGTCCCATAGTGTTTATACTTGCGTACTATTGTTTGTACAGATTAACGTGGTACCTTCAGGCATTTGGAAATTGCTCCCAAGGATGAACCAGACTACAATTTTTTTTCTGAGGTCTTGACTGATTTCTTTTGATTTTCCCATGATGTCAAGCAAAGAGGCACTGAGTTTGAAGGTAGGCCTTGAAATACATCCACAGGTACACCTCCAATTGACTCAAATGATGTCAATTAGCCTATCAGAAGCTTCTAAAGCCATGACATTAGTTTCTGGAATTTTCCAAGATGTTTAAAGGCACAGTCAACTTCTGACCCACTGGAATTGTGATACGATGAATTATAAGTGAAATAATCTGTCTGTAAACAATTGTTGGAAAAATTAATTGTGTCATGCACAAAGTAGATGTCCTAACTGACTTGCCAAATCATTAGTTTGTTAACAAGAAATTTGTGGAGTGGTTGAAAAACAAGTTTTAATGACTCTATCCTAAGTGTATGTAAACTTCCGACTTCAACTGCGGAGTGGGCACTCAGCTAAGTAAAGAAAAATCCTGCACATGCGCAGAAATATCCATATTTTTTGCTTGAGCCAATAGGGATACAGATACTCCGTAGCCATAACAATCACAAAGAAATAAGCAATCACAAGAGAGATAAGTAGACCTATCCAGCTTGCTGTCATTCAATATAGGAGCCACTGGATGGCAGACTTAGCACACTAGCTAACAGAGATCAGCACCATGGAGAGCACCATCATATGCATTAGGCTCATCATCAACTTTCACACAACAAACCTCCATGATCTTCCCAGTTAACCACTGTAAGATGAAGAGTGTATTGCACTATGGCCAGATATATCACCTGATAAGTTAGTGGTGGATATTATTCTTACAGTACAGTATGTTTGCTGTAAAAAAGGATATTGAAACTTCTTGAAAACAAGACCACTTACATCATTTTCCCAGTTTATCATAAAATGTGGCATATCTGTAAGGCACACTGCATTTCTATCTAATCTGCTATGGTGTTGACTTCGAAATGACTGTTGCCTGTTTCACCATTTATGTCTGTAAACTACAGCGAGACGACAAGCCCTTGGCTTAGATAGAGCTTTCGGAGGTTTTAGGGTGGCAACTACTAAAAGAGAAGAGTTAGAGCGTCCTCTGTCAGATAAGGTCTATCTCCACTAGTGACAGGCCTCTGAACCGGCTGAGATTTAGGGTGTGTGATATCTTGCCAAGCACACCATGAAGTCCTGAGATGGATGTAAATAAAATATTTACATATTCAAGTCCTGTCATACACTCTTAGAAATAAGGGTACGGTATTGTTCCCTGGGGTACAAAAAGATCAAAATACACATAACGTACCTTCAGAGGTACACAATGATCTCACATGGTACTGTGCGGATAAAGAGTATTAAGGTATCCCATATTCTGAATATAAAAAGGTACAATCATAACAATCTCACTCTCTAAAAAGGGGTACAATGTGAAGGTACATTTTTGTTTCCCAGGGTACAAATGTATTTTGTGTACCTCAATACCATTAATACCCACCATAAGGTACAATGATGAATTTTTGCCACATAAAAGTAACTAATGGCTAAACTAAATGCAAATATGTACCATAATTATTACCATCATCATATTTCCCAGCATGCTCTACTGTAGGTATAATTTTTCATTTTTTTTATATCTCTGTTTTTGCATGTACATTGATTGATTAATCTTATGCTACACAAAGACAAATAACACACATTTTTCTAAACTAATCCAATCAGTTAGTTTTGTTTTGTTTAAATGGCTTAGGTAGCCTCCTCACAATGTTCCTACCCTGGCAGTCATTATGAATGCAGGTTGCAGGTGAATAAAAACTGTTGGATATCCCAACTCTGGCTGGATTCCAATAGGAATTACAAATCACTTTGCAAGCCAGCATAATATGACTTACAGGTAGGGTTACAAAATTCGGGTCACTTTTCCAGGTTTTCCAGAAATCCCTGTCGGAAGAGTCCTGGAAATGGGTGGGAATAAGTAGTGCTTCAACCAGGATTATTAGAAAATCTTGGAATTGTGGGTAAATTACCAGAATTTTGCAAGCCTACTTGCAGGCATGATGTGGCCTGTAAACCATGACTTTCAGGCCACTGTATTAGGGTAAAACTAGGCCTCAAAATAAGTCCTTATGATTATATGTTATTTATTGTTATAAAGAGTTTAATTGTAATGATAATGTATGCATAGGAACTCACTTGGTGAAGGCCACAGGACTGAAAATGAATGAATTCAACGACCACGTCTCTGTCACTAACAAATACAGTCATGGGTTGTAACTCCACAATTTAATAAAAAAGGCAAGGCACACTGGGAAAATATATTGGAGGAGTGGCATAGTGGGGCCTTGGCTTTCAGATAGTTATTTTTGGCCACCCTTGAGTAAAAGTGTTGTACCAGTTTAAGTTGTCTATGGTAGAGGTACAAATTTGCCACTTACAAGGAACAAATGTCTTTGTCACTGTGGTGGTACTATATAAAGGCAAAAGGCATGTGTGTGTACCTGTGTAGAAAAGTACTATCTGAGGTATAAACTGGGATACAATTATGTACCTATAACTAAAAGTACAAAGGAGGACCTTACAGGATACAAGCGGTTGTACCCCTTTAGGAACAAATCTAAACCTTTATTTTCGAG
Organism: Coregonus clupeaformis; assembly: GCF_020615455.1. Lineage (NCBI taxonomy): Eukaryota > Metazoa > Chordata > Actinopteri > Salmoniformes > Salmonidae > Coregonus > Coregonus clupeaformis. The sequence continues at coordinate 45,566,805 of NC_059207.1, forward strand.
AGTGTAATGGATGAGTTGGTCATCTTAACAACAACCATTCACATAGGGATGTAACAAATGTGTCTCTTCAGCATGCCACTTAGCACACCCGGGCCACAGGGATACAATTATCACAGTTTGTGAGCTCATATTTGGAACTGTTGTCACAGCTTGGGATATGATTTTCTGCAGATATCCACAGATATGGCAGTAGCCCTTTCCTGCAGTCACATGACCTAGTGGCCTCATGGGTGGAATGTTATTAATATTTTTCATAATTAATATATACTTTTTTTTGTTATATTTCAGTCTTCTGTGATGTATGTATATAAAGTGTAATATTGGGATGCAAACTCAAAATTGTATTCATTTCAACTCTATATCTGAAATGCTACAGCCCATAATGTGTGAGGTGTATACTTTTGTTTCGAAGTAGATTTGTTTAACATTACGAAGACCGTGATTTAGCCCACTGCAGTAAGAGGTTAGGGTGTAAATCGTTTTTTGGAGCAATGCTGGTGGGGATCCGCCACAGCATTGTTGTGAAAAGAGGTTCAGATAAACATATTGAATGATTACTGTGTGTATCCATGGGTACTTCAATTACATTTCTAAATTGCTTATCCAAAATTCCAATCCATGTAATTAGCTAGCCTATACCGCCATTTAAAGCCCATCTTTTGTTGTAAAACAGCAACGGACTAGAATTGTCAGACACCTTTGGCCATTAAAGTGCTTCATAAAAAAGCTTTAATCCCCTGTAGTGCAAAACCAGGTCCCTTGAGATAGGCAGCTGACAGGGCCATTTTGATGGGTCTGGGTCTGAAAGCACAGTGGTGTGTATCTGCAAAGTGCAACTGGGCCTTTGCATTCTCACAACACCTTGCACCTTACCCCAAACAGACAGCTCTCTGGGGGTGAGGAAAAACACATTCAGCTCTCTCACAACTGTTTCTCATGACTCTCTCTCAGCTTCCATTACATTGTGACTGAATTAAAAGTAACAACTCCAGTCCTGTGGGAAATATTTTCTGCAGTTGTCACACACCAGATCTTTTCTTTCTTCTGGGGAATGTGATGGCGATGGATAGTTTGGGAAGGGAGATGATGCACTTCCCAATGGAACATTTTCTATTTACCAAAACTCATTTGCCACTTGGAGTTGTTTTTGTGGTTTTTGTTTAGTTAAGTTTTATTTAATAGACTATTACACTTTTGAAATCCATCTATACGCTGCTACAGAAATGTATAGGCAAATTGTTTAAAACCCTACTATATGTTGGTTACACACCACAGTTAATTACCCTCTAAATGTCCCTGGGAAATTATATGACACCTGACAAGCTAAGAAAGCATGAGAGAGTGGAATATTTATGTGCCTGTTGCCCAGAGAAACAAAAATATTTATTTGTGTGACTGTGAACACTGGCAAAATGAAGTGTTGAAATTAGAATGCATTCCTTTTTATTACACCCGTGCAAAGGGCCACATTTCTCTTCAATAGGAACATTAGGTGTTTTCCACCACTATAAAATATCTTATTGTTTGCATGATGTGCTTCAATATCAAAGCCAGACCACGCAAAACAAGCACTTAGAGCAGTCATGAGATATTAATGTAGGAGCTCACACGGATGTGGTTGCTCCTAGTATTTTACAGAGCTGTTTGTTAGGCTTGGCATGTAAAAACAAAAACAATGTGCTGTACTTTATGAGATAATGGCAATTAAAGTGATAACAATGTTACTACTGTATATCACTTGTGTTATTACGTTCCATGGTAATTATTCAGTTTATGCATCTACTTAGACTCTCTTTCTTCAGAAGTGCCGCTCCCTGAAGCGTAGTTTTTCCTTATAACACCTCTCATCTTATGCGTCCCTTGTATGGATAAGTGTAAAATAATGATTAATGCGTGCCAGATTAGGCAAAAAGCTGATCATTCTGATCTGGCACAGGAAGATGAAATCAAAATAAGGGATGAGCTGACAGGAGATGCATGAAATAAATGACGTCTGAGCGAGACATGATAGGACTCACAAAGGGGGATTTCACATGGCGTCAAGTCTTCCTCAGGCAACGTGTGCTCTTTGTTCATTCTGAGAAGGTAAAACAGACGGGCAGACACCCACTGACATTGGCAGAGTAAGAAGATTACAACTGTAGAGTGACAATGACAGTCCCCCCCTTCTTTTCCACCAGTATTACCATGGTAACTGAGACACCGTCAACATGACTGCTGCATGACAAACAAACAACACCAGTCATCCATCACCATACAGTGTCTTTAGAAAATATTCACACCCCTTGACCTTTTCCACATTTAGTTGTGTTATAGCCTGAATTAAAAATTGATTAAATTGAGATTTGTTTCACTGGCCTACACAAGATCAGTGGGGTGTATTCATTGATGCCAAGGGAAGCCAGGCTTCCCCAAAAAATGGACCAAGAAAGAAACATACAAAATAATGTATCTTTCGTCTCTCTGTGTTTCATAGATTTCCTTCAATTCGCAAGAAGCTGAATGTATCTCACCAGAGAGAGCATCTGAGCGAACGAAACAGCGCCCCTCTGTCTCAGTATGTGTAGCGTATCTATCTGATGCTGACTGGTCAGAAAGAGTATGACATTGTTGTTGCCCATAACATTGAATGTAAGGGAAGCCAGCGAGCATTTGGCATCCCTTGATAAAAAAATAAGTAATAGCCAATCAGCGTTAAGCTAAACTGAGTGAGCTCAGCTGTGAATGGTCCTGGTGCACCTAAAAAAAGTGTCAAGGGAAGCCAGTTTGTATTTGGCTTCAGACCAATCACATCACAAGCCAAAGGTCATTATTGACAGAACAAATATTGAATTGTTGCATCTCATTGTGTTGTTGTCCTCCAGTAGCTAGATGTAGTATGCTAATGTTAACTAGCTGGCCTGGCGCATCATTGCCCATGAAAGTTATGGATAAATGACTAAAATGTAAATGTAAATGTAGTTAGGCTAGCAAAAAAAGCATTTTAGCCATGTAGCCTAAGACAACAAAAACAAAAAGAATGTACTGTATGACAGAGTCATAGACTGTTTAGGCAACATGAAAAAAAGGAGGATGGCATTGGTGTTTCTCTACATTTTACATTTTAGTCATTTTAGCAGACGCTCTTATCCAGAGCGACTTACAGTTAGTGAATACATTTTTTTTTTTATTTTTATACTGGCCCCCCGTGGGAATCGAACCCACAACCCTGGCGTTGCAAACGCCATGCTCTATCAACTGAGCTACATCCCTGCCGTCCATTCCCTCCCCTACCCTGGACAACGCTGGGCCAATTGTGCGTCACCCATGAGTCTCCCGGTTGCGGCCGGCTGCGACAGAGCCTGGATTCGAACCAGGATCTCTAGTGACACAGTTAGCACTGCGGTGCAGTGCCTTAGACCACTGCGCCACTCAGGAGCCCCCTCTACAAGTAGTGTGAGTCAACATGTTTTTTTTTCTACTTGCACACACACATAAATCAGAACCATGGACAGCCACATCATATTTAGCTTACGTTGATTGGACTAAATCGTTTTTTGGTATATTTTAGTTGTCGTTGTATTAGACTAAGCATAGGTGATTAGATGATGTTGAAATGTTGAAGTTGAAATGGTGCTGGAATAGTGGAGGCAGCTCCTGTTTTCTTTGCGACTTGAAGGAACTCTCCGTGGTTCTAAATCAATAGTTGTTTAGTAGTCTGAAAATTTCAGAAACATTACCTTGCATGACCATGCTGTAGGTCATGTAACTGTTTGTTACATGTAATATGTTCACCGGACAGATGTTGCACTCTAGTTTTGTAATAAAACAAATGTGTGGTTGAATTTATTCTGCCACTGTGTCTTCTTATTGTCTCGGCCTTGGGCCTATATATCACGTTGTCAAGGCATATGAACTAACAAGTCATAGAGCAAACAAAGCAATTTTCACAACACATAGGTTGTAATATGGCTTTTTTGGGGGGCTTGGCTTTCCCGTTGATTTTACCCACCCACTGCTACTTCACACAATACCCCATAATGTCTGAGTGGAATTATATTTTTCCTTAAAAATAAATATAATTAATAGAAAATGAAAAGCTGAAATGTCTTGGGTCAATAAGTATTCAAACCCTTTGTTATGGCAAGCCTAAATAAGTTCAGGAGTAAAAATGTGCTTAACAAGTCACAAAATAAGTTACTTTGACTCACTCTGTGTGCAATAATAGTATTTAACATTATTTTTGAATAACTACCTCATCTCTGTACCCCACACATACAATTATCTGTAAGGTCCCTCAGTCGAGTAGTGATTTCAAACACAGATTCAACCACAAATACCGGGGAGGTTGTCCAATGCCTTGCAAAGAAGGGCAACTATTGGTAAAAATTAAAATAAAAGGCAGACATTGAATATCCCTTTGAGCATGGTGAAGTTATTAATTACACTTTGGATGGTGTATTTGTATTTATTATGGATCCCCATTAGCTGCTGCCAAGGTAGCAGCTACTCTTCCTGGGGTCCAGCAAAATTAAGGCAGTAATACATTTTAAAAACATTACAAAACATTAATAACAGATTTCACAACATATTAAGTGTGTATCAATACACCCAGTCACTACAAATATACAGGCGTCCTTCTTAACCCAGTTGCCGGAGAGGAAGGAAACCGCTCAGGGATTTCACCATGAGGCCAATGGTGACTTTAAAACAGTTACAGAGTTTTATGGTTGTGATAGGAGAATACTGAGGATGGATCAACAACATTGTAGGTACTCCACAATACTAACCTAATTGATAGAGTGAAAAGAAGGAAGCCTGTACAGCATCATGCATGTTATGGGTATGCTTGTAATCGTTAAAGACAGGGAAGTTTTTAGGATTAAAAAGAAATGGAATGGAGCTAAGCACAGGCAAAATCCTAGAGGGAAACCTGGTTCAGTCCGCTTTCTGGGAGACACTGGGAGATGAATCCACCTTTCAGCAGGACAATAACCTAAAACACAAGGCCAAATCTACACTGGAGTTGCTTACCAAGAAGACAGTGAATGTTCCTGAATGGCAGAGTGTTATAGTTTATAGACCCGAAAATGGTTGTCTAGCAATGATCAACAACCAGTTTGACAGAGCTTGAAGAATTTTGAAAATAATAATGGGCAAATGTTACACAATCCAGGTGTGGAAAGCTCTTAGAGACTTACCCAGCAAAAACTCACAACTGTAATCGCTGCCAAAGGTGCTTCTACAAAGTATTGACTCACACAAAGGTGTGAGTACTTATGTAAATGAGATATTTCTGTATTTCATTTTCAATACATTTGCAAAAATGTCTTAAAACATGTTTTCACTTTGTCATTATGGGGTATTGTGTGTAGATGATCAATTTAATCAATTTTGAATTCAGGCTGTGACACAACAAAATATGGAATAAGTCAAGGGATATCAATACTTTCTGAAGGCACTGTTGCTGATATGCATTTTTGGATTCATTCCAGTATGCACATGTTACACTGCATATTGTCTTTCCATAGAGAATGCCTCATTAAAGGGGAACTGCACCCGCTGATTTGGCTTGCTCCTCAAGAAATGCTGGTGACCATGACAGAAGCCAAAAAAATACAAATACATAAGGGCGCTCCAGCCGGTGATGCCTCCACATACAAGAAAATCATAAAGGATAACACAATAAAGCTTGAAAAGTTTTATTTTCATTGTGGTCATCTTGAAGGGGGGGTGGTATTTATACATTTGCAAGCATTTCTAAAAACCTGTTTTTGCTTTGTCATTATGGGGTATTGTGTGTAGATTGATGAGGGAAAAACCCAATTGAATCCATTTTAGAATAAGGCTGTAATGTAACAAAATGTGGAAAAAGTGAAGGGGTCTGAACACTTTACGAATGCCCTATATTTGTATTTGTATTTATTATGGATCCCCAGCAAAATTAAGGCAGTTTATATAATTTTAAAAACATTACAACACATTCACATATTTCACTACACACTGTGTTCCCTCAGGCCCCTACTCCACCACTGCCACATGTCTACAGTTCAAAATCCATGTGTACGTGTGTGTATAGTGCATATGTTATCATGTGCGTGTATGCATGTGTCTGTGCCTATGTTTGTGTTGCTTCACAGTCCCCGCTGTTCCATGAGGTGTATTTTTAAATCAAATTTTACTGCTTGCATCAGCTACATGATGTGGAATAGAGTTCCATGTAGTCATGGCTCTATGTAGTACTGTGCACCTCCCATATTCTGTTCTGGACTTTGGGACTGTGAAGAGACCTCTTGTGGCATGTCTTGTGGGGTATGCATGTGTGTCTGAGCTGTGCACCAGTAGTTCAAACTGACAGCTCGGTGCAGTCAACATGTCAATACCTCTCATAAATACAAGTAGTGATTAAGTCAATCTCTCCTCCACTTTGAGCCAGGAGAGATTGACATGCATATTATTAATATTAGCTCTCTGTGTACATCCAAGGGCCAGCTGTGCTGCCCTGTTCCGAGCCAATTGCAATTTTCCAAAGTCCCTTTTCGTGGCACTAGGGCCTGTAGGACCTGCCTTGTTGATTGAGCTGTTAAGAAGGTAGAGCAGTGCTTTATTAGGGACAGACTTCTCCCCATCTTAGCTACTGTTGTATCAATATGTTTTGACCATGACAGTTTACAATCCAGGGTTACTCCAAGCAGTTTAGTCACCTCAACTTGCTCAATTTCCACATTATTGATTACAAGATTTAGTTGAGGTTTAAGGTTTAGTGAATGATTTGTCCCAAATACGATGCTTTTAGTTTTAGAAATATTTAGGACTAACTTATTCCTTGCCACCCACTCTGAAACTAACTGCAGCTCTTTGTTAAGTGTTACAGTCATTTCAGTCGCTGTAGTAGCTGACATGTATAGTGTTGAGTCATCCACATACATAGACACACTGGCTTTCCTCAAAGCCAGTGGCATGTCATTAGTAAAGATTGAAAAAAGTAAGAGGCCTAGACAGCTGCCCTGGGGAAAACCTGATTCTACCTGGATTATGTTGGAGAGGCTTCCATTAAAGAACATCCTCTGTGTTCTGTTAGACAGGTAACTTTTTATCCACAACATAGCAGGGGGTGTAAAGCCATAACACATACATTTTTCCAGCAGCAGACTATGATCGATAATGTCAAAAGCCGCACTGAAGTCTAACAAAACAGCCCCCGCAATCTTTTTATCATCAATTTCTCTCAGCCAATCATCAGTAATTTGTGTAAGTGCTGTGCTTGTTGAATGCCCGTCCATATAAGCATGCTGAAAGTTTGTCAGTTTTTTTACTGTAAAATAGCATCTAAATTTTTTTTTTTTCCATAAGTTTACTAAGGGTTGGTAACAGGCTGATTGGTCGGCTGTTTGAGCCAGTAAAGGGGGCTTTGCTATTCTTAGGTAGCGGAATTACTTTTACGTCCCTCCAAGCCTGGGGGCACATACTTTCTAGTAGGCTTAAATTGAAAATATGTCAAATAGGAGTGGCAATATCGTCCACTATTATCCTCAGTAATTTTCTATCGAAGTTGTTAGACCCTGGTGGCTTGTATACAACAATCAATGTCTTATATATACACACAAGACAATCACAATAGGATACACAATAGGCAACAAAAGGCAGACATGTGCTTTCCCGGGCATTTTCTTTTCACTCACTTTTTCAGTGAGAACTTGAAACTGCCTATGGAAGTTATAAATTTCAGATTCTTTGAAAGACTGAGTACAAAAAGGTTTCTTTCCCCATACCACTATTCAATCTAAAAGGAACAACGCCAGTTTCACTCCTTTTAGTGGAATAGTTATGGTTATCTCGGATCAAGCTAAAGTAGTTACATAGGTAATTGGGGACCATACTGTGGACAATCTTATGTACAAGACACAATTTAATCTGAGAGACTCTCTCTTCCACTGAGCCATCTGAGGCTTTCAAAGTGGGAATGGTCAAGATGAGTTTGTGCTGGAAGTTTAAGAATAATCCTGACTAATTTGTTCTGAGATGTCTGCAGTTTGTTTTCAATTATCTTGGGGGCACTATTGTACCAGGAAGAGCACACATAGTCGAAGTGTCACTGAGCAAAAGCCTCCGCCAATGCCACCATTGCATTCTTATCCAGAAATTTGAATTTCCAGAAACCTAATTTTATGGTTCACTTTGGAGATAACTTTTTGTGCCATGCGCTCTCCCTTGTCAGATGGTTACCTAGCACACATCCAAGATAATTAACAGAGTATTTTGCTATGACTACTATATCACCTACACTACCAGTCAAAAGTCTTCTTTATTTTTACTATTTTCTACATTGTAGAATAATAGTGAAGACATCAAAACTATGAAATAACACATATGGAATCATGTAGTAACCAAACAAGTGTTAAACAAATATTTTATATTTGAGATTCTTCAAATAGCCACCCTTTGCCTTGATGACAGTTTTGCACACTCTTGGCAATCTTTCAACCAGCTTCATCTGGAATGTTTTTCCAATAGTCTTGAAGGAGTTCCCACATATGCTGAGCACTTGTTGGCTGCTTTTCCTTCACTCCGCTGTCCGACTCATCCCACACCATCTAAATTGGGTTGAGGTCAGGTCATCTGATGCAGCACTCCATCACTCTCCTTCTTGGTAAAATAGCCCTTACACAGCCTTAAGGTGTGTGGAGTCATTGTCCTGTTGAAAAACCAATGATAGTCCCACTAAGCCCAAACCAGATGGGATGGTGTATCGCTGCACAATGCTGTGGTAGCCATGCTGGTTAAGTGTGCCTTGAATTCTAAATAAATCGCAGACAGCGTCACCAGCAAAGCACCCTCACACCATAACACCACCTCCTCCATGCTTTACGGTGGGAACTACGCATGCGGAGATCATCCGTTCACCCACACCGTGTCTCACAAAGACACGGCGGTTGACTCCAGACCAAAGGACACATTTCCACTGGACTAATGTCCATTGCTCATGTTTCTTGGCCCAAGCAAGTCTCTTCTTATTATTGGTGTCCTTTAGTAGTGGTTTCTTTGCAGCAATTCGACCATGAAGGCCGGATTCACACAGTCACCTCTGAACAGTTGATGTTGAGATGTGTCTGTTACTTGAACTCTGTGAAGCATTTTTGAAGAATCTCAAATATAAAATATTTGTTTAACACTTGTTTGGTTACTACATGATTCCATATGTGTTATTTTACAGTTTTGATGTCTTCACTATTATTCTACAATATAGAAAATAGTAAAAAGAAAGAAAAACCCTGGAATGAGTAGGTTTGTCCAAACGTTTGACTGGTATTGTACTACCACCTTAAATTCAGATCATTTATATACACAACAGAAAGAAAAGTTGACCCATCACACTCCCTTGGGGTACCTCGCAGTTCAAGGTTTTGGGTTTAGACAGGGCCCCACTCACATCCACCATCTGTTTTCTTCTTTGCAGATAAGAGCTAACCTATTTTATGGCTTAGTTGTTAAAGCCCATGGCTCTTAGTTGGATTAACAGAATCTCATTATGCACTGTATCAAACGCCTTTTGGAGATCTAACATAACCATACCACAACATTTCCCTCCATCTACTTCCTTCCTGATGTGGTCAGTTATATATAGTAGGCAAGTGTTGGTAGAATGGGATTTCTTAAAGCCAGATTGGAGCTCATAGAATAGGTTATGTATAGAAATATAACTGTCAATCTGCTCTAACAAAATCTTTTCCATGACCTTTGATAAAATACACAGGATTGAGACAGGCCGATAGTTTCCATGATCCAGTTTATTCTCTTTTTTATGTAGAGGAATGACCCTTGCAAGTTTTAGTTCACTGGAAAAAATCCCTAGTTCAATAGACAGATTTACAATGTGAGTTACGCATGGGGTGATAATTACCGCAGCATCCCTTAGAAATCTGGCAGGAATGTTGTCAAGGCCAGTTGCTTTGGAATGGTCAAGTTTTTTCAGCTTCTTTTGCACAGTGGACGCAGACACTTTTTAAATCGAAAAACCATCTACTTGAATCCCTTGCTGCGAGTCAGACTGCTGTACTTGACTCTCCCCATAACAACCTGATTTACCATGTAACTTGCTAACTAATGTATTAGCTATAGTTGTAAAGTAGCTATTCAGAGTGTCTGCAACCATGGTCTTGTCTGATGTAACCTTTCCTCCAATGTCCAGGCTAAGATTTCGAGCTTTAGCCTTTAATCTGTTACTGTAACCTAACAGCTTCAGACACTTCCATAGTTTACTTGTATTGTTCCTGTTCTCAAACATTTTGTTATTAAAATAATATTTCTTGGCCTTCTCTATCATCCTGTTAGACTAATTTCTTAGTTTCTTATAGTCTATAAAAATATAATCTGCCCTGGATTTCCTGAACTCCAGAAAGTGTTCATTTCTTAGCTTAATTGCCTTTAAAATGTTAGCGTTTATCCATGGTTCTGTTCTTTGCTTAATTACCCCCAGAAATTCTGAAGCCAGCTTGTCAACAGCATCTAAAAACAATGATTTAAAATTGCCCCAGGCATTTTCCACTTCATGGCATTTCAATACAGTAGACCAGTCCAATTTGCTCAAACAATTAACAAAAACATCTGCACTATAGTTCTTCATAGACCAAAAACCTTCCTACTACAGAAAATGATGGAATTATCACTGAGCCCATAGTTTACAACCCCACTGTTTGATATCCTTGAGCTCTCTGACACCAACACGAGGTCAATGATGGTTTAGGTAGAAGGACAGACCCTGGTGGGCTCATTAATCAGCTGCTGTAAGGCAAACAGATTACATAAATTCTTAAGATCTTTAAAAGTAGCCTTGTCCTTTTTGAGCATGTCTGTATTAAAATCCCCAGTAACAATAACCTCTGATAACAATGCTACATTTAAAGCTTATGAGAATTTGTGTAATCTGTTTGCCTTACACCAGCTGATTAATGAGCCACCTAAATCCTAAATCCGGAGTTTGTCGTTCCCCAAGTCTACACCAATAACGCTTATTTGTACCTTATTCCATACAGTTTGAGCAAGTCTCCTCCAACAATTCATAAAACCTGTACTGGTCTGGTGGTCTGTAACAGGTTCCGACTATTATGGGTTTGCATTTTGGTAATAGAATGTCCAACCACACAGCTTCAATCTCATCATGGCTTAAATCTGATCTGTAGTTGAACCCAATATCTGACCTTACATATGTACAAAGTCCCCCTCCTTTGCGATCATGGTCTCTTCTAATTACTACATCATTTTCAACATCAATCTCAGCATTTTTTATCTGACCATCTAACCATGTTTCGGTAAAGCAAAGCACTCCCACCTTACAGTTACTGAAGAGTAGGCAAATTTCCTCGATCTTGGGAAGAAGGCTTCTAACGTTGAGATGAAGGATGTGTAGTCCTTTCGTAGAAAACACCTTTTCTAGAGTCAAGTTCTCCTCATCTGTTGCAACTGTCAGCCGAACTTGTTCCCTTGAGATGAGTGTTGACTCCCTTTCTGACTCATATCGATGCCACATAGGCCATTTTCGAAGGGATTTGTTGCTTTTTAGGGGCAGTCCCTCTTTAATTCTTTAATTTAAATTGAAGTAGTAAACAGGATACAGAATGCAAATTCGAATTTTCATGAACGGAAATATATAATTGAATTAAATGAAATTCAATGAAATTCAAATGCCTCTTCTAATCTTCATGAGGTGTAGTTTATACAAATATACATTTTGTACATAAAACATCAAACATGTTGTTATATACAGTACCAGTCAAAAGTTTGGACACACCTACTCATTCAAGAGTTTTACTTTATTTTGACTATTTTCTACATTGTAGAATAATAGTGAAGACATCAAAACTATGAAATAACACATATGGAATCATGTAGTAACCCAAAAAGTGCTAAACAAATAAAAAATATATTTGAGATTTGAGATTCTTCAAATAGCCACCCTTTGCGTTGATGACAGCTTTGCACACTCTTGGCATTCTCTCAACCAGCTTCGACCGGTGCTTTTCCAACAATCTTGAAGAAGTTCGCACATATGCTGAGCACTTGTTGGCTGCTTTTCCTTCACTCTGCGGTCCGACTCATCCCAAACCATCTGAATTTACGGTGGGAACTACACATGCAGAGATCATCCGTTCACCCACACCGCGTCTCACAAAGACAGGGCAGTTGGAACCAAAAATCTCCAATTTGGACTCAAGGACAAATTTTCACCGATCTAACATCCATTGCTCGTGTTTCTTGGCCCAAGCAAGTCTCTTCTTCTTATTGGTACCCTTTAGTAGTGGTTTCTTTGCAGCAATTCGACCATGAAGGCCTGATTCACAGTCTCTTCTGAACAGTTGATGTTGAAATGTGTCTGTTACTTGAACTCTGTGAAGCATTTATTTGGGCTGCAATTTCTGAGGCTGGTAACTCTAATGAACTTATCCTCTGCAGCAGAGGTAACTCTGGGTCTTCCATTCCTGTGGCGGTCCTCATGAGAGGCAGTTTCATCATAGCGCTTGATGGTTTTTGTGACTGCATCTGAAGAAACGTTCTAAGTTCTTGAAATTGTCCTTATTGACTCACCTTCATGTCTTAAAGTAATGATGGACTGTCATTTCTCTTTGCTTATTTGAGCTGTTCTTGCCATACTATGGACTTGGTATTTTACCAAATAGGGCTATCCTCTGTATACCCCCCTTACCTTGTCACAACACAACTAATTGGCTCAAACACATTAAGAAGGAAATAAATTCCACAAATTAACTTTTAAGAAGGCACACCTGTTAATTGAAATGCATTCCAGGTGACTACCTCATGAAGCTGGTTGAGAGAATGCCAAGAGTGTGCAAAGCTGTCATCAAGGGAAAGGGTGGCTATTTGAAGAATCTCAAATATAAAATATATTTTGATTTGTTTAACACTTTTTTGGTTACTACATGATTCCATATGTGCTATTTCATAGTTTTGATGTCTTCACTATTGTTCTACAATGTAAAAAATAGTTAAAATAAAGAAAAAAATGAGTAGGTGTGTCCAAATGTTTGACTGGTAGTGTACATGCATTTAAAATATTGTTGAAACAATAGATTTTCAGGACAACCTCTTAAAATGAATGATCAAGGAAAACAAAACCTGTATGCAAATATTCTAAGTATTTCTTTAATCACTTAAAGGGAAATTCCAAAAAATGTTAACTTCATATTCATCATCTCCAGCACCACCCCAACATAAACATATGTGAAAATGGTGCGTTTCCATGTTTTGTAGTAAAAAAGATAGAGAAAGAGAAGTGTTTCCAATGACATCACATCAATTAGTAGACAATTAATATGCAATTAGAAGGCAATGCCTACTCACAATTGGTTAAAATCACACAATGCACACCGATTATGTCATTGCAAACACTTATCTTTCTCTATCTTTTTTGCAAAATATAGAAACGCACCATTTTCACATTTTTTTTTGTTTCCCTTAACATTTTGTTAAATATTGGGAAAATACTTCATTTCCCAGAATGCATTAGTTTAACCCTAAAGTTGACCCTGAGGCCTTAAAAAATAAGCCAAACAAATGAAATAGTTGGTGGAAATATAATTGGCTATTCTAAGCACTAAAAGCCAATTTATGCTTGATCCAAAAATGTGGTCGGAGGCTCCATATGGAGAGTGTGACGCAATTGCGGAGCCTCCCGAGGCAAGCAGAGGCCAAATTGAGCTCCGTACCGCATCAACCTGCGCCTCCCAAATGTTGTAACAATGCGGAGGGCTCTGTATAGTTCCGCATTGACATGATTGGTTGACCTTAGGTGAGGGCGGGAGGTCCTGTATAAACACAAACTCACTTCCTTGACAACTTCCTTCACAACGCCTTTGCTCAACAGCTCTGCGCTGCTCCGTAAAGCGCAAGAAGTATGAATGTCCTGACTTCTGCAGTGGTCGTATCACCGTAAATGCTCCACGGCAAATGCAGACGTCAGATTGACCATGCAGAGCCTTTTAGGTTCAAATAATATACACTGCTCAAAAAAATAACGGGAACACTAAAATAACTCATCATAGATCTGAATGAATGAAATAATCTTATTAAATACTTTTTTCTTTACATAGTTGAATGTGCTGACAACAAAATCACACAAAAATTATCAATGGAAATCAAATTTATCAACCCATGGAGGTCTGGATTTGGAGTCACCCTTAAAATTAAAGTGGAAAACCACACTACAGGCTGATCCAACTTTGATGTAATGTCCTTAAAACAGGTCAAAATGAGGCTCAGTAGTGTGTGTGGCCTCCACATGCCTGTATGACCTCCCTACAACGCCTGGGCATGCTCCTGATGAGGTGGCGGATGGTCTCCTGAGGGATCTCCTCCCAGACCTGGACTAAAGCATCCGCCAACTCCTGGACAGTCTGTGGTGCAACGTGGCGTTGGTGGATGGAGCGAGACATGATGTCCCAGATGTGCTCAATAGGATTCAGGTCTGGGGAACGGGCGAGCCAGTCCATAGCATCAATGCCTTCCTCTTGCAGGAACTGCTGACACACTCCAGCCACATGAGGTCTAGCATTGTCTTGCATTAGGAGGAACCCAGGGCCAACCGCACCAGCATATGGTCTCACAAGGGGTCTGAGGATCTCATCTCGGTACCTAATGGCAGTCAGGCTACCTCTGGCGAGCACATGGAGGGCAGTGCGGCCCCCCAAAGAAATGCCACCCCACACCATGACTGACCCACCGCCAAACCGGTCATGCTGGAGGATGTTGCAGGCAGCAGAACGTTCTCCACGGCGTCTCCAGACTCTGTCACATCTGTCACATGTGCTCAGTGTGAACCTGCTTTCATCTGTGAAGAGCACAGGGCGCCAGTGGCGAATTTGCCAATCTTGATGTTCTCTGGCTAATGCCAAACGTCCTGCACGGTGTTGGGCTGTAAGCACAACCCCCACCTGTGGACGTCGGGCCCTCATACCACCCTCATGGAGTCTGTTTCTGACCGTTTGAGCAGACACATGCACATTTGTGGCCTGCTGGAGGTCATTTTGCAGGGCTCTGGCAGTGCTTCTCCTGCTCCTCCTTGCACAAAGGCAGAGGTAGCGGTCCTGCTGCTGGGTTGTTGCCCTCCTACGGCCTCCTTCACGTCTCCTGATGTACTGGCCTGTCTCCTGGTAGCGCCTCTATGCTCTGGACACTACGCTGAGAGACACAGCAAACCTTCTTGCCACAGCTCGCATTGATGTGCCATCCTGGATGAGCTGCACTACCTGAGCCACTTGTGTGGGTTGTAGACTCCGTCTCATGCTACCACTAGAGTGAAAGCACCACCAGCATTCAAAAGTGACCAAAACATCAGCCAGGAAGCATAGGAACTGAGAAGTGGTCTGTGGTCACCACCTGCAGAACCACTTCTTTATTGGGGGTGTCTTGCTAATTGCCTATAATTTCCACCTGTTGTCTATTCCATTTGCACAACAGCATGTGAAATGTATTGTCAATCAGTGTTGCTTCCTAAGTGGACAGTTTGATTTCACAGAAGTGTGATTGACTTGGAGTTACATTGTGTTGTTTAAGTGTTCCCTTTATTTTTTTGAGCAGTGTACGTTTTCCAGATAAAGAACTTTCAGTAGAGCAAAAACTTGCCTTTGATGCATCATATGATGCAAAGCTCATCATCAAGGTAAACGGGTATTATTTCTTTTTTCAGCATACATGACTCATAGACAGCTAATAATCCTATCTATTATTATGTCTCACAATGTGTCTGTATACCAATAACTGTCAAAAAAATGACCAGTGGTGACTGTGGACAGGTTTACAGCATATAGAGGTGAAACAGATTTACACTCTGATTAAATGTGACATTAATCAACTTGTATCGTCGGCCCGTGAACTCTATTTCTACACTAACAGTAGGAGTAGATTCCATTGATGGCTGTACTGTTGGTCTCTAGCATGAATTGACTTGACCTCTGCTTGCCTTGGTTTTTATGCCCTACTACACATGACCATATGTCCAAGCCAGTAACCTCCCACCAACCAAACAACCCCCAACAGGAACGCACAAGCCTGTGTCAGAAAGTCCTAGTTAATGTAGTGTTTCTGTGAAGCGTACAATGCCCCTGCCTTCAGATTTGTTATATGTGTCTCAATTGTACAGTATGTTGTACCATATTGTACTGCGTTGTATAGTGCCATGTTGTGGTCTCAACATCCCAAGGCCTCCACACCACCACAGTCGCTCTAAACATCCACCATTGTTACATTGTCAACACTCACCAGAAGAGCCAGAGCTGACACAATAATAACCACCTGGCATGATGCATTTCAGGCCACTTAGCCGGTATAGAACCGTACAGTGCTGATTCCTCAGGTGGCTTCCAATACGGGAAACCTCTGGGGCAAGTCGTGGGGGTGGAGGGGGGTGAAGGGGAGCACAGAGATCCCCCCTCTCCTACAAGAAAGAAAGTTTAAGTTCAAAGCATGGAAGGCTTGTCTGCGAAGTGAAAACAATTGGCCAGTTCAAGTTCCCATTCATCAAAGTGACAGCTGTCGCCACATGTAAATGAATTAATAAATAAAGGGAATGCATTAAGTGTGCAGATGAAGTGGAGCCGGCTGTGTAACGCAGCCAGGTAGCCAGAACTACTGCAGCAGCTAAAGTGAAGACTGTCTGTGACAGTGGCTGGCAGCACAAGCCCATGTCAGCAAATAACATCCCTATGGTTGGAGGAGCATTCATCTGTTTTTACACTACATGATTCTCTCTCTTTTTCATAGCGGCCTACACATTGCAAATCAATGTTTTTTGAAAGGGAAGGAAATGTTTTTGTGAGTCCCCATAAAAGCTTGTTTTTTTCACCTGGTTGAGGTATTTTTCTTTTTTTCTTTCATCACGAGTGTAGTCCAGGCCAGGGGGTTTGTGTGTTTGTGTTGTGTACACGCATGGAGAATATTAAGATGACTTTGAATGTGTATTGATTACCATACAGTAGGTACAGTATTTGTATGCATGCAACGTGAGTCAAAATAGAAATATGTGTTTACACCTCACTGCCCTCCACTTGAGCTATGACCTGTCACATATATTATTGATCATCACATTGTGGGGATGCTGTGTGCGGAGGTTTCAGTTGCCTTGGTTACCTATATAAGAAATCCATGATGACCGAAATGTCCCCTTCTGTTCCGTGCTGTATTTAAAAGCGAATAAAAGCCTTTGATACAAAGCCTCAGTTTCCCATTGAGGTTGAACTCACAAATGATCTCACTTGTCTTCTCATGACCGGTTAAAAATTTACCATGAAAGTAGATTCAGACCAATGATGTAGAACTCATTTAAATATTTTTTTACTATAGTTATATGGTATAGTTTTATTTCACTGCATCGTTTATGATGCAAAGATCTGTAGGGTTTACATACGAATTAAAGCACCATATTTCAGTCTCATCTCTCCTTCAAAATCACTTAATATTATTCACTTGAAACCAACTTTTCATCTGATATGTTGGATCAATCTATCATCTTGGAGTGAGACGTTATTGCATAGAGCTAGCAACTTGTTTTGAGGACAGAAAGCTGTTATTTTCATTATGGTGTAGAACCTCTCATCCATAGAGTATCAGTCTAAGAGTGACACCTTCATCATAAATTACAAGGCAGCAGACGGCTTGGTGTCGCCCAACTTTGCGGAAGTAGCCTATAACCAGCGGGTGGGATGACTTGCAGCGAACCTTATTGATTACCACTCATGTTTCTTTTGAATCAATCTCCATCACCCAATGTCAATTTTCTCCAATATATTTCATTTGGAGAGACAGATGATGGGAGGGCCTAAAGGAGAGGCCTATCTGTCCTCTAGGAGAGATTCCATCATGTAAAGGGCTTTGTGTCCCTCACACACAACACAACACTGGCTCCCTGTCACTGGCTCGATTCCCCTGAGGATGCCACAGGAAACATTTACTTCGGCTGATTAAAACTGCTGCTGAATAACATTACTCCCTTTTTATTTTAGACCAGAACCCCTTTAAAGAGTGAATAAATGCACCGATTCTCTGTTGCTCATTAAGAAAAACAAGATCTTGGGTGTGTGGTTCGATGAGGCAGTTACTGATGTTTGTCCCCCATGAGAAATGATAGGAATAAAGCCAAGATCACATCCTCAAAATAGAAATCTGTTATTAACTTTTTTATTTCACCTTTATTTAACCAGGTAAGCCAGTTGAGAACAAGTTCTCATTTACAACTGCGACCTGGCCACGATAAAGCAAAGCAGTGCGATAAAAACAACAACACAGAGTTACATATGGGGTAAAAAAACATAAAGTCAAAAAATACAACAGAAAATCTATATACAGTGTGTGCAAATGTAGCAAGTTATGGAGGTAAGGCAATAAATAGGCCATAGTGCAAAATAATTACAATTTAATATTAACACTGGAATGATAGATGTGCAAGAGATGATGTGCAAATAGAGATACTGGGGTGCAAATTAGCAAAAATAAATAACAATATGGGGATGAGGTAGTTGGGTGGGCTAATTTCAGATGGGCTGTGTACAGGTGCAGTGATCGGTAAGGTGCTCTGACAACTGATGCTTAAAGTTAGTGAGGGAGATAAGAGTCTCCAGCTTCAGAGATTTTTTGCAGTTCGTTCCAGTCATTGGCAGCAGAGAACTGGAAGGAATGGCGGCCAAAGGAGGTGTTGGCTTTGGGGATGACCAGTTAGATATACCTGCTGGAGCGCATACTACGGGTGGGTGTTGCTATGGTGACCAATGAGCTAAGATAAGGCGGGGATTTGCCTAGCAGTGATTTATAGATGACCTGGAGCCAGTGGGTTTGGCGACGAATATGTAGTGAGGACCAGCCAACAAGAGCGTACAGGTCAGTATATGGGGCTTTGGTGACAAAACGGATGGCACTGTGATAGACTACATCCAATTTGCTGAGTAGAGTGTTGGAGGCTATTTTGTAAATGACATCGCC
Organism: Coregonus clupeaformis; assembly: GCF_020615455.1. Classification (NCBI taxonomy): domain Eukaryota; kingdom Metazoa; phylum Chordata; class Actinopteri; order Salmoniformes; family Salmonidae; genus Coregonus; species Coregonus clupeaformis. The sequence continues at coordinate 45,585,768 of NC_059207.1, forward strand.
GAAGTCAAGGATCGGTAGGATAGTCAGTTTTACGAGGGCATGTTTGGCAGCATGAGTGAAGGAGGCTTTGTTTGTGAAATAGGAAGCCGATTCTAGATGTAACTTTGGATTGGAGATGCTTAATGTGAGTCTGGAAGGAGTGTTTACAGTCTAACCAGACACCTAGGTATTTGTAGTTGTCCACATACTCTAGGTCAGACCCGCCGAGAGTAGTGATACTAGTCGGGTGGGCGGGTGCCAGCAGCGTTCTCATCGACGGGGCTGTAGTGGAACAGGTTGAGAGCTTCAAGTTCCTTGGTGTCCACATCACCAATGAACTATCATGGTCCAAACACACCAAGACAGTCGTGAAGAGGGCACGACAAAGCCTATTCCCTCTCAGGAGACTGAAAAGATTTGGCATGGGTCCTCAGATCCTCAAAAAATTATACAGCTGCACCATCGAGAGCATCCTGACTGGTTGCATCACCGCCTGGTATGGCAACTGCTTGGCCTCCGACCGCAAGGCACTACAGAGGGTAGTGCGTATGGCCCAGTACATCACTGGGGCCAAGCTTCCTGCCATCCAGGACCTCTATACCAGGCGGTGTCAGAGGAAGGCCCTCAAAATTGTAAAAGACTCCAGCCACCCTAGTCATAGACTGTTCTCTCTGCTACCGCACGGCAAGCGGTACCGGAGTGCCAAGTCTAGGTCCAAAAGACTTCTCAACAGCTTCTACCCCCAAGCCATAAGACTCCTGAACAGCTAATCATGGCTATCCGGACTATTTGCACTGCCCCCCCACCCCATCCTTTTTACGCTGCTGCTACTCTGTTAATTATTTATGCATAGTCTCTTTAACTCTACCCACATGTACATATTACCTCAACTACCTCAACTAGCCGGTGCCCCCGCACATTGACTCTGCAACGGTACCCCCCTGTATACATAGCCTCCCTACTGTTATTTTATTTTACTTCTTCTCTTTTTTTTCTCAACACTTTTTTTGTTGTTTTATTTTTACTTTTTTTGTTAAAAATAAATGCACTGTTGGTTAAGGGCTGTAAGTAAGCATTTCACTGTAATATCTGCACCTGTTGTATTCGGCGCATGTGACCAATAAAATTTGATTTGATTTGATTTTGAAGAGCATGCTTTTAGTTTTACTAGTGTTTAACCCTCCCGTTGTCCTAGGGTCAAAATGACCCGCCACTGTGTTGAACCAACTTTATTAAATTTTTTAATATTTTTGGGATCATTTGTGAGAAGGAGGCAGTGATACTTTCTTTAAAGTCTCACTGCCTCCTTCTCACAAATGATCCCAAAAATATACAAATTTAATAAAGTTGGTTCAACACAGTGGCGGGTCATTTTGACCCTAGGACAACGGGAGGGTTAAGAGCAGTTGGAGGCTATGGAAGGAGTGTTGTATGGCATTGAAGCTCGTTTGGAGGTTTGTTAACACAGTGTCCAATGAACTTTGCTGAGGAGGTTTTAGTTATACAAGTTTACATCTAGCGAAGGTGTTTGGTTATGTCTCAAGTAAAAAAATGCGTGACGTGTTGTCTTATGTAAACAATGTCATATCCGCTGTGCTGTTAGGTAGGTCTGTCTCACTGGCTGTGTGTTCTGCGGTTGGATGTGACGAGTACACAAAGAGGCAGGACGCAGACGCAGGAATTAACAAGGTCAAGGTTTATTTAACAATGATCAAGAGACATAACAACGATAGAGTAAACGACACGAAGCTGGACGTCAGCGGCCAGGAGGACAACCCCGAGGATGAGGAGCGGGCCGTTCAGGGCGGCAACGGTGGAAGTCCCGAATTAGGTTAAGGTCCAGAACGTCCCCAGCCAGAACCCAGCTCCTCTCCTCAGGACCATACCCCTCCCAGTCCACCAAGTAATGGAGCTGTCCCCCACGGAACCTGGAGTCCAGCAGGTCCCTCACCGCATACGCCGGACTCCCATCAATGTCCAGGGGCGGAGGAGGCGTACCCCGGGGGACAGCATCCGCCAGAGGACCAGGAACCACCGGCCTGAGGAGAGACACATGAAAAGTGAGTGAGACACGGTAGTGAGGGGGAAGGAGCAGCCGGTATGATACCTCATTTATCTGCCGGAGGACCTTAAACGGCCCCACAAACTGGGGGCTCAGTTTCTTGCAGGGCAGGTGGAGAGGGAGGTTTTTTGTGGACAACCAGACACGATCCCCAGGCTGGAATACGGGGGCCTCACTGCGGTGGCGGTCGGCTTGGTCCTTCTCCGACGAATGGCCCTCTGGAGATGGACATGGGCGGCATCCCAGACCTGTCTGGCCCTGCGGAACCACTCGTCGACAGCGGGCGCGTCGGTCTGGCTGGGTGTCCAAGGGGCCAGGGCCGGCTGGTACCCCAGGACGCACTGGAAGGGAGTGAGCCCTGTGGAGGAGTGAACGAGGGAGCTCTGGGCATATTCTGCCCAGGTAAGAAACCTCGCCACTCACCCTGCCGGTCCTGACAGTGGCAATGAAGAAACCTCCCCAGCTCCTGGTTCATGCGCTCCACCTGCCCATTCGACTGAGGCCTATACCCGGAAGTGAGGCTGGCCTCCGGAAGACCATAATGCCGGAAGACCAGTTAGTGGCAAAAAATGGCATGATTTGGAGAACCGATCTACGACCACCATGACTGTGGTGAAGCCGTCAGAACGTGGAAGGTCGGTGACAAAGTCTATGGACAGGTGTGACCAAGGTCGCTGAGGCACTGGGAGAGGAAATAGTTTGCCTGCCGGAGCATTCCAAGGTGTCTTCGTTTGGGCACATACGGAACAGGAGTTGACATATCGGGAGGCATCAGAAGCCAAGGTGGGCCACCAGTATTTTTGGGCTAGAGAATGCAGGGTGCATGTAAAACCAGAGTGCCCTGCCGTAAGGGTAGTGTGCGCCCAGATCAGCAGGCGGTCACAGACACTGGTTGGTACATACATGCGCCCCGGAGGGGCTTTGGCAGGCGCTCAGTCTTCCTGAGCCACCAGGCGGAGGTCTTCGTCCACATCCCAAATGACAGGTGCAACGATGAGAGACGAGGGCAGGATAGGACCCCCCAGATCCTTCCTTTCTCTGGTATGGTGCATCCTGGAGAGTGCGTCGGCCTTCACATTCTGGGATCCTGGGTGGTAGAATGAATTGGAAGCGAGTGAGAAATTGGGCCCACCTGGCTTGACGAGAGTTCATCTGTTTCACTGCCCATATGTGCTCCAAATTCCAGTGGTCAGTAAGAATCCGGAATGGATGGACTGCGCCCTCCAGCCAGTGTCTACATTTCTCCAGAGCGAGGACCACCGCCAACTGCTCCCTGTCTCCAACTCCATAGTTCCTCTCTGCGGGGGTATGCCTTTTAGAGAAAAAGGCACAGGGATAAATTTTCTCTGGCTTACCATGCCACTGGGAGAGGACCGCACCCACGCCCTCCTCCGATGCATCCACCTTCAGGATGAAAGGACGAGAAGGATCTGGGTGTTTTAGGATGGGCGCTGTGGTGAACCTCTCCTTCAGCGTCTTGAAGGCAGCGTCAGCCTCTGGGTTCGAGGCCAACTTCTGAGGCCCACCCTTAAGGAGAGAGGTGAGCGGGGCGGCTATGGAGCATTTCTCCCCCTTCACCAACAGGCTGTGTTCCCGGAGGTGGAGTAGGACAGCTCGGACGTCCCTGACGTGCTCCTCGAACATAGCCGAGTATATCAGGATATCGTCGATGTACACCATCACCTGTCTACTCAGCATGTCCCGGAACACATCATTGACGAAGGACTGGAACACAGAAGGTGCGTTGGTGTGGCCGCAGGCCATGACGCAGTATTCATAGTGGCCTGAGGTAGTGCTGAATGCCGTCTTCCACTCGTCTCCTTCCCGGATTCGGATCAGGTTGTAGGCACTCCTCAGGTCCAACTTGGTAAAGTACCAGGCCCCTCGGAGCTGCTCGATGGCCGACAGAACCAGAGGGAGGGGGTACCGGTACTTGGTGGTGACTGCATTCAGCCCCCTGTAATCAATGCACGGTCTCAGTCTCCGCCATGGAAAGGGGGTAAATGCGACGCTTCGGGGGGTGTTGTCCCTCCAGCAGGTCAATGGCGCAGTCCCAGGACCTGTGAGGAGGGAGACACGTAGCCTTTAATGAAGAGAAGACATCGGAGAGATCTGCGTACTCACGTGGAATGTTGGGCTGGAGGGCGGACTCCAGATTCTACACTGACGTGGAACAACTAACCACCTGGCTCTGATCCTCTTGGTGCTCCAATTGATGGTGGGGTTGTGTAGTCTGAGCCAGGGCAATCCGAAGACGATCCAGTGAAGGGGTGACGTGACGATGTGGAATGACAGCTCCTCGTGGTGTTCCGGTACTGTGGGAATGGTGATGGTGATGGGGAGAGTGACGTGCGTAATGATGCCTGCTCCAAGGGGTTTATTGTCCAGTGAGGTGACTTGTATCGGAGATGGCAGTGGCACAGTGGGCAACCCCCATTCAGAGACCAGCTTCCTATCTATAAGGTTCCCCGCTGATCCGGAATCTATCATTGCAGTAGAAATGGAAGAGAAGGAATACCCAGTCACCGTTATGGGAACTAAAAACAATGGTTTGGTGATAGGAGCTGACGTAACACTCACAGAGCGGCGACGGGAGTCATACCGCCTAGATAGGGAGCCACCAGGAGATCTGTGGTCCGTGGTGTAGGGGGTGCTGCCCACCTCCATGGGTGAGGACTCGGAAGCAGGGCGGCTTCCATAGCTCAGATGGGGTGAGCGTCGAGGCTCCGGGAGGTGTTGGGAACGCCGTCTCTCTCTCAACATGTCATCAAGATGGATGATGAGGATATCAAGGTCCATCTCGTAGTCCCGACATGCGAGTTCCGTCTTGATGTCCTCCCATAAGCTTCTCCTGAAAACCGTGTGCAGAGCACACTCATTCCAGCCGGAAGACGCCGCCACCGTGCGAAAGCTCAGAGCGTACTCAGACGCAGGCCCCTCTCCCTGTTGTTGATGGAGTAGACATTCATCCCCGTCCTTTCCCTCCGTGGGATGATCAAACACCGCCCTGAACCGAGCGATGAAGGTGGGGTAGGGAAGCGCCACTGCCTCCTCTCCTTCCCAGACTGTCGTTGCCCAATCCAGCCCCTTTCCTTTAAGGAGCGAAATCACCAGCGCTATCCTGGCTTGGTCAGATGGATGTGCCCCAGACTGACGCGCCAGATAAAGTAAAACCTGTATCAGAAAGCCGCTACATTTAGTAATTTTACCGTCATAGCGCTCCGGTAGGGCGAGGGTTCCCGCAGAAGTGGGTGATAGCACGGGAACAGGTGGATTGGGGGCACTCGCCGCTCCCTGAGGTGGAACCGGAGCGCTGGGCAGATTTTGCAGAGTTTGGAGTACTTCCTGCATGGCGGCGTTCAACTGGGCAAGGTGCTGCTGGTGCTGGTCGAGGCACTGGGAAACTCCTGCTACATCCATTTTCGTTTGGTGTGTGATTCTGTGACGAGTACTGAGTATACGAAGAGGCAGGACGCAGACGCAGGAATTAACAAGGTCAAGGTTTACTTAACAATGATCAAGAGAAATAACAACGATAGAGTAAACGACATGAAGCTAAACAATCACACACAACATCATCCAGAACAGTCCAGGGCTAAATAGGGGTGGTGATGAGATGATGAGGTGCAGGTGCGCTGGAGGGGATTAGGGTGCGTTGGGTTTCCATTCCGGTGTTGCCGAGGTGGTGTGCTCAGACCGGTGGCTCAGTAGACCGGCGAATCAGAGCGCCGGTGGGGAGCAACGGGAGGAGACTTGACAGTTGGATTGGATAAACGCAATCACTGCAGCTGTGTATGCCATGTTAGTGGGCAAGTGGGCATTGTTGAAATCAAAACCCAACCCTCAAGTAAGTCATGACGAACTCACAAAACTCAGTTTTGGACAAGACTGAATTTATGACAAAAACTATCCTGTTTACACTTTGTAGTCAATTTCCACACTAGAATAAATGTTTCTGACTAATAGGCTGTTTTCTATCAGAGAAGTTGTTTGCCTTCAGTTGCGCTTTAATGGCAGTGATGTTTGTGTTCTTTGAGCTTCTCCTGGTTAGTTCTGACGCATCAGGGAATTATTGAAATGGTTTCATTACTGACTCCAAGGAAAATCAATGCCTGATCTTAAAGCTTTTGTGTGAGATATGGTTTCAATTTACATTAAATATACTGTGCTGAGGGAGGTATGAATGGGGACATATTTACATTGACATTGAAAGATTACAAAGAAAGCATTGGACAATTTATAAATTACATTACAAATTAGTAATACACAACAATTACACAAAACAAAATCAGTCGAGACCACAGTATGTTTGAACATTAACCTTACTGGTTACTGCTGACACAAACCTAATTGTGGCCACCCACCATGGGTTTATCCTTAAAACCAATCTCCCCCTCTCCACTGAGTATCCTCTCATAAGCCTTTTCTGAGAGGTATCTCATACCTTATACAGACGCTGTGTGCCGGCCGGGTGTAAGAGCTCTCTCAGCCCTTGTCCTTCAATCACCCAAACCCCTCTGGTGCTCTCACCAATCTATCAGGTGCATCAGTGTTTCATGTGTCCTGTGGCACAACAGTGGGCAGCTCAGTTAGCTCCCTCCCTTTCCTCTGTCCACTTGTACCATAAATCATTTTGCTGGGGTAGGTATAGGAATTGGGTTAGATCAAGTGTGGCCTAGTAACTTGGTGGTCCAACTGGCATTTGACTCTGTGATGTTTTCTGTGTACTTTATCTGTTTGTATATATTTTAGTCTGTGTATTCATCAAAGTAGCCTATGATATGGAGATTAGTTAGAAATCCTGAAGGAGATGAATGATGTGTGTAGATGATGACATTTTGTAAAAAGAATGCTAAGCTTTATTTCATCCTCCATTAAAAAAATGTGCAACACTATAATAGCAGAGCCTAGAATGTATAGGCTTGTGAAGGGCATTGCAGAGAGTGTTGATATACACCCAAACCAGTCAGCAGGTAGCAGCCATGTCTTCCTCCCTCAGCCCTGTCCAATCCACACAGCCTTCCAATGCCAACACTACATGAGGACGGTACACCATTAAATCAACTAGTCACCTATACTTCCTGATCCAATTTACAAACAGTACAGTACAGTAATTGTTTGAAAAGGTCACCCTATTCAATTCCTCATGGAAAAAGCTGAAGGATGAAATAGAACTGTGTGCTCATAAATGCATTTCCCTCTGGGCACAGACATCAATTCAACGTTTATTTCACATTGGTTCAATCAGTGTGTGCCCAGTGGGTTGTTGTCTCAAACTTTTACTTGGATGGATAACATTTTCAAGGCTTATGTATGAATAGAAGGTCTCGAAGGATTACAGTATAGATGTAGGAATTATTCAAAACCCTATACTGCCTAACTAAACCCAAACTCCCTTCACATCACAACTGCTCACTTCTCCAACAAGCAGCTCATTAAATGTTTTGGTTCTGGGCTGCATACTGTATATCTTGTTAATGTATTACCCCCTCTCTATTAACCCTAACATACAGTTAATGAACTGTGCCTAAAGGTTTTGAGTGCTGAGATAGGACATGTTTTTTTCCCCATCAGCCTCTTAGTCCTCAGCCTGTGAATGCTACTCGTACTCCTTTTGAGTGGAGTGCACTTCGGCCATCAACTGTATGGTTTTTAATAAAGGGATCTATTTACCCTGCTAGCACATGGAAGACAAAAGTAGACCCCTAAATTCCCATGGAAGTTTCATGGAGTTGGTTGTGTGCTCTCTCTCCATGCTTTAGGTAACCTGATGTAAAAAGGGCTTTATAAATACATTTGATTGATTGATTGAGGTAGCGCTGCAGTAATTCTAGAAAATAAAATGGTTGTGCTTTATTTTACAGTACAGAAAATTACCAGGTATTGCTTCCAATAAAAATATTTTCTGTAAAACCACAGGAGAAAAACTCATGATTAGTTTTCCAATGAAGGGTTTAAGACCACAAAGAGGAGTAAGTGACCTTATCAGTATGATATAATGACAAGCTGATGAGAGCAACTAGCCATATCTGCATTATAAATATCACACAATCATCTACAGTGCCTTGCAAAAGTTTTCATCCCCCTTGTCTTTTTTCTAATTTTTTTGCATTACAACCTGTAATTTAAATTTATTTTTATTTGGATTTCATGTAATGAACATACACAAAATAGTCCAAATTGGTGAAGTGAAATTAAAAAAATAACTTGTTTAAAAAAATTCTAAAAGATAAATAACGGAAAAGTGGTGCGTGCGTATGTATTCACCCCCTTTGCTATGAAGCCCCTAAATAAGATCTGGTGCAACCAATTACCTTCAGAAGTCACATAATTTGTTAAATAAAGTCCACCTGTGTGCAATCTATGTGTCACATGATCTCAGTATATATACACCTGTTCTGAAAGGCCCCAGAGTCTGCAACACCACTAAGCAAGGGGCACCACCAAGCAATCGGCACCATGAAGACCAAGGAGCTCTCCAAACAGGTCAGGGACAAAGTTGTGGAGAAGTACAGATCAGGCTTGGGTTATAAAAAAATATCAGAAACTTTGAACATCCCACGGAGATCCATTAAATCCATTATTAAAAAATGGAAAGAATATGGCACCATGTGGGAGACTCCCCAAACATATGGAAGAAGGTACTCTGGTCAGATGAGACTAAAATTGAGCTTTTTGGCCATCAAGGAAAATGCTATGTCTGGTGCAAACCCAACACCTCTCATCACCCCAAGAACACCATCCCCACAGTGAAGCATGGTGGTGGCAGCATCATGCTGTGGGGATGTTTTTCATCGTCAGGGACTGGGAAACTGGTCAGAATTGAAGGAATGATGGATGGCGCTAAATAAATGGAAATTCTTGAAGGAAACCTGTTTCAGTCTTCCAGAGATTTGAGACTGGGACGGAGGTTCACCTTCCAGCAGGACAATGACCCTAAGCATACTGCTAAAGCAACACTCGAGTGGTTTAAGGGGAAACATTTAAATGTCTTGGAATGGCCTAGTCAAAGCCCAGACCTCAATCCAATTGAGAATCTGTGGTCTGATTTAAAGATTGCTGTACACAAGCGGAACCCATCCAACTTGAAGGAGCTGGAGCAGTCTTGCCTTGAAGAATGGGCAAAAATCTGATATTTTTTTATAACCCAACCCTGATCTCTACTTCTCCACAACTTTGTCCCTGACCTGTTTGGAGAGCTCCTTGGTCTTCATGGTGCCGATTGCTTGGTGGTGCCCCTTGCTTAGTGGTGTTGCCGACTCTGGGGCCTTTCAGAACAGGTGTATATATACTGAGATCATGTGACAGATCATGTGACACTTAGATTGCACACAGGTGGACTTTATTTAACTAATTATGTGACTTCTGAAGGTAATTGGTTGCACCAGATCTTCTTTAGGGTCTTCATAGCAAAGGGGGTGAATACATATGCACGCACCACTTTTCCGTTATTTTATTTTATTTTATTTTTGGTCATTTCACTTCACCAATTTGGACTATTTTGTGTATGTCCATTACATGAGATCCAAATAAAAATCAATTTAAATTACAGGTTGTAATGCAGAAAAATTGGAAAACGCCAAGGTGGATGAATACTTTTGCAAGGCACTGTAGTAATACAGAGTTGTGGCAAATATGTTTCTATGTCATAACACAGTTGCTTACATGCTTTTTATGTCTGATTTATTTTTCCTAACCATGTAATGAAAAAAATGTCCAATATATTATCAGACGGTGGAAGCAATCTTGTGAGAATTATTGCTCAACCTTGACAATGGAGGGATGGTTAACCTGTTTTAGATTTGACATTTTCAGAATATGGAAATTGAATCAAATGTTTTTATTGTTTTTGTATTGTTCCCTTTGTATTGTTTGGGCATTTGTATTGTGGGTGTACTGTCGGTAAAGTTCAATCATTGGAATAAGTCTGATAATGGCCTATTTAATCTCCCAGTTGTGCGTAAACACATGTGTGTTTGTCACACATTCACACCAAAGAGCAAAGTGTCTTGGTTTTGTCATCACTGGTCATTGAAGTAAAGTGCTCCCTTGTGAGAAGTAGCAGTGAAATTCCCCTGTATTTTCTAACACCCTGCACACATTGTGCCTTCTGGCTGGTGAGTGGGGATGTTTGACTGCAAGGCAAGCAGGAGGGATCCCTCGGCTCTGATCTGAGAGACCATGGCTGATGTTCCATCTCCCGGACACCACGACAACACTGACTCTTGTCAGACCCTGTGAATCAAACACTGTGAAACAGAGCTGTTAAGACTGCTATTGTCTCTTTGTAACTTAAAAGGACTGACTCTGAGTAATGTTTGTCAGTATGACATGGAGAATAACTGGACCTTATTTACTAGTGCTCAAGTTGAATCTGGTGGTTGGTTACCATATGATTTTACAGTACTTATGTTTTAGAATCATTGCACTGTCCTAGTTACTCACCACACATACAGTAGGGTAAAATCTACTGCTGACTTGCTATACCACCTCTCTCATACTTCACAAGCTCTGATGTTCTGAATGATGCACTGGGGATAAGATGGCCTGTTTATTTTCCCTTAGAAACCTGAGGTACTTCTGCCAGAAAATAAATAAAGATAACACAAAAACAATCTGTGGCATATACAGGGGGGAGTGAATAAAAAACAAGGTACTGTAGATATACAATACACTGGAATGATTAATGACAGTGCCTGAGTATCCCAAATTAAAACACTGTTGTTGTACACACTCCTTTGACAAAACACAATTAATTACCAGCACCAGTGCATACAATTGGTTTAAAAAATATTGTATTTACTACACGGGCAAAATTGCATAATTTTGATTAATTGTTATTGGGGACTAGTTAGACTCCTAGCCCTGATTGAAGATTTCTGTCACATCCTGATCTGTTTCACCTGTCCTGTGCTTGTCTCCACCCCCCACCAGGTGTCTCCCATTTGTCCCCATTATCTCCTGTGTATTTATACCTGCATTTTCTGTTTGTCTGTTGCCAGTTCGTCTTGTCCCACCAGCGTGTTCCCATGTTTCCTGTGCTCTAGTTTTTGTTTTTCCTAGGCTTCCCAGCACTGACCTTTCTGCCTGTTCTGATCCTGCCTGCCGTCCTGTACCTGCCTGACTCTGATTTGGATTACGACTCTTTGCCTGCCTGGACTTACCTGTTGGCTGCCCCTTGTTATGTAATAGACTCGTACTATCTGCTTCCTGTGTCTGCATCTGGGTCTTAGCCTGAGCCTTGATAACTTGATGGAGGAAGGAAAAATGAACTAGGAAGTCACAATAGACCCTGCTACATCCTTCTATTAATGAAAGGAAATGCATGGTGCTTTTAATCACGACTTTCAGGCAGGGGGAAAACAGTACCAGCACCTAACAGGAGAAACTATAAACAGAAAACCACTATGAGAAAATTATGTCCAATGCAGTTGTTTTTATCTCAATATCAAATCATTTCTGGGTAACAATTATGTACCTTAAAGTGATTGTTTTCAATGAAAATGGTCAAATAGAAAAAAAATAGCTAATTAGCTAAGAGCAATTTCTCAAGCAAGAATTTTGCTAGGACTGTCTGGGAGTGGTGTGAGTGGGGAAGGGGAAAACTGAAAATTAGCAGTTATTGGCAGAGAGGTTTGGAACTCTATTGGTCTATTAACTAATTTACCTCCTGGTGATGTCACCAGACAGGCCAAAACTCCATTCCACCAAAACAGGCTGACATTTCAGGCTTTCTTTTCAAACAGTTCTTACACTAAAAGGGCATTATCATAATTTTCACAATTTCACAGTATTATTCCAATCGTGTGGAAATATACACTGCTCAAAAAAATAAAGGGAACACTAAAAGAACACATCCTAGATCTGAATGAATGAAATAATCTTATTAAATACTTTTTTCTTTACCTAGTTGAATGTGCTGACAACAAAATCACACAAAATTATCAATGGAAATCAAATTTATCAACCCATGGAGGTCTGGATTTGGAGTCACCCTCAAAATTAAAGTGGAAAACCACACTACAGGCTGATCCAACTTTGATGTAATGTCCTTAAAACAAGTCAAAATGAGGCTCAGTAGTGTGTGTGGCCTCCACGTGCCTGTATGACCTCCCTACAACGCCTGGGCATGCTCCTGATGAGGTGGCGGATGGTCTCCTGAGGGATCTCCTCCCAGACCTGGACTAAAGCATCCGCCAACTCCTGGACAGTCTGTGGTGCAACGTGGCGTTGGTGGATGGAGCGAGACATGATGTCCCAGATGTGCTCAATTGGATTCAGGTCTGGGGAACGGGCGGTCCATAGCATCAATGCTTTCCTCTTGCAGGAACTGCTGACACACTCCAGCCACATGAGGTCTAGCATTGTCTTGCATTAGGAGGAACCCAGGGCCAACCGCACCAGCATATGGTCTCACAAGGGGTCTGAGGATCTCATCTCGGTACCTAATGGCAGTCAGGCTACCTCTGGCGAGCACATGGAGGGCTGTGCGGCCCCCCAAAGAAATGCCACCCCACACCATGACTGACCCACCGCCAAACCGGTCATGCTGGAGGATGTTGCAGGCAGCAGAACGTTCTCCACGGGCGTCTCCAGACTCTGTCACGTCTGTCACGTGCTCAGTGTGAACCTGCTTTCATCTGTGAAGAGCACAGGGCGCCAGTGGCGAATTTGCCAATCTTGGTGTTCTCTGGCAAATGCCAACGTCCTGCACGGTGTTGGGCTGTAAGCACAACCCCCACCTGTGGACGTCAGGCCCTCATACCACCCTCATGGAGTCTGTTTCTGACCGTTTGAGCAGACACATGCACATTTGTGGCCTGCTGGAGGTCATTTTGCAGGGCTCTGGCAGTGCTCCTCCTGCTCCTCCTTGCACAAAGGCGGAGGTAGCAGTCCTGCTGCTGGGTTGTTCCCCTCCTACGGCCTCCTCCACGTCTCCTGATGTACTGGCCTGTCTCCTGGTAGCGCCTCCATGCTCTGGACACTACGCTGACAGACACAGCAAACCTTCTTGCCACAGCTCGCATTGATGTGACATCCTGGATGAGCTGCACTACCTGAGCCACTTGTGTGGGTTGTAGACTCCGTCTCATGCTACCACTAGAGTGAAAGCACCGCCAGCATTCAAAAGTGACCAAAACATCAGCCAGGAAGCATAGGAACTGAGAAGTGGTCTGTGGTCACCACCTGCAAAACCAGTCCTTTATTGTGGGTGTCTTGCTAATTGCCTATAATTTCCACCTGTTGTCTATTCCATTTGCACAACAGCATGTGACATTTATTGTCAATCAGTGTTGCTTCCTAAGTGGACAGTTTGATTTCACAGAAGTGTGATTGACTTGGAGTTACATTGTGTTGTTTAAGTGTTCCCTTTATTTTTTTGAGCAGTGTATATAAAACAGCCTTTAAGTCAAGGAGACTTATAGTTTAGTTTGGGACACTCCTAAATAAAGTACGTCCCATCTCACAATATAGATACAGCCCCAGCCCCTGAGAGCATGAGACCATGTTTGCTTCTTCATCTCATCATCAATCAAACACAGAAAACAATTTAAAGTCCTGTTGATACAGGATGGCACCTTGCATGTTATTGAGAGGTCTTTGGCAAGATGGAAAAGAGAGGAAGGCAGAGGAATCACAGACCAACCTGTAAAAAACACTCTGATCTGAATCGATGTGCCGTTTTACACTGAGTGGAACTGGAATACATGTATTGCATCCCAAATAGCACCCTATTGCCTACACTGTACAGTGCACTACTTTTGACCAGGACCCATAGGCTCATAGGCTTCTGGTCAAAAGTAATGGACTAAATAGGTAATAGCTTGCCATTTGGTACACACACATTGCCTCTTAATCTAAGAATGAGAGAACAAAGAAAGGTTTTGCAATATTGTCTGAGGTTGGTGATATTTTTCATTAAATGTAAACCAGGACAGTGGCAGGCAACAATGTCATTAATATTGCATTATTTCTCCTCCAAACTTAGATTTGCCCTTTTCAAATGAGGAGACAAGGAAATGTACTGCAGGAAGCAGGCTCCTTCCAATAATAATGCACAGTTGTTATGTAAAAGCAAAATATGGCATGTGTCATTTCAGATTACAGCGATATGACATGGCTGCTAGAGTGGGTACAATGTGAACAATGATAAACAGTGCTATTTTCCAATTATGGGACAGCTTATAGCGAAGGGATAGCAAACTGTTCATAGGCAACAATATAAGGCATATTTGAAAATAACTGTGACTGAAATTGTTAGTTTCATGCAGTGAGCCATTCAGCACAACAATATCTGCCTGTCAATGATAGCTAACAATTTATTTCCACATCATCACATATAATAATTTGCTTGCTGATGAGGATTTGATTGAGCTATTAATTGCTTACGTTTTTGAAGATACTGTTCAGACAAAAATAAATTACATGGGTAACGTTACACCTGAAAAATCAGTTTTGATTATATGGACAGACTGTGCTTTGTGTTATTAAATCCTCCCCATTACCTGTGTGTTTCCTGAGTATAGGAGGTAATACATTGGTATGCATTAATCCACATAGTCCCTTTTTAAACAATGGGCTACTTTCCCCTAATGATAATCATCTTCCAGGTGCAGCACAGAAATGGTGATTAAATGTTGATTTTCCATCAGAGAGAAGCTGCGGGTGATGTATTTTAGCACATCAAGTTCTCCTCATACGGCTGATTGCAGAGGTTATATAAGAGCAAGAAAAACTCTCCATCCCTCTCCCCAGGAAAGACCTTGAGGATACTAGTCATCTTCTCTGTCTCCTAGTAGTAGTAGAAGGCTATAATTCCTTCCACACTAAAGTGGAACTCCTTGTTGTCTGTGGACTCATGTCATTACAGAGACAGGAGTATGTATAATGGCTGACTTTGTCACTTATGTGTGCTGTGCAAATTTCCCTTCTACAAACTGAATCAAGGGCGTGGGGGTCTGCATAGATTAGAACAGACATAGTTGATTATTGAGTGAGATAAAGCGAGAACCATTTGCATTCACATGGCCGTGGAGAGTACATTGTGGCCTCAAGTCAAGGCGGATATCATTATTGCAAATGAAAATAGCCTATAAGTGGCACCCTTGGTCAAATTGACACTGCGACAATAACGATAATATAGGAAGAGAAATGAGTCACTGACTTGAAATTCATGTCCTTGGTTTTATAGCTAACATTTACTGGCAGCATGATACCAGTTTGAAAGCCATAGTACAATAGAATAAAGTGTTAGGGAAAATATTCTTAGATTATGCCCAAATCTAGGTAACGAATATATATTTAGTAGAGCCAAGAAGCAGTCAAATTATTTTACAAAGACATTCCAACAATAGTTGTTCAGAAATGTTCTGACAAATCAAAGTCTGCTCTCTCCTCATCCTAATATGAGCCACATCTGTTGAAACTGGTTCCCTAATCCTTAATTTTCACTTTCTCTCAGCCTAATCTCTGACTGGCATTTAAACAAAGCTTAGAGTGTCCTGAAGTGGATTAACATTTGCTCTTAAGACAAGGAGCTTTGCCTGCTCTGCTTTCTGTATCTGTCCCTGTAGAATCATACATTGCATAACCAAAAGTATGTGGACACCTGCTCGTCGAACATCTCATTCCAAAATCTTTGCCATTATTATGGAGTTCGTCCCCCCTTTCCTGCTATAACAGCCTCCACTCTTCTGGGAAGGCTTTCCACTAGATGTTGGAACATTGCTGCGGGGACTTCCTTCCATTCAGTCACAAGAGCATTAGTGTAGTCGGGCACTGATGTTAGGCGATTGGCCTGGCTCGCAGTCGGCATTCCAATTCCTCCCAAAGGTGTTCAATGGGGTTGAGGTCTGGGCTCTTTGCAGGCCAGTCAAGTTCTTCCACACTGATCTCGACAAACCATTTCTGTATGGACCTTGCATTGTGCACAGGGGCATTGTCATACTGAAACAGGAAAGGGCCTTTCCCAAACTGTTGCCACAAAGTTTGAAGCACAGAATCGTCTAGAATGTCATTGTATGCTGTAGTGTTAATATTTCCTTTCACTGGAACGAATGGGCCTAGCCTGAACAATAAACTACAGCCCCAGACCAGTACTCCTCCTCCACCAAACTTTACAGTTGGCACTATGCATTCGTGCAGGTAGCGTTCTACTGGCATCCACCAAACCCAGATTAGTCCGTCGGACTGCCAGAAGGTGAAGCGTGATTCATCACTCCAGAGAATGCGTTTCCACTGCACCAGAGTCCAATGGCGGCGAGCTTTACACCACTCCAGCTGACGCTTGGCATTACGCATGGTGATCTTAGGCTTGTGTGCGGCTGCTCGGCCATGGAAACCCATTTTGTGAAGATCCCGACGAACAGTTCTTGTGCTGACGTTGCTTCCAGAGGCAGTTTGGAACTCGGTAATGAGTGTTGCAACTGAGGACAGATGATTTTTAAGTGTTTTACGTTGCGTTCTGTACGCTTGTGTGGCCTACTACTTCGCGGCTGAGCAGTTGTTGCTCCTAGACGTTTCCACTTCACAATAACAGCACTTACAGTTTACCGGGGCAGATCTACAAGGGCAGGAATTTGACCTACTGACTTATTGGAAAGGTGGCATCCTATGACGGTGCCACATTGAAAGTCACTGAGCTCTTCAGTAAGGGCCATTCTACTGCCAATGTTTGTCTATGGAGATTGCATAGCTGTATGCTAGATTTTATACACCTGTCAGAAACGGGTGTGGCTGAAATAGCTGAATCCACTAATTTGAAGTCGTATCCACATACAGTACCAGTCAAAAGTTTGGACACACCTACTCATTCAAGGGTTTTTCTTTAAAATTTTTGCATGTTGCGTTTAGATATTTGTTCAGTGTAGTTTGTCAATTTTTTTACAAATACACTATATATACAAAAGTACAGTACCGGTCAAAAGTTTGGACACGTCTACTCCCTTATGAAGTTGATTGAGAGAATGCCAAGAGTGTGCAAAGCTGTCATCAAGGCAAAGGGTGGCTATTTGAAGAATCTCAAATATAACATATATTTTGATTTGTTTAACACTTTTTGGGTTACTACATGATTCCATATGTGTTATTTCATAATGTTGATGTCTTCACTATTATTCTACAATGTAGAAAATAATAAAAATAAAGAAAAACCCTTGAATGAGTAGGTGTGTCCAAACTTTTGACTGGTACTGTATACAGTTGAAGTTGGAAGTTTACATACACTTAGGTTGGAGTCATTAAAACTCGTTTTTTCAAACACTCCACAATTTTCTTGTTAACAAACTATAATTTTGGTAAGTCGGTTAGGACATCTACTTTGTGCATGACACAAGTAATTTTTCCAACAATTGTTTACAGACCGATTACTTATAATTCACTGTCTCACAATTCCAGTGGGTCAGAAGTTTACATACACTAAGTTGACTGTGCCTTTAAACAGCTTAGAAAATTCCAGAAAATTATGTAATGGTTTAAGAAGCTTCTGATAGGCTAATTTACATAATTTGAGTCAATTGGAGGTGTACCTGTGGATGTATTTCAAGGCCTACCTTCAAACTCAGTCCCTCTTTGCTTGACATCATGGGAAAATCTGGCTCATCCTTGGATTTCAGGAAATTTCCAAACGCCTGAAGGTACTACGTTCATCTGTACAAACAATAGTACGCAAGTATAAACACCATGGGACCATGCAGCCGTCATACCGCTCAGGAAGGAGACGCGTTCTGTCTCCTAGAGATGAACTTACTTTGGTGCGAAAAGTGCAAATCAATCCCAGAACAACAGCAAAGGACCTTGTGAAGATGCTGGAGGAAACAGGTACAAAAGTATCTATATCCACAGTAAAATGAGTCCTATATCGACATAACCTGAAAGGCCGCTCAGCAAGGAAGAAGTCACTGCTCCAAAACCACCATAAAAAAGCCAGACTACGGTTTGCAACTGCACATGGGGACAAAGATCTTACTTTTTGGAGAAATGTCCTCTGGTCTGATGAACCAAAAATAGAATTGTTTGGCCATAATAACCATTGTTATGTTTGGAGAAAAAAGGGGGAGCTTGCAAGCCGAAGAACACCATCCCAACCGTGAAGCACGGGGGTGGCAGCATCATGCTGTGAGAGTGCTTTGCTGCAGGAGGGACTGGTGCACTTCACAAAATAGATGGCATCATGAGGAAGGAAAATTATGTGGCTATATTGAAGCAACATCTCAAGACATCAGTCAGGAAGTTAAAGCTTGGTCGCAAATGGGTCTTCCAAATGGACAATGACCCCAAGCATAATTCCAAAGTTGTGGCAAAATGGCTTAAGGACAACAAAGTCAAGGTATTGGAGTGGCCATCACAAAGCCCTGACCTCAATCCTATAGAAAATGTGTGGGCAGAACTGAAAAAGCGTGTGCGAGGAAGGAGGCCTACAAACCTGACTCAGTTACACCAGTTCTGTCAGAAGGAATGGGCCAAAAGTCACCCAACTTATTGTGGGAAGCTTGTGGAAGGCTACCCGAAACGTTTGACCCAAGTTAAACAATTTAAAGGCAATGCTACCAAATACTAATTGAGTGTATGTAAACTTCTGACCCACTGGGAATGTGATGAAATAAATAAAAGCTGAAATAAATCATTCTCTCTACTATTATTCTGACATTTCACATTCTTAAAATAAAGTGGTGATCCTAACTGACCTAAGACAGGGAATTTTTACTAGGATTAAATGTCAGGAATTGTGGAAAAACTGAGTTTAAATGTATTTGGCTAAGGTGAATGTAAACTTCCGACTTCAACGGTATATGTTTTCAAAAAATATATATGGGGGATTGGAAGTGATGCAGACAATTACATTGATGGAAGTTAAAATCTATCTGCAATATTAAAGCTCATCTACCCCCTTTTTTTTTAAGACAAAAAAACAGACACATCGCAACATCAACTGTTCAGATGAGACTGCGTGCAAATTGCTGCAAAGAAACCACTACTAAAGGACACCAATAATAATAAGAAGAGACTTGCTTGGGCCAAGAAACACGAGGAATGGACATTAGACCGGTGGAAATCTGTCCTTTGGTCTGATGATTCCAAATTTGAGATTTTTGGTTCCAACCAAGTAGGTGAATGGATGATCTCCGCATGTGTGGTTCCCACCGTGAAGCATGGAGGAGGTGGTGTGATGGTGTGGGGGTGCTTTGCTGGTGACACTGTCAGTGATTTATTTAGAATTCAAGGCACACTTAATCATTATGGCTACCACAGCATTCTGCAGCGATACGCCATCCCATCTGATTTGCACTTAGTGGGACTCTCATTTGTTTTTCAAAAGGACAATTACCCAAAACACACCTCCAGGCTGTGTAAGGGCTATTTGACCAAGAAGGAGAGCGATAAAGTGCTGCATCAGATGACCTGGCCTCAACAATCACCCGACAACCCAATTGAGATGGTTTGGGATGAGTTGGACCACAGAGTGAAGGAAAAGGAGCCAACAAGTGCTCAGCATATGTGGGAACTCCTTCAAGACTGTTGGAAATGTATTCCAGGTGAAGCTGGTTGATAGAATGCCTACTCATTCAAGGGCAAAGCTGTCATGAAGGCAAAGGGTGGCTACTTTGAAGAACATAAAATATAAAATAAATTTTATTTGTTTAACACTTGTTTGGTTTCTACATGATTCCATATGTGTTATTTCATAGTTTTGATGTCTTCACTATTATTCTACAATGTAGAAAATAGTAAGGATAGTGTTTGATCACTATCAAACACATCAGCAAGTCACCACTCAATTATGGGCTTAGGGGCCAAGTGTTCTTTCAACATAACATTGGCGACGTGTTGTCTTCTGTAAAGTCTGAGGCTCTACCATCCATATCGGACATGTCTATTTCTTCTCTTGAGATAACATTGTGATGGCAACGTTTGGGCATTGCTAAGGATGTAGCTGTAGTAGTTTACTGATAAAAACGTCTCTGTAGTTGATGACTGCTGACGGTATTGTACAAAAACTCATGCTGTAGAAGTTTAAGAAAGAACGTTCTCTCTTCCATTGATTGGTAAAAGAATAACAAAATTGTGATCTATAATACATGTATATACTGTAGCTATGCAGATTTTAAGTCGTTACACAAATGTCAGGGTAGGATTCAATTTATTTCAAAAAGCTAAAATGTTTTAACGTGCTGTCCATGTATTACTGTATTTAGTTTTAGTGTATTGGTGCCCAGAAAGATGTGCATTTTGGTTAGGCCAGATTGAGACAGTAAAAGATGGGGAATATTGGATGGGGAAATGATCATTTTATCTCAGGGGGCTCATAAACATTAACATTAATATGTTAGACGCGACCTATTCAAATTCACCATAAAGTTACCTCTGACAAATAGTCAGGAATTGCACAGAGTGTTTCTGGAACTGAACTATTATTCTTAATTAATTAAGAGTTAAGATACAACGGAATAGATAATGGATGGATTATAATGAATGTTTTGGGGCTTTCAATTGTAGACCAATGGTATATTTTATTTATTTTACATATCTTCAAAGTATCCTATATCTACAGCATACATTGGGCTTATGTTTATTTTGAACCCTCATTAAACTACATGCTTCAGTGCTCTCGTCTTTCTTGTACATCCCAGTAATTGCCATCAATGTTTCTGTAGAATAATTATCTGATTGCAGTAACGAGCTGCCTACGTATATGTGATCAGACAATGGAACACAGTTTATAGGCAAACAGTTTGCAATGTTCCAAAAACCAAGTCTCTCAGAATCTCACAGCAGTGCGACTGACTGTATTTCTCAATGGTTCCTATGAGATTCTGTGTGACTCACCCTTCCCCCTTCATTTGTCAGAGAGTGCTCCCTTCGTCTGTCTGAATAATGAAGTCACCTCTCCCTGTTGGCTGGGACCCAGGCATAAAAATACTATTGTCAGCATGACAATGAGAAACTACCAGGTCCCCTTCCCATGAGAGCTATGTGTCCTTGTCCACCTGCACCTCTCGCCCCCACACCGCTCCCCTTTCTACCACCCCTCTGCCACCCGGCTCATCACTCACTGTCACACTATCTGTCTATCCGGCATGTGAACGAGAATGAAACGTGTAATGCATACCCTGTCGGTCCGCTTTGGTCTCTGCTAGGAGGAGCACAATAGCTTTTGTCTCATATTCAACCGTTTAATAGTAATCCACTAGATGATATTCAAGGACATTTCTTGCAAGTAACATTCAACAGCTTAAAAAATATCATCCCTTTGTCAAGAAAATGTTATGGGCACACGTGTCACAGCAATCGCAATCGCAATTCCCTACATTTTGACCATTCAGTAGAAATAAATGAAAGACACAAAATATGAGCACCAAAAAGGTTTAGAGAGAGTTATTTATCTTCAAAGATGTGAACTTTTTGGCTGGGCATCAGAAAATACAGTGGGGAAGGAGTTTCTTGCTGAGCGTAATAAATTGGAACACTTCCAGTACTTTGTGAAGACCTGTTATCCTGTAGGTGGGTTTTAACGATTAGAGTGTTGCGAGGCCAGAATCCAGTAGAAGGCTGTAAGTGGAAACACAACAAAGGCAGGTAAGTGGGCTTACGCTGTCAAAGTCAAACAACCACCCGCATCTGGCTTTACATCTGTAAAAATAGGCCCTGGCTTCCATGTAACATGCAGTGAACATCATTATGGGTAAGGAACATCTTTAGAAATCTTGAAATGTTCCAATATGTACACTGCCTGGCTCTGTACACAATGGTTTAGAATATAGAATTCTTGAATTAATGCAGTTTTTTTAACATACTCAGTGGTTCACCATAAAAACATTTTATTATCCTAACTGTTCTTGGAGGACTGATACCAATTTCTATTTTACAATATATTACTATTATTTAGACATCTTTACATTGGTTTATATATTAATTACTTGAAAACAATTTGTACATGCTTGTGGAATTGACATTCCCTTGTCAGATGAAGCATAAGGATGTAAAAAGGCACGTTATTGCTCTGATAATTAGTGGCAAGCAATACAGTCAAAAGTAAAAGATAAAATAATATAATTTTTTTATTTGTGAGAACAGTAGTTGCTTTGCATTCTTATCTGTTCATCGGGAAGATGAACAGCTTTTTGAATCGTATTAAATATCTTATCAGGATAGTGAAATGTCCAAAGAAATTATCCAAATGATAGCCTGAAGTAATTACACGTTGATATGGCGACTGGTAAGCAATTTCATCTTTTGATCTGCTCAAAGGAATCAACAAAATTACTCGCTGCAACCTGCAAAGATTCCTGGGATTGGCTTTATACCAAAAACACAATACTTGTCATTGTCAGTGTTGAACCACATTGGGAGTTTCATTCAAGTGTCTTATTATTCCTTTTGTACATGTAGGTGGATGTTCTGTATGAAATGTAGAGTATTTCAAACAGTACTGTATAGCTCACTGTAAGCCTATGGTATGGTCTCCACATTTGACCCCCAGCTCAGTGGAACACATACTGTATATTGATCATATTCTTCTGAATATTCAGCAGTTGAAAGCTCTTTGCCCTAAGGGGAGGGCTCAGTGCACACAGTCCATAGAATAATCCACACACTGTGAACTCCTCATCTCATCAGTCCCAGGGCCTATATCAATCTCATATGAAATGCTCTCTGACTGTCTGTCCATGGGTTTGTCTTCCAAGACTGAAATTATATTATTTTCTCAGAGGTAATGTCTTGCCTCAATGCCTCGGATGCTTTATCCAGTTCCGAATCATCCACTTTTGACCAGAACACCTTTGCACCACCAGTCGAAGGCCAAAGTTGGCATCTTTCAACATCTCCACCTCAAGGCACCGTCCAGTGTCCCTGCTGATGATTGGACCATTCTGCAAAACAAGACGCAAAAGGATCCTATCAAAAACACTGGTATTGAAAAAGAACACATTGTTCCAAATAACTTTGTGTAACCTCAAATCACTCTCTATATTCCTGATGGTAGGTATTATGTTTAAATAGTGTTACTATTACCGACTCAATACAGGCACACTTCAAAGTAGAAACCACATTGCTATTCCTTGTATTCCTTCGGCCATGTGACAGTTGTGAATGCAAATGCACTGAATGAAAGTGGTATTTTGCTATGACTCAGTGGGATTTTGCATACTCTTCTACAGTGAAGGGACCTTTACCAGCAGCAACCACATTTCATCTCACATTTAACTCAAGGCTCATACTATTATAGAGAACAATTTATTTACCTCAATAGGTATGTATTACATGACTCAGTTATTTTGAAGAAGCCAGAGGCTCTTTTCAGAAACATTGATCAATTATTGTATTTGAATCAATTTGTGTTTTGTTTTTACCTGTGTAAAATCCCACAGCCTCTGCGAAACCCGCGAAACAGAGTCACATTTTTTCAAACTGGGCGTGCGCTCTCTTCCATCGTCAATAAGACATTTTGTATCGGGCAGGAAGGTGGTCGACCCTAGGGGTCCTAACTGCAACAGGCCCTCTGTTGAGTAACGGGCAAGCTGAAAAACAGAGATGAACATAAGGCAGTTAATTTGATTATAGCAAAAATAATCATGGATCCAAAATGCTGTACATTTTAGTAAATGCTGCAAATAAAATTGGCAAGTAGTGCACCAGAAGGTATTTTCATCATCCAACTCTAAGATATCGAAATCTATGGAGCTGCTAAGTCTATTAGCTATGTTACTGTCCTAGGACATTATAATACAGACAGAGGCATAGTTTATTAATGCTAAAGATTTTTTCAACCAGACATAATCCCTGGTCATTCAATCCAGTACAAGAAAGGGTGTGTGTCTGTGTGTCGTATCTGTTACTTAAGGATACAGTAGAAATAAAATACATTATTAATTTCACTGATCCTCTCACAGAAATGAGATGACAAAGATAGGGGGGTCTTCAATACAGCCCAACTTGACACATTGTGATATTCTGTTCTTCCCCTTTGTTCCCCAGTCATCCAGGTAAGAGGGGGTGTTGTAACGGAGGTAACTGTATGAACCAGAACAAGAGGAGGTCAGAGTCGATCAATGTAACGGAATGCTTTTGAACCCATACTGTTGATGACCCGGCATAAATTTACATTATGTGAGCCTTGCATCTGAATGAATGGCTGCTGCTGCAGGTTGATATTTTCTGTTACCACTCCCTTCAACTAAATACTCAGAGCTGGATAAACAATATACCAGCCAGCTCATGTGGGGACAGTAGGCTGTACTGTAGCTCTGACTGAAGGTGACAGAGTGCTCTTTGTACAGAGTGCTGCACTTATAGAGATAAAGAGACACCAATTTGGAACACATGAAAAATTTGGAATGGGTTCACCACTTACTTGTCCAGACTTTTCAGCTTTTACTACCTTGGGCCTGGTGAAAGTCCTGTGGCTGATTGCCTTTTCACTATTTCTATTGAAATACCAAGAGAGTGTTTCAAATACTAAGAAAGATTAAACAAATATTTTGCATGCTGAAAACAAGTGTCCAATGAAGATCCTGGAGCAGTAACGTTAATATTTTTCTGTGTCTAGGGCTGTTAAGGTGATCATATTACCGGCAGTCACGAATCATGACCAGTCAAATTCCACCTGACAGTTGAGTCACAACTACTGTAGGCTTCTCCAAAACTGCGCTCTGATGCCGCTGATGGTCATTAGTAGCCTACCAAACTTGCTAATAGAAAGTCGCTAATGGCCTGGTACTCAGCGCTCTATTGTCCCTCTAATCACTCTGACATCAATGCAAATAGTATAGAATATAAAATCAAAAACTTCATCAGAGCCCTGGTATTAAGAGTCTGAGCGGAATAGGATCACCTGTTGCGCAGCGAGATCCAGCTCCTCATAGCTGGTTGATGCATGGAATCAAATGTGTTCCTATGAGCCCATGTTGCGCAACATACAGTGGGGAGAACAAGTATTTGATACACTGCTGATTTTGCAGGTTTTCCTACTTACAAAGCATGTAGAGGTCTGTCATTTTTATCATAGGTACACTTCAACTGTGAGAGACGGAATCTAAAACTAAAATCCAGAAAATCACATTGTATGATTTTTAAGTAATTAATTTGCATTTTATTGCATGACATAAGTATTTGATCACCTACCAACCAAGAATTCCGGCTCTCACAGACCTGTTAGTTTTTCTTTAAGAAGCCCTCCTGTTCTCCACTCATTACCTGTATTAACTGCACCTGTTTGAACTCGTTACCTGTATAAAAGACACCTGTCCACACACTCAATCAAACAGACTCCAACCTCTCCACAATGGCCAAGACCAGAGAGCTGTGTAAGGACATCAGGGATAAAATTGTAGACCTGCACAAGGCTTGGATGGGTTACAGGACAATAGGCAAGCAGCTTAGTGAGAAGGCAACAACTGTTGGCGCAATTATTAGAAAATGGAAGAAGTTCAAGATGACGGTCAATCACCCTCGGTCTGGGGCTCCATGCGAGATCTCACCTCGTGGGGCATCAATGATCATGAGGAAGGTGAGGGATCTGCCCAGAACTACACTGCAGGACCTGGTCAATGACCTGAAGAGAGCTGGGACCACAGTCTCAAAGAAAACCATTAGTAACACACTACGCCGTCATGGATTAAAATCCTGCAGCGCACGCAAGGTCCCCCTGCTCAAGCCAGCGCATGTCCAGGCCCGTCTGAAGTTTGCCAATGACCATCTGGATGATCCAGAGGAGGAATGGGAGAAGGTCATGTGGTCTGATGAGACAAAAATATAGCTTTTTGTTCTAAACTCCACTCGCCGTGTTTGGAGGAAGAAGAAGGATGAGTACAACCCCAAGAACACCATCCCAACCGTGAAGCATGGAGGTGGAAACGTCATTCTTTGGGGATGCTTTTCTGCAAAGGGGACAGGACGACTGCACCGTATTGAGGGGAGGATGGATGGGGCCATGTATCGCGAGATCTTGGCCAACAACCTCCTTCCCTCAGTAAGAGCATTGAAGATGGGTCGTGGCTGGGTCTTCCAGCATGACAACGACCCGAAACACACAACCAGGGCAACTAAGGAGTGGCTCCGTAAGAAGCATATCAAGGTCCTGGAGTGGCCTAGCCAGTCTACAGACCTGAACCCAATAGAAAATCTTTGGAGGGAGCTGAAAGTCCGTATTGCCCAGCGACAGCCCCGAAACCTGAAGGATCTGGAGAAGGTCTGTATGGAGGAGTGGGCCAAAATACCTGCTGCAGTGTGTGCAAACCTGGTCAAGACCTACAGGAAACGTATGATCTCTGTAACTGCAAACAAAGGTTTCTGTACCAAATATTAAGTTCTGCTTTTCCGATGTATCAAATACTTATGTCATGCAATAAAATGCAATGTGATTTTCTGGATTTTTGTTTTAGATTCCATCTCTCACAGTTGAAGTGTACCTATGATAAAAATTACAGACCTCTACATGCTTTGTAAGTAGGAAAACCTGCAAAATCGGCAGTGTATCAAATACTTGTTCTCCCCACTGTATATTGCCTATGCTATGCAATTCCGTGAGAAAACAGTTTTGATGGCCTTTATTAAAAAGAGGAGGATCCCATCAGCTTTCTATAGGCTACGCCTACTAATAGCCTATTGAGCACATTACTTCGCTTTACAACCGTAGTAGCCTACCTGGCTGGCATGAAAATGAACAGCTGGAAAAGCATCCTCCATTAGTTATTCAAGTGCATGTATTTTTTCCCTCTGCCCCTGTTCTGACAGTTGCATGATAATGGCTCATTCTACAGTAAATCAAAACTACTTTCACACATATATTATTAAGTACATGTAAAGACAAGATTAAATTGAGAAGCGTCTAATGGGTGAGAATATTATCACTTGTGAATGATGCCCAGCGTGTGCAGAAATATGTGTTTCTTACGAGCCCAGTCAATGCGCAATCGCGTGTGAAAACAGTTTTGACTTGCCACTATTTAAAAGAGGATCCCAGCTTTCTCGTGCTGTTACAGTATATTTATTGCTCAATTCTTAAAATTAAGCACATTAATCCGCTTTACAACCGGTGTAACCTACCCGGCATATTAAAAACGTAACCACAGGAAGCGCTTCCTCCATTCGCTATTCGAGTGCAGGCTACGTTTTTGTTTTGTGGGCCATTCTAAATAAAACAAATTTTCACACATGTATTAGTAGGCTATATGTAAAGACCAGATTAAATAGAAAATAGTCTGATGGGTGAGAATATCATCAAGTGCTTGTCAAATTGTGAATGAGAGACTGATATGATGACCAATGGTGACTTTAAGTAAGCATTTCAA
This sequence comes from Coregonus clupeaformis, assembly GCF_020615455.1. Lineage (NCBI taxonomy): Eukaryota > Metazoa > Chordata > Actinopteri > Salmoniformes > Salmonidae > Coregonus > Coregonus clupeaformis. The sequence continues at coordinate 45,613,098 of NC_059207.1, forward strand.
GGTAAGGTCTACCTACACCTGTTGTATTCAGCGCATGTGACAAATACAATTTGAATTGATTTGATGAAGTCTGTGCAGCCTGCACAAGAAACAGAGCAGAGCACATGCCTTTCATGCAACTTTTTTCAAACCATCATCAGAGTCGCATCATGTAGCTTTAGAATGTACTAGAAATCAAAACATATAGGCTAAGGTTTGTATCACAACTAAAGTTGCATAAATAACTCATACAGAAAGTATGAACACCCTTTTACTTTTTCCACGTTGTTGTGTTACAGCCTGAATTTAATATTGATTCAATTAAGATTTTGTGACACACAATACCCCATAATGTCAAAGTGGAATTATGTTTTTAGACATTTTTACAAATGTATAAAAAATGAAACGTTGAAATGTCTTGAGTCAATAAGTACTCAACCCCTTTGTTATTGTGAGCCTAAATCAATTCAGGAGTGAAAATGTACTTAACAACTCACATAATAAGTTGCATGGACTCACTCTGTGTGCAATAATAGTGTTTAACATTATTTTTGAATGACTAGCTCATCTCTGTACCCCACATACAATTATCTGTAAGGTCCCTCAGTCGAGCAGTGAATTTCAAATACAGATTCAACCACAAAGACCAGGGAGGTTTTCCAATGGCTAGTAAAGAAGGGCACCTATTGGTAGATGGGTAAAAATAAAAAAGCAGACATTGAATATCCCTTTGAGCATGGTATTAATTACACTTTGGATGGTGTATCAATACACCCAGTCACTACAAAGATAAAGGTGTCCTTCCTAACACTGTTACCGGAGAGGAAGGAAACCGCTCAGGGATTTCACCATGAGGTCAATGGTGACTTTAAAACTGTTACAGAGTTTAATGGCTGTGATAGGAGAAAACTGAGGATGGATCAACAACATTGTAGTTACTCCACAATATTAACCTAAATGACAGTGAAAACAAGGACGCCTGTACAAAATACAAATTTTCTAAAACATGCATCCTGTTTGCAATAAGGCACTAAAGTAAAACTGCAAAAAATGTGGCAAAGAAATTAACTTAATGTCCTGAATATAAAGTGCTATGTTTGCGCCAAATCCAACACAACACATCACTGAGTACCACTGTTCATATTATCAAGCATGGTTGGTGGCTGCATAATGTTATGGGTATCTTTGTCATCGGCAAGGACAAAGGTTTTAGGATAAAAGGAAACAGAATAGAGCTAAGCACAGACAAAATCCTAGAGGAAAACCTGGTTCAGTTTGCTTTCCAACAGACACTGGGAGACAAATTCACCTTTCAGTGGGAAAATAACCTAAACACAAGGCCAAATACACAATTTAATTGCTTACCAAGATGACATTGAATGTTCCTGTATGGCCTAGTTACAGTTTTGACTGAAATTGAAAATATATGGCAAGACTTGAAAATGGCTGTCTAGCAATGATCAACAACCAACTTGACAGAGATTGAAGAATTTAAAAAAGAATAATTAATTGATAATGCCCGAGAAGCTGGTGTTTGGAGGATATATTGGCACGGGTGTTGTCAGGCCCGAGACTAAGTACTTTAGTTCTGTATCTATGGACGCGACCCAGTTGTTCGTTCTAAATGTTCTATTGCCATACTGGTTGGAAATGTTCTTATCCCTTGCTTGCTAGCTAGCAAACTACGGCTAACTTACAGTCACGTCAAACAGTGCAGCCAGAATAACAGCAAAGTAGCTGCATCTGCATTTGTTTAAGCTGTTTTCTAGTGACATTTATTTGGATACATCCATAATAATGAGCTAATGATGCGCGATTTCGCCTGGCATAGAAAATGTGCTCGTCAGGACACTGTTGTTCAGAGGAGCTAAGTTAGCCAACAACACAGCTAACACAATCACTTCAAACTGAAGCTGGAAAGACTGCAAACTAGCTGCATTTCGTTTCGTTTTACCTGTTTTCTATTGACATTTATTTGTATATATCCATAAAAATTATGCCAGCTGATTCATGTTTTCGACTGGCTGAGAAAAGCTGTCTGCCTGTCTGTCTTGTCCCGACTCCCAACATGTTCATTACAATGGGACAGCTGGAGATCGAATTTCAATATTGAAACAATGTGGCAAATGTTGGAAAGACAGACAGCAAGGTTTATACAAATCTCCGCTGTTGAAAACCAAATGCTAGTCTAAAAGAAAATTGGAGATCATGTCTAGATGCTTTTTATAGTGGAGATCAAGTTTATAAATTGCCTGGCTGGGCTGATGAGACAGTGGATTGTGCAGTGAGATGGAACAGAGTAAATAGGCATTTCAACATCATAGTTTTAGCCGGTGGTAACTTGTGGAATAGACTCCGGCTGGAATGCGGTTTTAACCAATCAGCATCCAGGATTAGACCCACCCATTGTATAATGTGCAAATATTGTAATATATAATAATAATAATATTAATAATATTGTACAACCCAGGTGTGCAAAGCCCTTAGAGACTTATTCAGAAAGACTCACAGCTGTAATCACAGCCAAAGGTGATTCTAATATTTATTGACTCAGGGGTGTGAATACTTATGTAAATGAGATATTTCTGTTTTTAATTTTCAATAAATTTGCAAACATTTCTAAACACACTTTGCCGTTTTGGGGTATTGTGTGTAAATGGGGTGAGAAAAAATATATTTAATCCATTTTGAAGTCAGGCTGTAACACAACAAAATGTGGAATAAGTCAAGGGGTATGAATACTTTCTAAAGGCACTGTTGGAGGACCTGTTTCATATTATCACTTTGTTAACCACTTAACACAGAATAGCTGCATGTGCATACTCCCTCAGAAATCGTTTGGAGAAAATATCCTTTCTATTTTATTCAGCTACGTTCAATTGTGCTCTTCTTACTATAAAATAATGCCACAGGAATTATAAGCACATTTTATCTGCTAAATTTACTAGTGTAGCCATATGGCATAGCCAGATCAGGGCCTAACAAAAGGACGACTCAGAATATGCTTTTTTGTTCTTCTGAAATAGGCTACATTTTCTTCATATTATTTTGTTTCTTTAGACCTGCCTAAAATAATGGATTTATTGTGATGGTGTAGGTTATATTAAATTGATTTAGTGTGGTCCTCTGTAGCTCAGCTGGTAGAGCACGGCGCTTGTAACGCCAGGGTAGTGGGTTCGATCCCCGGGACCACCCATACACAAAAATGTATGCACGCATGACTGTAAGTCGCTTTGGATAAAAGCGTCTGCTAAATGGCATTAAAAAAATATATATATATATTTAGTATACTTTTTTAAATGTTGATGTTTCAAAGGTCCGCATCACTGCCCGGAGATGCTAAACGTGTTTATGTTATTAACGGTCAATTACCATGAGAACGGTAGTTATTTGCTTGACAGTTACCGTCTGACAAAATGTCATGACCGCCACAGCCCTATTTGTATCACAAAGTGATAGCTGTTTTTCCATTCTGTATTAATCACTATAACCCTGTTTGAACATGGGTTCCTGCCTGGCAGCAAGGCGAATAGATCTTAAACGATTAAGTGATTTAATTTGTCATTCATTAATTTCACTCTTGTTTTTTCTTCTTTCAAATGACCTCAAACTGACTTTCCATCCTGGTGTTTAGGGGTTGTGTAATGTGTAGTAACTGGCGTCATAAACTGATTTATCAGTAGTGGAAATGAGAACTGTATACAGTCCAGCAATATAATCCCTGTTAAGCCTTTATTTCCTAATGCAGTTAAAATCTGACTATAACAAATAATTAGCCACTATAAGGAAATAATTCTGCCAAGCCAATCAATCTGTTTTCAAAATATTAGAGCCTGATGCTCAATTACTTGGCGCAGTAAAGTTTGGGAGGGAGCCTCTTTGGGTCAGGCTAATCATGAGTTAACTAATTGGCTCATTAACACTAGGCTGGGGTACAGTACAGTAAATATGATGTTTGTGTGTTATTGTATAGGAGGAAGTATTTCAGAGGGAGACTTCTTGCTATTGTAATCTCTACCACGGAGCTGCAATGTGCCTCTCTGAGATTGCTGTACTGTATGCCACATGCCTTAAAGGGCAATTCCACCACTTTTCGACCTCATATTCAATATATCCAGCACCAAACCAGTGTCTACATATGTGAAAACAACGCGTTTCTCTGACCTGTGGTTAAAAAGATAAGAAGAAAGGTCCTAAAAAATGCTTCTCTGTGACATCATAGGATCAGTTTAAAAGTACAAAAAAACGGTGATTTTCCAAACCTGCATCGAGTTTCTAGCTAAAGGGAGAGTATTTTCTTGCTCCCAACGTCACCACAAATCTCACAGTGATGTTTGATGATGTCACGGGTCAGTGCTGATAGATTAGTGCTTTTTGAGGTTGGTAGTTTAGTGGTTAAGAGCGTTGTGCCAGTAACCAAAAGGTCGCTGGTTCTAATCCCCGAGCCGACTAGGTGAAAAATCTGTCGATGTGCCCTTGAGCAAGGCACTTAACCCTAATTGCTCCTGTAAGTCGCTCTGTATAAGAGCGTCTGCTAAATGACTAAAATGTAAATATAAATGTTTGGATTCGACTAGAAAAATGTATCAATGTTTTCGGTTTCGATACTTTTTTTAGACATTAAATGCACTATGCATTTTGTTGATAGAATGATGTTACAAGACAGAATAAAACAATTAATAAAAGTCACATGATGGTAGTGAATGGCCATTACTGCTTATCACTTATTAACCATAATTTATTCACAGAACTTTACTTTAATAAAATATTTCAGATTTTGTGTATATTACATTTGTTTTAGGCCTATCATCCCATTTCTATAGAGCTGCTGCCTATGCTGTCTGACAAAATCACTATTTGAGTAGTTCTTCAAAGTAAATAGGGCATATTTTTATGACTGCTGAATACCAACTATCAATCACTTAGATAATGTATTTCCAGGTAGAGATACCTTGCGAAACAACTGCTCTCTATCCCTCTTGATCGCGCGTTCTTCTGTCTCTTCTCTCTGGCACCGTGTCTGCCCCACACAGACCAGACAAGTAGACTATGATTATTGTCATTGTAGTTAATTACCACATTTTCGGGACACTAAACTATGTCGAATATTGGCCTATTGGAATCTACAACTCCCTATTACATCACACAGTTTGGGGTTGATGTGCTGTTTTCACATATGTAGACACTGGTATTGTGCTGGAGATAATGAAATTAGTTAGACAAGTGGTGGAATTGCCCTTTAAAAGGAGCCATGCAGGCTTTCCGTGGTTGCTATGATGCCTGGTGGTCGCCTAGGCAGACAGCTCTGTACATACTGTACATATTTTAATAGTTTTAGGTGTTTTTTGACAGAATCTTAAAAAAAAAAATTGTTAGCTAATTACGTTTTATTGTATACATATTGATCCACGCCAGTGCAAGACTGGCAAGTCAGTTATTTTACCAACTGAACTGGGAAGCTAGCTATGTTTTTACTTGAAACAACAAGAGATGGCAGAGGCTTGGAGACTGTTGAAGATGGCATAGGATCACTCAAGTCTTTCCCCAATGGTTTATTCCAAAGTGGACTATACCTTTTGATTATAGTGAGCTTCATGCACTCTAAGCTTAGTGGCTGCATGGCTTCACGCAGGTGGATGCTACATGTTTTTCTGAGGAATTCACGAAGGTGTCTACGACTGGAGATGGCAAAAGGTGACCTGACTTCTGACCATCGTTTCCACCCCACTCAACCCTTCATCTGAGCCACAACCCTTCATCTGGGCCTCAGTCGGAAGAGACGTGGACGGCGTGGGTGAGAAAGGTGCGTATGGAGAGCAGATCGGAGACAGGATGTGACCTGTTGGACTTGCACCTGCCTCTGTTGATGACCATGGTAGGTATTCCACCCAGAACTGTCAATAGGCTAACTGAAATGTTTTGTTTTGTTGTTTTAAGAGGGTCTTTGAGATTATTATTATTATTATTATTATTATTATTATTATTATTATTATTATTATTGTTACATGTATGGCCCAGGTAGGAAGGCCCACCATACAGTACAGTATCCCTGGACTGAACACATTATCTCCTTATGGGGGCTGAGCAGCAGCGGGAGACCTGCGTGTGATGTGAAACACCCTGTTTGTTTCCAAAATGGCACCCTATTCCCTATGGGAATGGCACCCTATGCCATTTGGGACGCAGCCCCTGACTACTACAGATCCCTTGGCTGGGGACGTAAAAGGCCTCTTAGCATACATACGCCGAGCAACATACGCCGTCCACTACTCTATGTACACCACACATAGCTGGGATTCCTGCTGGTATGAGCCAGGGGGTTGAGTGGGGTGACACTGGCCCTGGAATCCCCATCCTCTGCTATTCCCTATATTAGGATTAGCCCAAATGGACAAGGTGAGCCATTGTCATCCTGGGTTTAAACCTCCTTACAAGAGGCGTGGGGGAAACAGAGAGACTAATAAAGATTTATTCCGCACAATTACATTTTTCATACATAATAGGAAAGGTTCAGTAAAATCAAAACGGCTCCAAAAATGGAATTGGATCCTGTGTAGTATCTTAGTAATATAGTTATTTGTTTATTTCCTCTGAGGGTAGGATTAAAGACTCAGTGTATCTTTACTGGACTGCACTGAGCTCTCTCCGGAGGATAGAAGGACAAAAGAGCCAGCCAACACTGCAAATATTTTATATTCAGAATGCGACTGATAATAAATATGTCACTCCGCATCCGGAGGGGGAAAAATGAGCCATTAATAATATTTGCATGATTGCATGCGTACAAAAATAGTCGCAAAGACCCTTTGGCCCACGCACACACAGGTCAGCACCTAGTGAACATTTTATGATGGAACTACCAGGGAGGCCATTGATTAGAATATTAGAACAAACAAATGAGAAAGCAAAAATCTATCGGCTTATGAATTATATTGAAATAAATTATAAACCCAACATGCAACAATTTCAATGATTTTACTAAGTTACAGTTCATATAAGGAAATCAGTCCATTGAAATACATGTATTAAGCCCTAATCTATGGATTCCACATGACTAGGCAGCCAATCAGAATTAGTTTATCCCCAGAAAAGGGCTTTATTACAGACAGAAATACTCCTCAGTTTCATCAGCTGTCCGGGTGGCTGGTCTCAGATGATCCTGCAGGTGAAGAAGCCGGATGTGGAGGTCTTGGGCTGGTGTGGTTACACGTGGTTTGCAGTTGTGAGGCCATTTTGATGTATTGCCAAATACACTAAAACCACGTTGGAAGTTGCTTATGGTAGAGAAATTAACATTAAATTCTCTGGCAACAGCTCTGGTGGACATTCCTGCAGTCAGCATGCAAATTGCACGCTCCCTCAAAACTTACACAGGCATTGTGTTGTGTGACAAAATTGGCATCATATTGTCTCCAGCACAAGGTGCATCTGTGTAATGATCATGCTTTTTAATCAGCTTCTTGATATGCAACACCTGTCAGGTGGATGGATTATCTTGGCAAAGGAAAAATGCTCACTAACAGGGATGTAAACAAATTTGTCCACAAAATTTGAGAGAAATAAGCTTTTTGTGCGTATGGAAAATTTCTAGGATATTTTATTTCAGCTCATGAAACATGGGACCAAAATGTTACATGTTGCGTTTATATTTTTGTTCATTATACTTCTCCTGCCTCCGCCAGCTTCTTCTTCGTGGCCAAAAAAGATGGAGGACTGAGGCCGTGCATTGACTACCGGGGGCTGAATGCAGTCACCACCAAGTACCGGTACCCCCTCCCTCTGGTTCCGTCGGCCATCAAGCAGCTGCGAGGGGCCCGGTACTTTACCAAGTTGGACCTGAGGAGTGCCTACAACCTGATCCGAATCCGGGAAGGAGATGAGTGGAAGACGGCATTCAGCACTACCTCAGGCCACTATGAATACTGCGTCATGCCCTACGACCTCGCCATCGCACCTTCCGTGTTCCAGTCCTTCGTCAATGACGTGTTCCGAGACATGCTGAGTAGACAGGTGGTGGTGTACATCGACGATATCCTGATCTACTCGGCTACGTTCGAGGAGCACGTCAGGGACGTCCGAGCGGCCCTTCTCCGCCTCCGGGAACACAACCTGTTGGTGAAGGGGGATAAATGCGAATTTCACCAACAGGCCATCTCCTTCCTGGGATACAGGATCAGCCCTCAGGGGGTGTTCATGGAAAGAGCGAAGACAGACGCCGTCAGGTCTTGGCCAGTCCCCACCACCATCAAGGGCCTACAGAGCTTCCTGGGCTTCGCAAATTTCTACCGGCGTTTCATCAGGTCCTTCAGCTCCATAGCCGCCCCGCTCACCTCTCTCCTTAAGGGTGGGCCTCAGAAGCTGACCTGGAACCCTGAGGCTGACGCTGACTTCAAGAGGCTTAAGGAGAGGTTCTCCACAGCACCCCTCATAAAACACACAGATCCAGCTCGTACTTTCATCCTGGAGGTGGACACATCTGAGGAGGGCATGGGTGGGGTCCTCTCCCAGCGGCAAGGTAAGCCAGAGATATCCCTGTGCCTTTTTCACAAAAAAGCTTACCCACGCAGAGAGGAACTATGGAGTTGGAGACAGGGAGCTGTTGGCGGTGGTCCTCGTTCTGGAGGAATGGAGACACTGGCTGGAGGGCGCAGTCCATCCATTCCGGAATCTCACTGACCACCGGTATTTGGAGCACATACGGGCAGTGAAATGGATGAACTCTCGTCAAGCCAGGTGGGCCCAATTTTTTACTCGCTTTTCAGCTATTTCCCGTTATATCAACTCCTGTTCCGCATGTGCCCAAATGAAGACACCTCGGAAGGCAAACTAGTTCCTCTCCCAGTGCCTCAGCGACCTTGGTCACACCTGTCCATAGACTTTGTCACCGACCTCCCATGTTCTGACGGCTTCACCACAGTCCTGGTGGTCGTAGATCGGTTCTCCAAATCGTGCCATTTTTTGCCACTAACTGGTCTTCCTTCTGCTCTCCAGGTCGCTGAGGTCCTGTTCCAACAGTTCTTTCAGCATTATGGACTTCCGGAGGACATCGTCTCGGACCGTGGCCCACAATTCACCTCCCGAGTGTGGAAGGCTTTCCTGGAGAAGATCGGGGCCACGGCCAGCCTCACTTCCGGGTATAGGCCTCAGTTGAATGGGCAGGTGGAGCGCATGAACGAGGAGCTGGGGAGGTTTCTTCGTTGCCACTGTCAGGACCGGCAGGGTGAGTGGGCGAGGTTTCTTCCCTGGGCAGAATATGCCCAGAACCCCATCGTTCACTCCTCCACGGGGCTCACTCCCTTCCAGTGCGTCCTGGGGTACCAGCCGGCCTTGGCCCCTTGGACACCCAGCCAGACCGATGTGCCCGCTGTCGACGAGTGGTTCCACAGGGCCAGACACCGCCCATGTCCATCTCCAGAGGGCCATTCGTCGGCAGAAAGACCAAGCCGACCGCCACAGCAGTGAGGCCCATATATTCCAGCCTGGTGATCGTGTCTGGCTGTCCACAAAAAACATCTCTCTCCGCCTGCCCTTCAAGAAACTGAGCCCCCGGTTTGTGGGGCCGTTTAAGGTCCTCAGGCGGATAAATGAGGTATCGTACCGGCTGCTCCTTCCCTACCTGCTGGACTCCAGGTTCCGTGGGGGATGGCTCCATTACCTGGTGGACTGGGAGGGGCATAGTCCTGAGGAGAGGAGCTGGGTTCCGGCTGGGGATGTTCTGGACCCCAACCTAATTCGGGACTTCCACCGTCGCCGCCCTGACCGGCCCGCACTTCATCCTCGGGGTCGTCCTTCTGGCTGGTGACGTCCTGTGGCGGGAGCCGCGCGTCCGGGGGATGTACTGTCACGTCTCCTCCCGTTGCTCCCCTCCGGCGTTCTGATTCGCCGGTCTACTGAGCCACCTGTCTGAGCTCACCACCTCGGCAACACCGGAATGGAAACCCAACGCACCCTAATCACCTCCAGCGCACCTGCACCTCATCATCTCATTACCACCCCTATATAGCCCTGGACTGTTCAGTGTTGTGTTGTGTGTGTGTGATTGTTAGTGTCATGTCGTGTACTCGCTCTTTGTTGTTCTCTTGCTCAGTGTTAAGTAAACCTTTACATTGTTGATTCCTGCGTCTGCGTCCTACCTCTTCATATCCTCAGTACTCGTCACAACTGTAAGAATAATGCTTAAATACTTAAATTATTTAGTAAAGAAAGAAGGTATCTTCATGTTCAACCAACCAAAATTGTAAACAGAGTCTTTACATTACTTGTAAATATACAAAAGAGAGTGAAATCTGCTAACCTGTGAGGACATCCCGTGGCAGGGGTAGAGGATGGCTTTGTCATCGTCCTCTGATCCCTGGTCCAGACAGTAGCCACTGGCCTTACTGTTCCTGACCTGCAACACACCAAACAACACATACATTTTACTGATTCTGACCTGCAAGACAGCAAACAACACAGACACTTTACTGTTCCTGTCCTGCAACACACCAAACAACACAGAAACTTTACTGTTCCTGACCTGCAACACACCAAACAACACTGACACTTTACTGTTCCTGACCTGCAACACACCAAACAATACATCAACTTTATTGTTCCTGACCTGCAACACACCAAACAGACACTTTACTGTTCCTTACAACACACCAAACAACACAGATACTTTACTCTTCCTGACCTGCAATACACCAAATAACACAGACACTTTACTGTTCCTTACAACACACCAAACAACACAGATACTTTACTGTTCCTGACCTGCAATACACCAAATAACACAGACACTTTACTGTTCCTGACCTGCAACACATCAAACAACAGATAATTTACTGTTCTTAACCTGCAACAGACCAAAGAACACAGACACTTTAATGTTCCTGAACTGCAACATACCAAACAACACAGATACTTTACTGTTCCTGACCTACAATACACCAAAAAATAGACACTTTACTGTTCCTGACTTGCAACACACCAAACAACATACTCTACAGTGATGAGAGATTCCATTTTAACGCCAGGATGTTTTGGACCCCTTTAAAACAGTGTGTTTGAGCTAAAGACTTCTGTGTTGTACCATTGGATTAGTCTATTTATTCTGCATCCGTAGATACCAACCATTAGTCTGTGTTTGTGAGACAAGGGCGGATCCCGAAGGGACCCGGAGTCAGGTCTTTTTACAAAAACATATGTAGAGTCTGAATAGTTTGAGCTATAAATTTTAAAAAGCTATCTCATGGATACGCACATGTAACATGTTGTGCTCTATGATGCTGACAAGCATTAGAAGGTAAGGGGTTCATCTACATAGAAAATCATAGGAAATCCCAGGACATAGTGTATATAATACTGTAATAAGCTCACATAGTTGCTGTCACAAACTCCAAACTCCACACAGTTGTCACTGAATAGTTGGATATTAATTTCCCAGTGAGCAAACAAATTAATTTGTATCAGGTTTTTGCTTTGCCGGACCTTATTATTATTTTTACATTTCTCAATAAAATTCACGAATGCAACTGTTTATGTCAAATTGTTTTGTGTTCTAATTATATTTAGCCTCACTTCACAGTGAGGCTAAATATAAGGGCTGAACATGCAGCTAAATGAAAGTCAGATTAATGAAAAGCCAATTTTTGCTGGGGTCTCGGGACTGTTAGGCTTAATCTAAGATAAAGTAAGCAAAAGAAACCTCTCCAATCTCCTAGATTCCTAGTCCTGATGGTAGTGTGGTTAAGTGTGTTTTTAAGACTATGTGATTTTAATGTGTATCACTTTATTTCCACCTTGTGAATGTAACCGGTGTGAAATGACTAGCTAGTTAGCGGTGCGTGCTAGTAGCGTTTCAATCAGTGACATCAATCACTCTGAGATCTTGAAGTAGTTGTTTCCCTTGCTCTGCAAGCGCTGCAGCTTTTGTGGAGCGTTAGGTAACGATGCTTTGTGGGCGGCAGTTGTTGATGTATTCAGAGGGTCCCTGGTTCGAGCCCAGGTTGGGGTGAGGAGAAGTAATACTGTTACATGAAGAGATCTATCATGTTGTGTTGTCTGGTTAAAGTTTTAATGTTTATTAGTCGTATGTATTGGATACACATGGTATACACCGTCCAACAAAATGCTTACTTGCAGGTTCCTTCTCGACAATGCAGCAACAATACGAAATAATAAAAGACAAGAATACGAATATAAAGTAAATGGCTCAGTAGAATACAATAAACATTTTAGGATAAGTGTAATACAGGAAGGCAGAATTTATTGTCCAATATTTAAACGTGTTTTGGGGAAGGGGGGATTGTGGGGCAAGTGTTAAAATTGTGAAGAATTTAGAAATCATAGTAAGAAACTGGTAGCAGCAGTTATAATGTGTGTGTAGCATGAATGTATATGTGTTTGTGTGTGTGTGGATGTGTGTTTGTCTGTGTGGGTGTGTGCGTGTGCGTGAGTGAGCGTATGTGTGCTAAGGTGCGGAGAAACAGAGCAGGTGGTCCGTCCAGTTCAAGTGTTCAGCAGTCTGATGGCTTGTAGATAGAAACTGTCTCTGAGCCTGTTGGTATCCGACCACATGGTCCGATAACGTCAGCCAGACGGTAAGGGAGTGAACAGCTTGTGGCTGGGGTGTGTGGGGTCCTTGATGATGCTGTGGGCCTTCCTCAGGCACCATTTGGAGTAGATGTCCTGGATGGGTGGGAGCACGGTCCCAGTGATGTACTGGGCAGTCTTCACCACCTGCTGGAGGGCTTCGCTGGTCTGGTCAGTGCAGGGGGTGCAGCTGTGGTTCAGCTGCTGCGCTATGGCAACACATGGTGACTGTTCCAAGATTTGTCGCAGAATTGAAATAGTGGCACCTAAATGGGCACTGCTTTGAGGAATCCATTTACAAGAAGCTGGGCTAGGAGCATTCATGGGGCCAGGGCCACCAACATCGTGCTGCTTGATGAAGTTGCGGCCTATTTTAATTCTGATATATGCCGACGATATACTTGAAATGCTTATTGATTTTCTCCCCCGACTCTGATGTCGAAATCAATAAGTTAAAGGCTTGTATTTTATTTTACAATGATTCCGAATTGTCTGTCTGACTTCTTGCGCTCAATTTCTCATCATGTCATAATCTTTTCCGCTGTGCAGGGTTGTGCAGCTGAGCCCAAACAATCAAGTCGGCATCAAAAGCAAATAAGTGTGTAATTAATACTCTTGCATCTAATTTTGTAGCAGCGCAGCGTTTCTGTGGAAACATGATACCTTTACCTTTCGATGACATGTAATCTTTGAAATGCAGAAGCGGTGAAATACAATGTCAATGGTAGATTGACTGAGTATACAGTATGTAAACATAGCTTGCGTAGTACTGTACGTGACATTAAAGAAAACACTGCTTCTTCTTATATGGAAGCTCTTATATGCAAATACAGATTTAAAAAAACAAAGCACACCCTGCAATCACTGCAAGAGACAAGTGCGTGCCAAATAATTCAACAAATTATCAAGAATTTGTGGGTTTGCAAATTAACTAATTTGAAATGTGTATTATTTGTTGAACGTGTCTTCAAATACATAGTAGGCTGCAGGTATTCCACTCAAATCTTTTTTATTTTTTATTGTGTCATTGAAAGTGAAAATGTAATCAGGTATTCCGCTACATACAGTATAGGTATTCTACTCAAAACATGCTTTTGTTTTTGTATCGCTATCATTGATAGGGAATAGTGAACAGTGAATGTCTCACCTCCCCATATGTGATGGTGTTGTTGTAGATGCGCATCTCTGGGTAGACATTCTCCAGGTACCAACTGAAGCTCTGACACTGCAGCCTCTTCCTCAGTGCTACCCGCTCAGACACGTCCCCATAGTCAACCCCAGGGTTCTGGTAGCAACGGGAAAAATAAATCACATTTAACATTTATCCAGGAGGCTATTACTTATTATCTACTTAGCTAAGCAACATGTGACTACACTTGTTGTAGTTTGAATAGAAAAATGGAGGCCTCGAAAGACTGCTGGAGGGAGGAAGGGTGGAAAAAAGGAAAAGAAAAGAGAGAGCCTGAGAGTGGAATAGTGTATTTGGTTTAGAGATGGATGGATGGTGGCCTTTCATGTGGGACCCTCATTGTTCTTTCATTAGACATGATAGTATGCTGTGCAAATTCTAATCAGCTGCTTAATTATGAGTGCTCACGGCCCTGCCGTGCCGGCCGGTGTTGTGCGTTGAGGTGGCTTCCCAGATTTATGTGGAAAATGCCTAATAACTGCTCTGCTCTGCTCTGAGCTCTGCACTGTGTCCTGGCCTGTACATCAGAAATGCACTGCCTCATTAAGAGACACACTGACTGTTTCTAAACCTTAAGCAAACTTCTCTTTAAAAAGCTCCCTTTTCCTTCTCTACAGCCAGCCATGGGTATTAACCATATTTTCATATATGTGAATAATGCCATTGTCCTCTGTCTTTCTAATTAGCTGTAACATTAGGCTAACAGATGCATTCCTTTTGGGAGATGTTATTTGGACTACATGATGGTGGTAACCACAGTGAATCATAGACCCTGCCCTCCTAGCAGAGTAACCAATAACCAATTATTCTGTGTGTGTGGTGGAGGGAATGGGAGATGGATTAGTTATAACATTATACGTTTTGTACAGTACATAAAATAACTTCAGCGCCATGGGACAGAGGGGTAATAGAGCACCATGCCACTGGGATTGTAATTACATTGGACCAAGAATGTTATGCGATGAGCTAGTTTGTCTATAGGGTGCGGTCTTAGTTACTGTCGGAGGCCTTCAATCAGTAGGCTGCTCCTCCTGCATTCATTCATTGTACCTCTCCCTTCTTCTCCCTAGCTTTCTGTCACATTTACAGAGGCATTGGCCACCCTAGGATCGTTACCTTAATGTGCTCCTGTGCAGGAGGCCTTGTTTGAGTGAAACAGAATCCAAAGCTTGTTTCTCCTGACAATAATGTTTTGAAAAACATACAATTACTACCAGGCTGTGTTTTAAAGCATTGTCACCCGCCCCCTATGACACATAGATAATTTGCAGTACAGCAATTAGTGTTCTCCATTAAGCTGTTTTTTATTTATTATTGTAAAAAATTATTAATTTCCAAGCCCATTTCAATGGCTCTTGAAAGCAATTACGTCTAAACTGATATGTATGAAAGCGTACTCTGATTAAATGAAAGGCCCCCTCATTCATTTGATTTCAGCTCTCTGCTACGCTCCGCTCCACCACTCAGAGCCAGACGTCGTCGTTCAGATCTCACTGAGCTGCTCTGAAAGTTGAGTGGGATGAAATCTGAATTCTGAATTTCCATTGAGGCATAGCTGTCTCTCTACAGGATGCTGGTCTGAATGAACAAGTGGTGAGAATGGATGGATGGATGGGTGGGTAAAAGAGCAGACAGACCCATGTGACCATCTGTGTTCAAACTGGGTCTCCTGTGCGCCATAATACTGTGTTAGCCTGCTGAGCTAAAGTTTAGGTATTAGCTAACACAAGTCTTCAGGTCTTAGGCAAGGTTATTCACGAGCTTGATTCACCAAACCACCTCTATTACACTCATGGAAATAAGCCCTGTCTTATCATAGAATGTCATTCTATTTCTACCATCAATAGAAATAAGTCCTGTCTTGTCATAGAATGTCATTCTATTTCTACCATCAATAGAAATAAGCCCTGTATTGTCATAGAATGTCATTCTATTTCTATCATCACACTAGCCTTGACCTTGGCCGTATGTTTCCGGCGCTGACAGACTATGGCTACGCTCACATTCATGGGGATGTTCCAGGCCATGTACACATGGGACTTGTACTCGTCCATCCAGACCTCGGCGGCCCGCAGGGCGTTCCTCTTGGCGTAGTAGTCAATGTCATTGTTGTACGGCTTCTTTGTCCGCTCGATGTGCGCCACTCTGGCGCAAGGCAGCACCTCCATGCTCCCCCCACACTGCCACACCTAGAGAGGAGACAGCACAGAGGAGACAGCAGAGAGGAGACAGCAGAGGGAAGACAGCAGAGAGGAGACAGCAGAGAGGAGACAGCAGAGAGGAGACAGCAGAGAGGAGACAGCAGAGGGAAGACAGCAGAGAGGAGACAGCAGAGAGGAGACAGCAGAGAGGAGACAGCAGAGAGGAGACAGCAGAGGGAAGACAGCAGAGAGGAGACAGCAGAGAGGAGACAGCAGAGAGGAGACAGCAGAGAGGAGACAGCAAAGAGGAGACAGCAGAGAGGAGACAGCAGAGGGAAGACAGCAGAGAGGAGACGGCAGAGAGGAGACAGCAGAGAGGAGACAGCAGAGAGAAGACAGCAGAGAGGAGACAGCAGAGAGGAGACAGCAGAGAGGAGACAGCAGAGAGAAGACAGAGTCAAGCCTAGTCTAGAGGACCGTTTAATAGTTCAGACAGAGAAAACATTTGTATCTGCAGGACTTCCTGCTAGCTGTTATAGCTGCCTCCTTGTTTATCTTTTTACGAAGGAGGGTGTTTGCTTGATGCAGCAATTAGGTTCCACAGGCCATTATTTTCTGCTGAAGTGGGTGAAAACAGGCCTGATAAATGGGTCTGTATGGGAATGGCCCATAAATATGAGTGTCCCTAGAGAGTTTCCTGTGACACACAGTAACCCTGACACTGGATTGTGGCTGAATAATGTCTGTGTGTGCATAAGGGGTAATACATAAAAATAGGTGGTAAATGCATGTCATCCTGGAGAAAAACGTCCATCACTGCAGAAAGTATTGACTGACTACGGGCCTGAAAAATGCAGTGACACTCAACTGTGACCGACTCAATACTCAAGGAAGGAAAATAGTGGCAGAATCATCAGCAATGACTACGAGAATGAATTCTTCCAGGTTATTGGAAAACAATTCCAACCTAATGCTAACACTTGCCCAGACACAAAATTACAGCACAAAAAGGAAAGTCACAAGTAGAGAGAGAGAGAACTTAAATGAGAACATTTCCAACAGCAGAGCAGAAAGACAGAGAGGACATCATATGGTAATGTAGTCCTTCTGTCTTTTAAACTGCAGAGCCACCAGCACTCTGAGTCTCTTAATGACAATCTTCACAATCCAGAACAGATGTTCCAAACCATTAACATTCCACTGAACCCAACAGTTACCTCGTGCTCAGCAGAAGAGGACACAGATAACTGCCCGCATGCCGCAGAAAAATGCCCTGAAGAAACCAGGAGCTCCACCAATCGAATTTAGAGTACCAAAATACAAATACGTTTTTGAATTACATACTGATGAGTCACCTCCCTAAGGTAAAAAACTAAATTTAGACTAGCATTGACATCACCATTGTTTTGGAGGGGGTAGTAAGGAAACTTTACATGATCGTTACTTACTGTAGGTGTACCACTAATGTTTTATATGTTGTGTTAGCATGGACTTCCACTGTGCTCCTACTTTATGTCAAACATAAGGGGGTTTCATACCAAACTGCATGCAATGACGCATGTTGGTCCACTGAGTGAGTGTGGGGATGAGGCAGAGCAGAGGGAATTGAGTCAGTAGGAGAAATGTCATTGCTCAGATTCAATTGATTGATGGATCCCTAGTCAGGATACATTGCGTCAAAAGTTTGTTCTCCACCCTTTTTGATGGACAGGGCTGCATAACTGTAACCCATTGCATTCACTTGGGCCTTCCACTGACACAAAAAACAATGCTTGTATTGGAAAACATCCCATTTTAAGTGTATGATCCCAAAACGACTGCTGCTATGCAGAGCATATACTCCTCCATCTTTTCCCTAGCAGTTTGTGGCAGCTTATGTTGGAACTTCTTGTACTTCACCGCACATAACGCAGAGGTATTTGAGCGATTGTATTACAAGCACTATACTAATAGAGTATGCTGTGCTGAGTGCTAACAAAATGAGAAGTCAAATCAAGTATTCAAATAAACCAAATAAATGATTGCTGATCAGTGGGTCTGTGAAATTCATTGAGGAAAGATGTTGGAGCCGCTAAGGCACCAAGCCATATGGTACGGTGTGCCATGTTCATGGAAATTAAATACATCAAATATTAATCAAGTCACTGTTACCCAAATGTACATGTACAGTAACACTCAGATGTGTTTATGTGAGTGAGTGTTTAATTGAACGTTAATAAAGGCATTCATAGCATGAATACATTTGTCTTCTGATCCATTCCCTAGCTATGAAGCCATTTGCCCTCCTCCATCTCACACCCTCAATGGTTGCATTTGACTCAACCAACCTCCATAATGACCCAGATTGGCTGCAAACAGCAGTGAAGTGTGGAGTGACCCTGGACTAAGAAATCAATCAGCGCTATTACCATAACTTGACCAATAGCACCTTCATGGCTACAACATTCAAACTACTTGCTTTCATTGTGCATCTGTGGATGACATTGCATTCACTAATAGATGACTTATTATTTTACTGATCAATGGTTAGGTTTCAAATAACAAACAAAGACTTAATCAAATAAACACAGACTCATCTTCAATGCTGTCTCTACTAAATCACAAGCGCTTAACTGATGAACATGCAGTGGTAATACACTAATACACTTCTCTTCCTTTATCACTTTTATACAACAGGTTACCAACATATTCAAATAATGATTGACATATTTTCATTAAAAACTTTATTTTTATTAATTTATTCATTCTATTTCATCCTTCCACAAGATATAGTCCCGACACAAATCTAGGGTTGCTACCCAAGCCGGCTGGTCGTTCGTTCTATCGGTTCGATTGCCAGAGACGCTACCAGTCGTTGTCTTTTTGTTCTATATCTATGGATGCGACCCAGTCATTCGTTCTAAATGTTCCATTGCTATACTGGCTGGCAACATTCTTATCCCTTGCTTGCTAGCTAGCCAACTATGGCTAATTTACAGTCACGTCAAAAAGTGCAGCCAGAATAACAGCAAAGTAGCTGCATTTGCATTTGTTTAAGCTGTTTTCTAGTGACATTTATTTGGATACATCCATAACAATGAGCTAATGAGGTGCGATTTCGCCTGGCATAGGAAATGTGTTCACTCGTCAGGACACTGGTGTTCAGAGGAGCTCGCCAACAACACAGCTAACACAATCACTTCAAACTGAAGCGGGAATGACTGCAAACTAGCTGCACTTCGTTTCGAAGAGTAAATAGGCATTTTAACGTCATAAATTTAGTCGGTGGTAACTTGTGGAATAGAACTTGCTGGAATGCGGTTTCAACTAATCAGCATTCAGGATTAGAACCCCCCGTTGTATAAACTTGTATATACTCTATGCTGTTCAGAATGGATAAAAAACAAGGGTTGTGTGTGTGATTACAGTGCTTGGTTACTAGAATACACCCTTCCTTGCACTAAAAGTAAATTGAAGATCAATATCTTTCAGCCATGATTTCCAGTGTCAGACACACGATAACTAACTAACTGCAATCTGGAGCCAGTCTTGTGAAAGGCATCAGGCAGTATAGACTTCCTGTACTCTCTTAGTGACGAGAGAGAAGAAGAACCACACTGAGATAAAGCAGAGTATGTTTGACTACCACTGCTCAAATAGAGTGTAATATTACATGTTTGGACATGCAGTGGGTAGTCGTATATCAGAAAGTTGATAAAACAGATAGCTAGCGGAAGTAGAACACAGGGACTTCAATTAGCTGCACAATTTCAATCCACTCTCCACCATTAACTTTGATGTTTTATCTCAAACAGCCTGAACTATATCTGGTAATGAGTGGTGTTGTTTGTCATTATATTCTCTACCCCTCCTCCTCCATTCTCAGTCAATGTGCACACCAGAGTAATAGCTGGATCATAGCAGGGATTTGCCAGATAAACGCTGTATCTTTAGTCAGCACAGAAATCATCACCCTCTTGCCTATCAGCTTCAACAAGAAACTCCTAGCTAGGCCTCTGTTACAGTCAGTACATTTTCAATGTGTAATTTTAAACTGCGTAGGATAGCATTGGGTGATTGCAGAGATGGATCTGCACAGGTAATGCTTGTTTACTTACGGGAGAATCAAGTGTGTCAGAGTGGGTGTATCAAATCAAATCCAATTTTATTTGTCACATGCGCCGAATACAAATGGTGTAGAATTTACCGTGAAATGCTTGCTTACGAGCCCTTCCCAACGATGCAGAGTAAAAAAATAAAATAGTAACACAAGAGGAATACAATTAAATACACAAGAATGAAGCTATAGCCTATACAGGGAGTACCAGTACCAGATCAATGTGCAGAGGTACGAGATATTTGAGGTATATATGTACTGTACATGAAGGCAGGGTAAAGTGACTAGGCATCAGGATAGATAAAAATAAGAGTACAATAAGGAACAGAGTAGCAGCAACAAATAATCAGTGAAAAAGTGTGTGTCTGTGAGTGTGCGTGTGTGTATTGTTCATGATGGTGTGTGTGTTGTGTCAGTATGCGTCCATTTGGGACGTGTGGTTTTAACAGTGTGTGTTTATCTAAAATTGTCCTTTCTGTCTATTCTTGTAATCAGTCTAAATGACATTGAAAAAGCCTAATCAGATCAGACTAGACAAATCCTCTATGACAGGGTAGGTTTGGGAAAAATTGATTAAATAGATAACAGACATCACAGAACATGAAGTCTGAGGAGAGTCAGGTCAGTTCCCTTTTTAAAACACACAAAATCATCAGTGATAATGTGACCTTTGCAGCATAAGAGATAGAGAGAGTGTTAGTCAATCAGAGCGAGAACAGGTGGCGTGCAGCAGGCCAGTACCAGGCAGAGGAAGGAGCAGACTGCTGGCTTCTCATGTATGTCACGTCTGTTCCAGGAACTCTTATGACGCTGCTGCCACTCTCTCATGTCTTTGGAGGTCTCAGCCAGGGCATTAGCAAAACAAATCAGATTTAATGCCTTTTTTCGCTGGACACAAAAGGCATAATGATGATGTGATGATTGGACCAGGGCTACTTGGAAAACCCATTTATGCCATGCTGAGAGGGCCTCGCCAGCACAGCTTGCGCCTGATCTCCTCAAATAGCCAATAATTGATCTGTATGTGCATCATCTGGCCTGTCAAGTCACGTTAAAAAGTGTTTTGTACCAGCAGTAATCAAGTTTCTCACTACCACAGTAAAATAACATTTATCTCAAAGATATTAAGTACAGTTGGTGTCTTGCCCTGATATATGGTTGTTGATTCATATGGCATCATAGGAGTCAACAGCTATGCATCAGAGCAAGTTGGTGACCAACACAGAAGTATCATACACACACATTACCTTTTCACCTCTGAATAGATTAGGAAATAAGCATCTTTGAGTATCTTACTATGGTTTCATCTGAATATATAGTGAAGTCTGCTTTGCATAAATGCCTCTTTAAAAGCAGGAGAGAGATCATTAAGAGGCATCACCTAACATAGGAGACTGTTTACTTTGATGTAGAGGTAATTTAATTGCTAATATAATTGCCAATGTGGGGCGTTAGTTAATTGGCGCAGGACCATTTCGGTGAGCTAAGCCCTAGAGGGATGCAGGAAACTGTAAAAAACATAAAAACTATTAACAGCAGTAAACAGAATTGGAAACAGCACCATTCCACAGTATCACTACTAACCCAGCATATAGGAGAATCTAAGGTCTACATAAGGTTCTGTTACTCAGAGGATCTCTTACATTAGTGTTCTTCAAACTTTCTTTCCCAATGTACTTTATTTCATGAACACTGCTACTCAGAGTCTGTAGCGAAAGTAACATTGACATCTAATCCCTCTAATCTACCAGAAGTCATGAAGTAAGGATACAATGAAAGGAAAGGAGACAAGGAGAGGAGACAAGGTTGGAACATTCAGCACTGGGACTTAGTCGGAGATCATCAGAATGTTGCCTGAGGTCCTGCTGACTTCATTTTCTGCCTCATCTTGCTTGGCAGCTGTCTAATTTGACAAAACATTACATATCTTATAAGGCCTTATTTTGAGGCCCAGCTTTACCTTAATTCAGTGGCCTGAAACTTGTGATTTAAAGGCCACATCAGGCCTGCAAGTAGGGTTGCAAAATTCCCAGATTTCCAGGAATCTCCCAACTGGGATTTTATAACCCTACCTGCAAGTCACATTATGTTGGCTTGCAAAGTGATGTTGAAAAATTTGTTTTGATGTGACATTTCGATTTGAGTCAGTACCACAAACATTTTTAATAATAATGATTTTTCATTGACTTAGTAGAAGTATTTGAGTAAAAATGCATTGGGGTTTACAGTGTAACTACTGTGCCGAGCCGTGTCGGTCCCTTCCAGTAACTGTAGGAGCTGCCTGGAGGGTCACAGAGAGTTTAGCTCCAATATTTATTGGTCATATTGTAAGCATGGATGGCTGAGCTAAGGCCAATGGACCCAGGCATGACCCCAGCGGACCTCTGATTACTATAAACTCCATGTTGTGTATGTCTGTTATTCAGAGAGCAGTGGGGACTGGAGGGCATTTGCCAAAAGAAAAACATACATTTTCCATAACTACTTCACTGACAGTCAACTCTAAATGTACTGTAAAATGACCCTGTTCTGCAAATTGCACACCTTTTGAGAATAGTAATCATGTATACATACTTCATATACAGTATGTATGTGTACATAAAGGGAGGTTTGCCATAAGCCATACGATTATGAAAATCTATACTTTAGGCTTAGCTAATGGCCTTCTCCCATTGACAATCACACAAAGCACATAATTGACATTTCTGAGTTATAGCACTTGATACATTCAAAAATCTATTCAGCTCTCCCCACTCTCACATACAGCAAATGTATCCAATTAGCATAATCAAAGGTCTGGTAACAGTCAAGCTTCTCAAAGACAGCGGCTCCTAAACCCTTTTTGCCTTGTGATATACAGTACTAGCTACAATGCCTACAATCTTTTGAATATTCTTGTGACCTTTCAAATAAATGAAACCAATTATTCTAGCTTTAACTCAGTTTTACTTCTATATACTAATAATAATATAATAATATATGCCATTTAGCAGATGCTTTTATCCAAAGCGACTTATGCAGAAATGAACACACTAACCCTGGCATTACAAACGCCATGCTCTACCATATAGACACAAGGGGACTAGCCACGAGCCACCAGTGTCTCCTGACCCATAGTTGGGGGGGAGACACACTGACTGCCCTAAGCCACCAGTGTCTCCTGACCCATAGTTGGGGGGGAGACACACTGACTGCCCTAAGCCACCAGTGTCTCCTGACCCATAGTTGGTGGGGAGACACGCTGACTGCCCTAAGCCACCAGTGTCTCCTGACCCATAGTTGGGGGGGAGACACACTGACTGCCCTAAGCCACCAGTGTCTCCTGACCCATAGTTGGGAGGGAGACACACTGACTGCCCTAAGCCACCAGTGTCTCCTGACCCATAGTTGGGAGGGAGACACACTGACTGCCCTAAGCCACCAGTGTCTCCTGACCCATAGTTGGGAGGGAGACACACTGACTGCCCTAAGCCACCAGTGTCTCCTGACCCATAGTTGGGAGGGAGACAGACTGACTGCCCTAAGCCACCAGTGTCTCCTGACCCATAGTTGGTGGGGAGACACACTGACTGCCCTAAGCCACCAGTGTCTCCTGACCCATAGTTGGGAGGGAGACACACTGATTGCCCTAAGCCACCAGTGTCTCCTGACCCATAGTTGGGAGGGAGACACACTGACTGCCCTAAGCCACCAGTGTCTCCTGACCCATAGTTGGTGGGGAGACACGCTGACTGCCCTAAGCCACCAGTGTCTCCTGACCCATAGTTGGGAGGGAGACACACTGACTGCCCTAAGCCACCAGTGTCTCCTGACCCATAGTTGGGAGGGAGACACACTGACTGCCCTAAGCCACCAGTGTCTCCTGACCCATAGTTGGGAGGGAGACAGACTGACTGCCCTAAGCCACCAGTGTCTCCTGACCCATAGTTGGGAGGGAGACAGACTGACTGCCCTAAGCCACCAGTGTCTCCTGACCCATAGTTGGTGGGGAGACACACTGACTGCCCTAAGCCACCAGTGTCTCCTGACCCATAGTTGGGAGGGAGACACACTGACTGCCCTAAGCCACCAGTGTCTCCTGACCCATAGTTGGTGGGGAGACACGCTGACTGCCCTAAGCCACCAGTGTCTCCTGACCCATAGTTGGGAGGGAGACACACTGACTGCCCTAAGCCACCAGTGTCTCCTGACCCATTTCCATTTCTGCTGCAATTCTGGGACCAATTGTGTGTCAAGTTAGAGCGAAGCAACCAATGGATGAGGGAGGATTAAAGGGATTGGGATATGTTATCCCTTTTAAACAAAGCCAGGTGAATCCCTCAACAGTTTTATCGCCGGAGCCCTTACAGAGATTAACACTACAACACAGAACGGAAATATTCACAATTAAAAATAAGAAAGACATACTTGCATTTGTGAGCTATATGTTTGTGCTTAGTTGTGTCTTAGGAATTTGTGTCTCTGTCTCTGTTCTTAATTAAAATCTTCTAGAGTCTCTGCTCCCAGGAGAGATCTCTTCCTTTTAAAATAATATCTGAAGGATTTGCCCATTTCAAAGACATAGCAGGAAATCCTGACCACAAAGTGATATATTCTCCCATAAAGCTGTTTGGCTTTATAAAGTGAAATAAATATTCCTTTTTAGTTTTTTTGTGACTTTAAAGATTAATTCAATTTGAGAACTCCCACCGTGCAGTGTGGACACCTATAGCATTCAAAGCACTGATGTAATCACTCCACTGATGTAATCACATATACATCAATTGATTCAGTATGCGGATACCAAGAACAAAAAAAGGCATGATAGCATAAAATCTTTCCCTCAAAGCTGGAATAGTAGAATACTTAACATTTCCTCTATAACAGACAGACAGGGCCATACTAAAAAACTATGAGTGCTAAACCTTGGTTTGAGCACAATTCATTAGGCCTACACCCCTCAACTGGTAGTGTACACCTAACTGGTGTTTTTGTCAGCATCCATGTTACACGCTACATGTTACACACATCCATGTTACACGCTACATGTTACACACATCCATGTTACACGGTACATGTTACACACATCCATGTTACACACCGTGGTTAACACATTCAGAACTAGTCAGACCATTGTCTCTAAGCTGTTAAGAATGACCAGGCAGCATCATCATAATGTGTTGCAATGCAAAGACAGTTTGTCTATCCCACCCCTCCCAACGGGCTGTCCTATGAGATGAGTGATGTTTCAAAGCAGAATGAGCTGAAGGTCTCTCTCTCTCTCTCATACCCAAAATGCATAGTTCAAATCAGGATGTCTCTGTGATGTGATGCAGCGCTTTCAACTCTACTGTCAAAACGTGCAAAGCAATTCAATCCCCTGCCTTCTCATCAGCAGTCCCCTTAATTTTAGTGAGTTTGTCTGGCATACCAGTGCGTTCCTCAGTACCAAAGTGTTTTATTTTTTGTTACAATAGATTAGCTGTCAAAATCATTTCCATCTTGTCAAACACATCTAACACCATCAAACCCCCCCAATTAAACTAACAAATAAAAAATAAAATCTATAATGAGAAGGATGATCCAATTTCAAGTCTGTGCTTTCAAAGTTTATTTAAGTAATTTTGGCGACTTCAGACAGAGTTGGATGGTTAATTAGCTTCACTCTGAAAACAGAGGGTTATGAAATTAACAATACGTCTTAAAGGATCTTAATTGCATCGTCAATGTGTGTTTAAAGATAGGTGCAAGTGCAGTCACACTTGAAAGAGGCCTTTAATGAAGTTTATGACTCATGTGGATAATAAGTGGCTGACAAGTTCTGCCTAATTGCTACTCCCTCTGGCCCTGAATGGGAAAAACTCTCTCTCTGGCTGTCGAGTGCTACAGTATGTATTGAGACCCACATAACCTTGTCAATCTCCAAAAGGCATTCAGGGATTTCAAATACTTGAAAATAAGCTGCATGGGCTATTGTTAGGGAATAATTGTGCTTTTCAAAACGTGACCTGTTTAAACATTTAGTGGCAGATTTCTGGTACAGCACCATACCTTATAAAACAATAGAAACCCAGTCCAATTATATGTGCGCACAGACACTGTCAGCAGGTGCTGTAGGTGGGTGTGGTGCAGGAATCAGGCGCAGGACGCAGAAACTTAGTCCAAAAGACTTTAGTGAACAATCACTCATAACATGAGCCAAAAAGCCCGGAGGCGAGAAAGTACGCACACAGGCGTAAAATAAAATGCGCACTAACATGTGCGAGAACCCTCCCAAACAGAGGAGGAAAACAACGAAGCACAGACAACCAACAGAAGCGCAATCACACACAACACATGACAAACACAACGAGAACTTATAGGACAACAAATGAACGCTAAACGATAACAGGTGTACCACATCTAGACCAAACCAAACGAACATCGAAACATACAACGGTGGCAGCTAGTACTCCGGAGACGACGACCGCCGAAGCCTGCCCGAGCAAGGAAGAGAGGCAGCCTCGGCCGAAACCGTGACAGACACAAAATGTTTTAAAACAAATAATTAAATAGAGTAATATGAGATCTGTATGTAAAACATTTACATTTGACATTTTAGTAATTTAGTAATTTAGCAGATGCTCTTATCTAGAGCAATTTACAGTAAATGCATTACTCTTAAAATAGCTAGGTGAGACAATCACATATCACAGTCAAATATACAGGATACAAACATTCCTTTCCACCTAAACAATGGATAGGCCTATATAGCGTTTTGCAAAAAAACACGTTTTTTTTTTTTTAATCTACGAATTAAAGATCTGAGAACAGTAATGTTTTACATACACATGAAGGTACCCATAAGCAATAATTTCTGATGAAAAAACACAAATGTGAAACATTTGTGGATATAGCGTTTTAGAAATAAACTCTTGATCTATTTATACTTATTTACTTCAATAATAACTTATACAACTGGGATAGCCAGATTGTAAACTTAAACCATTGAATGAATGGAGCATTAAAAGAGATCCCAAATTGTATTTTAAGAAAGCTCTATATAACTGTAGTTCCTATTCTTCTCTGTGTCCTCACTCCCATGACTAGTGATGAGGTAGTGAGGTAAAACCTACTCTAATGAAGCATAGAGTAAATACCTCTCAGTCCATTAAGCCCCAGCAGATTGATTCAGGCCCTCTAAATAATGTATGTATTGAAATGGTCTACCCATTGTTACCTTTACACTGTGCCTATTGATGAAAAACAGATCTTTCCTCCCACATATTCTCAGTTAAAGGACTATATTCATGTAATGGGGAGATGAGCCAGTAGAGGAGCGGAAAGGAGATGAAGAAATCCACATGAGAGATACAGAATATCTGTAGTCGATATTTGATATACGACACAGGCCAGGTCTCCTGTTGTACTGATATCTCACACAAATGTACATATTTCTCATCATCTATCTCCATCTTCTCCCATGAGTCTTCATGTCTGCCTTCAAACCGTGACGCAGTACCCTAATGGTCAAATTCCCTAATGTAGTGGCTCAAATCAGTCCTATTCTTTTTGAAATGGTCTGTTTGTTTCAGTGGGCCCACATATGGTCAGCTGCTTTGTCATTTGCTGCCTGATGGACGTGGGCATGAGGGTGATTTAGCTAGCCGCGGATGGAACTGGAATGGCTGGTGACCACAGATGGCTGAGGCTTAATGTGGGTTCATAAGGACAGGGCTGACCTTTTCAAGATGACTCTCTCTTTGCTATGGATGTGGGGATATGGAGGAAAGCAAAGTAAAGCAAACACCACTGGAGAGAGATCCCCTCTCCTCTTCGGATATAATGATTTTGTACATACTTCCCAGTTTCTACTGCATTGTGATGGCACCGTCAACATCATAGAGATATGACACTATTTAATTATGTGGTCAGCATGAACTGTAGTTACACACTAAAAAATGATGGTTCATCAAGGGTTCTTTGGGAAGGGTAACTCCTGAGTGGTGCAGTGGTCTAAGGCACTGCATCGCAGTGCATACTGTGCCACTAGAGATCCTGGTTCAAATCCAGGCTCTGTCGCAGCCGGCCGCGACCGGGAGACCCATGGGGCGGCACACAAGTCGTCCAGGGTAGGGGAGGGAATAGCCGGCAGGGATGTAGCTCAGTTGATAGAGCATGGCGTTTGCAACGCCAGGGTTGTGGGTTCGTTTCCCACAGGGGGCCAGTATAAAATAAAATAAAAAATGTGTTCACTAACTGCAAGTCGCTCTGGATAAGAGCGTCTGCTAAATGACTTAAATGTAAGGGTGATGGTTTTATGTGGAAACATAATGACCAAGAAACCTTTGAGCTCTTCAATGGTTCTTTACAGTTCACAAAAGGGTTCCTTGCTCTTTTAGTGACAATTAAAATTTAGGGGAGGCGGCTCATTATAATATTTTGGGGCATGGTTTACGCACCACAGCTCTTTTTGTGCAACCGTGAGTGAGAGTGTCATTCCAGTTTATCTAATGTTTTGTGTTATGCAATTACACATCATACTATGGCGGGTGATGGTGTCTTGTGAAAGACTCACATACGGCTTTGTGTCAATTGAGAACGGTTCACTGACAGAATAATAACACCTATGGAATTTTAACTATGTAAAATGGC
This sequence comes from Coregonus clupeaformis, assembly GCF_020615455.1. Taxonomy (NCBI): domain Eukaryota; kingdom Metazoa; phylum Chordata; class Actinopteri; order Salmoniformes; family Salmonidae; genus Coregonus; species Coregonus clupeaformis. The sequence continues at coordinate 45,641,692 of NC_059207.1, forward strand.
TGACCGGAATAAAAAACCCTGTATGGTTCTTCAAAATAATCTACAAAGACCATTTCAGATGTAAAGGTTCTATAAAGAACCATAAAAAGAGTTCTCTATAGCCCAAAAAAAGGTTGAAACCTGTTTTGGTGCTATATAGAACCTTTTTTAATGGTTATTTATAGAACCTTAGGAAAGAGTTCTTTATAGATGGGATGGGTTAGCTGACAACGTCACGAAAACGACGCGCACGCTTCAATGGGGCAGACATCTGCGTGTTGTTGTGATTCTGGATGTCCAGATAGCTACCAACAATGACAAGAAACTGCCATGTGGGGAATCGTAAATGACTCGTTTCAGCTAGTTTCATCTTGTTCTTGATACCATGTCTTGTTTTGAGGTGTTTTGACTGATTTCATGTCAATGTATTTATGTTTTCAATAAACATTGGAGATTAAATATAGTTTACATGTTGTCAACAATCTAAGCCAACCCCGTCTGTTTTACCCCGTGGTTGCGCACGCGTAGGTTTTCTTGCAGAACAACCAACCCATTTATAGCACCATTCAGTTTCCATTTAGAACCTTATGAGCATGGTTCTTTATTGAACCTTCAAAATAGGGTTCTATATACATTTACATTTACGTCATTTAGCAGACGCTCTTATCCAGAGCGACTTACAGTTAGTGAATACATATTTTTGTATATATTTTTCTATACTGGCCCCCCGTGGGAATCAAACCCACAACCCTGGCGTTGCAAACGCCATGCTCTATCAACTGAGCTACATCCCTGCCGGCCATTCCCTCCCCTACCCTGGACGACGCTGGGCCAATTGTGCGCCGCCCATTAGTCTCCCGGTCGCGGCCGGCTGCGACAGAGCCTGGATTCGAACCAGGATCTCTAGCACCAAAAAGCACCAAAAAGGGTTCCGCTATGGTTACAAGCCAAAGAACCCCTATCTGGTACTATTTTGTTTTTCTTGTGTGTGTGTGTGTGTGTAGTGTGAGAACATCTTGAAATGTGTAGCTAACAACTATGTACCACCACCACCACTGCATAATGAGTTGTGTTTTTTATAAAGTAAACTATCCTCTAACAATCCATTTGGCAGAGAGTTGGTCTCCCAGGCATAAAATGAGCATTTAGTTGTAAAAGGAACAAACAATTGTTGTTTGAGGCACAGTTGCCACAAACTAGCCACCGCATCTGAACACAACACTTCAAAGCAGTGAGTGTTTTACTTGAAAGCTTTGGCATTACCCAGGTTCAATAATGTACCAATCTTTGTCTGTTTTTTTTAAACTGCAGAAATGGCGGAAGTTTCAAGACACAACCTCACTACAATATGTTCACCTATAGAAAATAAGGCTGTCTTAGTTAAGGGCAGAGGTGTCAATTGGGTATGCCAGGGTATGGCAGTCACCATACCCTAGCTCAACACCAACAATTTTAAATAGGCTACTAAAATCATTCCAATCCCGATTAAAGGGCAAATACAGTTTAGCGGGATTAAAGGGCTGACTTTAAGGACGATGCAGACACCTGGGAGCGGCAGTGGTGTAAAGTACTTAAGTAAAAATACTTTAAAGTACTACTTAAGTCGTTTTCTGGGGTATCTGTACTTTACTATCTGTAAAATAATAAAACAAGAAAATTGTGCTGTCTGGTTTGCTTAATCTAAGGAATGTGAAATTATTTACTTTTGATACTTAAGTATATTTTAGCAATTACATTTACTTTTATACTTTAGTATATTTAAAACCAAATACTTTTAGACTTTTAATCAAGTACTATTTTACTGGGTGACTTTCACTTTTACTTGAGTAATTTTCTATTTATCTTTACTTTTACTCAAGTATGACAATTGGGTACTTCTCCACCACTGGGGAGTGGGAGGGAAGGCTGTTTGTATGGCTGGCTGGCTTTATGGAGAGCAGAGATCTGTATATAATGGCAAGATGCTCATGTCTCCGCCCTAACAATGTATACAAATAAGTGTCGAAAGGGAGTAGGCACGCCACTGGCTAGTCCCTGAAAAAGCATCTTGCCTCCGACTGGCAGCTGTAGTGTCTCCGGTCGAGAGAAGGGCGGGTGAGGGGTGGGTGGGCTGTGTAGGAAAACGGCACGTGAACGGCAGGAGCACGGCTGCCACTTGACAAAGCAGCCTATCGCGGGTGCCCAGTGAATGAGGCGATAGGCAAAAAAGCTGTCGCACGGCACTCGACCACTCTGGAGGGACGCCGGCCTACCGAGTGCTGACTGGGTGTGTTAGTAGAATGTTAAATCCTCTATTGACTGAGGTGAATGAAGCTACGGCAACAAGGTGATAATGGCTGGAGTAAATTTTGCTTGTTTTTGCTGTTCTCCAAATTGCATTTTAGAGTAAAAAAATTGTGTAGAAATTATGTAACTTTGCCATACCCTAGGTTTAGCTGAAATGAAGACCATGTCCTGTGTGGGTTCCTTTGTCTACCCTTAAGTACCTGAAAATATCCAGCCAAACAACAAACCCTGAAAGTGAAGAGGCAGGAGTGTATCCTATCTTTTGGGTAGGAGAGGACCCAACTGAGTTGAGCGATCGATCCCCCTTTCTTCTATTTTGTGTTGATGTTTCTGGAGTTTTAATGAAGTTAATTCGCCATCAAACAGAAGCGAGATAATGACCATATGCCAGAGATGAACCAGAGCCCGTGTGGATACAGTAGATGGGCTTTCAGGAAACTAATTATTATAACTTTTCTTTTGTCAAATACATGTGAAAAATGCTTGAATATCACAGGAGAAGGGCCGTGGTGTGATCACTCACAGATGAGTTGAGATAAAAACACATTACAAACCCTTTCTAGAAGATACCATCATGTGCAGTGTCACCCTGACCCCTAGATAGATATGTTATGTATGTATATACAGTGGGGAGAACAAGTATTTGATACACTGCCGATTTTGCAGGTTTTCCTACTTACAAAGCATGTAGTGGTCTGTAATTTTTATCATAGGTACACTTCAACTGTGAGAGACGGAATCTAAAACAAAAATCCAGAAAATCACATTGTATGATTTTTAAGTAATTCATTTGCATTTTATTGCATGACATAAGTATTTGATCACCTACCAACCAGTAAGAATTCTGGCTCTCACAGACCTGTTAGTTTTTCTTTAAGAAGCCCTCCTGTTCTCCACTCATTACCTGTATTAACTGCACCTGTTTGAACTCGTTACCTGTATAAAAGTCACCTGTCCACACACTCTGGGTTGGCGCCCCCCCTTGGTTTGTGCTGTGGTGGAGACCTCTGTGGGCTATACTCGGCCTTGTCTCAGGATTGTAAGTTGGTGGTTGAGGATATCCTTCTGGTGGTGCGGGGGCTGTGCTTTGGCAGAGTGGGTGGGGTTATATCCTTCCTGTTTGGCCCTGTCCGGGGGTTTCTTCGGATGGGGCCACAGTGTCTCCGGACCGCTCCTGTCTCAGCCTCCAGTATTTATGCTGCAGTAGTTTATGTGTCGGGGGGGCTGGGGTTAGTTGGTTATACCTGGAGTACTTCTCCTGTCTTATCCAGTGTCCTGTGTGAATTTAAGTATGCTCTCTCTAATTCTCTCGTTCTCTCTTTCTCTCTGAGAACCTGAGCCCTAGGACCATACGTCAGGACTACCGGGCATGCTGACACCTTGCTGTCCCCAGTCCGCCTGGCCTTGCTGCTATTCCAGTTTCAACTGTTCTGCCTGCGGTTACGAAACCCCTACCTGTCCCAGACCTGCTGTTTTCAACTCTTAATGATCGGCTATGAAAAGCCAACTGAGAGACCTGAGCCCTAGGACCATACGTCGGGACTACCGGCCGTGGTGACTCCTTGCTGTCCCCAGTCCGCCTGGCCTTGCTGCTATTCCAGTTTCAACTGTTCTGCCTGCGGTTATGGAACCCCTACCTGTCCCAGACCTGCTGTTTTCAACTCTTAATGATCGGCTATGAAAAGCCAACTGAGATTTATTCCTGATTATTATTTGACCATGCTTGTCACTTATGAACATTTTTGAACATCTTGGCATGGTTCTGTTATAATCTCCACCCGGCACAGCCAGAAGAGGACTGGCCACCCCTCATAGCCTGGTTCCTCTCTAGGTTTCTTCCTAGGTTTTGGCCTTTCTAGGGAGTTTTTCCTAGCCACCGTGCTTCTACACCTGCATTACTAGCTGTTTGGGGTTTTAGGCTGGGTTTCTGTACAGCACTTCGAGATATTAGCTGATGTAAGAAGGGCTATATAAAATAAAATTGATTGAAAATTGATTGATTGACTCAATCAAACAGACTCCAACCTCTCCACAATGGCCAAGACCAGAGAGCTGTGTAAGGACATCAGGGATAAAATTGTAGACCTGCACAAGGCTGGGATGGGCTAAAGGACAATAGGCAAGCAGCTTGGTGAGAAGGCAACAACTGCTGGCGCAATTATTAGAAAATGGAAGAAGTTCAAGATGACGGTCAATCACCCTCGTTCTGGGGCTCCATGCAAGATCTCACCTCGTGGGACATCAATGATCATGAGGAAGGTGAGGGATCAGCCCAGAACTACACGGCAGGACCTGGTCAATGACCTGAAGAGAGCTGGGACCACAGTCTCAAAGAAAACCATTAGTAACACACTACGCCGTCATGGATTAAAATCCTGCAGCGCATGCAAGGTCCCCCTGCTCAAGCCAGTGCATGTCCAGGCCCGTCTGAAGTTTGCCAATGACCATCTGGATGATCCAGAGGAGGAAGGGGAGAAGGTCATGTGGTCTGATGAGACAAAAATAGAGCTTTTTGGTCTAAACTCCACTCGCCGTGTTTGGAGGAAGAAGAAGGATGAGCACAATCCCAAGAACACCATCCCAACCGTGAAGCATGGAGGTGGAAACATCATTCTTTGGGGATGCTTTTCTGCAAAGGGGACAGGACGACTGCACCATATTGAGGGGAGGATGGATGGGGCCATGTATCGCGAGATCTTGGCCAACAACCTCCTTCCCTCAGTAAGAGCATTGAAGATGGGTCGTGGCTGGGTTTTCCAGCATGACAACGACTCGAAACACACAGCCAGGGCAACTAAGGAGTGGCTCCGTAAGAAGCATCTCAAGGTCCTGGAGTGACCTAGCCAGTCTCCAGACCTGAACCCAATAGAAAATCTTTGGAGGGAGCTGAAAGTCCGTATTGCCCAGCGACAGCCCCGAAACCTGAAGGATCTGGAGAAGGTCTGTATGGAGGAGTGGGCCAAAATCCCTGCTGCAGTGTGTGCAAACCTGGTCAACACCAACAGGAAACATATGATCTCTGTAATTGCAAACAAAGGTTTCTGTACCAAATATTAAGTTCTGCTTTTCTGATGTATCAAATACTTATGTCATGCAATAAAATGCACATTAATTACTTAAAAATCATACAATGTGATTATCTGGATTTTTGTTTTAGATTCCGTCTCTCACAGTTGAAGTGTACCTATGATAAAAATGACAGACCTCTACATGCTTTGTAAGTAGGAAAACCTGCAAAATCGGCAGTGTATCAAATACTTGTTCTCCCCACTGTATGTATGTATACTGTAGCTACATATGCCTGAGGGGACTTGAAAATGAAGGACAGTGTTTTGGTCACATGAGATGCTGTATCAGCAAACAATAAGTGAGAGATGGAAAATGCATGACGCAATAAATGTGTATTGACACCTCTGGCAGAATTCATCATTTCTATTCCTTCTTGATATTTTTTTCTCTTTGCAAACTCAGCCTCATGTTAAGCAATATTTTCATCACTGACACCAGGGTATGGGTTTCAAATTATACTTATTTATAAGTCACAGTGAACTGCAGCAAAAATAAACTACTTTAATACTAATATTTTGGAAGAGCTGCAATGGCATCGAGAATCAACATCATTAAATATCATGGCTAAATTAACTCATTTGTACACATACAGTACTGGTATAAATGGGAAAACTGTGTTATCAAGAAACAGCTGAAACATTTCCTTTAACATCAATAGTCTATGTATCTTATTGTTTTACACATTGACTACCTCTCTCATATCTCTAATCCTGGTCTTCCTCTCTTTATGATTTCTCCCACATTTCCATGAAAGCCCCTCCTATTCCCTGTAGTGTAAATACATATCTATACTGTACAGTGGAGGCTCCTCAGGGGAGGAAGGGGAGGACCATCATCCTCAGTGAATTTCATAAAAATATATATACTGAATATATTCACATCACCAAATAATTGATTAAAACACACTATTTTGCAATGAAGGTCTATAGTAGCCTCAACAGCACTCTGTAGGGTTGCACCATGGTGTAGCCGGAGGATAGCTGGTTTCCATCCTCCTCTGGGTACATTGACTTCAATACAAAACCTAGGAGGCTCATGGTTCTCAACGCCTTCCGTAGACTTACACAGTAATTATGACAACTTCCGGAGGACGTCCTCCAACCTATCAGAGCTCTTGCAGCATGAACTGACATGTTGTTCACCCAATCAAAGGATCAGAGAATTAATCTAGTACTGAAAGCATAAGCTACAGATAGCTAGCACTGCAGTGCATAAAATGCGCTGAGTAGTTGACTCAAAGAGAGAGAAAGACAAATGGTAAATAGTTTTGAACAAATTAATAAACAAAATGAAGGAGAGGCAAGAGATATTGAGAGAGAAAGAGATAGCTATATTTAGCTGCATTTTTTTCACTTTCACTTAGCTAGCGAATGCAGCTAGCTAGTTTAGCCTATTCAAACACCCGGCTCAAACAGACAGGGATTCTATGTTAACTAGCTGGCTATGGCTATCCAACACTTTCAAGTCAAGGTAAGCTTTTGGTTTTATTAATGTATTGCCACCGGGGGCCCGCCGGTGTAACTGCTAAACTGCTTGCTTGACTGTATACTGTAATGGGTTTACTAATGCATTAGTTCTAGTAGCTATGTTGACTATGACATTACTAATATGCTAATATGGTGACAACGATGTAGGCTTGGAAAGGTTTTTTCGCCTTCAGACAGCTGATGTTTTTGTGCACTGAAGTCCACAAGGGAAGGGAAAAGGTGATAGGAGGAGAGCACATAGATGCGAGAAGGAATTACACAACAAACAAAATGTTCCTGTTGTTTGTATGTGGCTGCTTTGAAAGTGAACTGTGTTTGAGTGTGATCAGGGGTGTATTCATTCCACCAATTCTGTTTAAAAACGTTTCTTAAACGGAAGCAAATGGAACGAAACGGGGATAAACATACCGGAATTTGTCCAATAGAAACTCTTGTTTGCAACTGTTGGACTAATGACTACACCTTAGATACGCTAGATGCAGGCAAGAGTGTGCAAGGTGGTATTGAATGTGTCACTGTCTGTCACCTTAGGTGTGATTGCACCTTGAGTGCGCTCTGGCGTTGTCAGATTGTCCATTCGTAAATTCAGAGCGTTTTGCTCCCGGACCATTCAGAGCACACACTGGATGCTCTGGCCAAGGAATAGGGTTGATCCGAGCTAGCATTCTGACCTCACAACAGCAGTCAAGGACCCAAGTTAACTGACTGAAGTTGGCTAGCTTGCTAACTACTTCCAGACACAAATGAGAGAACAACTCACTCTGACCATTTTATTCACCCTAGCAGAGCTGGTTAGGCTGCTTTCATGTTATCTAGAGCGTTGACTGTAACTGTGCTGCTGGCAACAATGTAATTACGTATTTTTGCCGACGTTTACTGACACCCGTCACATTCAATGGTGTTGCATGTTATTCAATTAATCAGTTACCCCTTGATTACTCACATGTTTCTCTCGACCTGTGCATCTATACTGAACAAAAATATAAACGCAACATGCAACAATTTCAAAGATTTTACTGAGTTACAGTTCATATAAGGAAATCAGTCAATTTAAATAAATTCATTAGGCCATAATCTATGTATCTCACATGACTGGGAATACAGATATGCCTCCGTTGGTCACAGATACCTACAAAAAAAGTAGGGGTGTGGATCAGAAAACCAGTCAGGATCTGGTGTCACCACCCTTTGCCTCATGCAGCAATACACATCTCCTTTGCATAGAGTTGATCAGGCTGTTGATTGTGGCTTGTGAAATGTTGTCCCACTCCTCTTCAACGGCTGTGCGAAGTTGCTGGATATTGGCGAGAACTGGAACACGCTGTCGTACACGTCGCTCCAGAGCATCCCAAACATGCTCAATGGGTGATATGTCTGGTGAGTATGCAGGCCATGGAATAACTGGGACATTTTCAGCTTCCAGGAATTGTGTACAGATCCTTGCAACATTTGCATTATCATGCTGAAACATGAGGTGATGGCGGCGGAAGAATGGCACAACAATGGGCCTCAGGATCTCGCATTCAAATTGCCATCGATAAAATGCAATTGTGTTCATTGTCCGTAGCTTATGCCTGCCCATATGATAACCCCACCACCACCATGGGGCACTCTGTTCACAATGTTGACATCAGCAAACCGCTCGCCCACATGACGAACATTCAATTCTCTGGCAACAGCTCTGGTGGACAATCCTGCAGTCAGCATGCCAATTACAAGCACCCTCAAAACTTGAGACATCTGTGGCATTGTGTTGTGTGACAAAGCTGCACATTTTAGAGTGGCCTTTTATTGTCCCCAGCACAAAGTACACCTGTGTAATGATCATGCAGTTTAATCAGCTTTTTGATATGCCACACAGTTGGATGAATTATCTTGGCAAAGAAGAAATGCTCACTAACAGGGACATAAACAAATTTGAAATAAGGTTATTGTGCGTATGGAAAACGTATGGGATCTTTTATTTCAGCTCATGAACATTGGGACCAACACTTTACATGTTACGTTAATATTTTTGTTCAGTGGCCATCCGAGTGGCACAGTGGTCTAAGGCACTGCATTGCAGTGCTAGAGGCGTCATTACAGTCCCGGGTTCGATCCCAGGCTGTGTCGCAGCCGACCACGACTGGGAGACCCATGATGGTTTTAGCGACTGCACTTGAAGAAACGTTCAAAGTTCTTGAAATTTTCCGGATTGACTGACCTTCATGTCTTAAAGTAATGATGGACTGTCATTTCTCTTTGCTTATTTGAGCTGTTCTTGACATAATATGGACTTGGTCTTTTACCAAATAGGGCTATCTTCTGTATACCACCCCTACCTTGTCACAACACAACTGATTGGCTCAAACGCATTAAGAAGGAAATAAATTCCACAAATTAACTTTTAACAAGGCACACCTGTTAATTGAAATGCATTCCAGGTGGCTACCTCATGAAGCTGGTTGAGAGAATGCCAAGAGTGTGCAAAGCTGTCATCAAGGCAAAGGGTAGCTACTTTGCAGAATCTCAAATATAAAATATATTTTGATTTGTTTAACACTTTTTGGGTTACTTCATGATTCCATATGTGTTATTTCATAGTTTTGATGTCTTCACTATTATTCTACAATGTAGAAAATAGTACAAATAAAGAAAAACACTTGAATGAGTACGTGCGTCCAAACCTTTGGCTGGTACTGTATATATATATTTTTTGTTCAGTATACATTATAAACTTTCATTCATAGGCTAGGTTGTAGCAACCTCATGATGGGTTTATGGAAAATTCTAGTATCATGTAGTAGCCTAAACCTATCGATGTTACATTGAGCTGGGTGAATGGAATATGAATGACAGTCATCCAATATGCTGTAATAGAAATAAGGCCATACTCATTTTTAAAAAATCGTCTTCCCTCATCTTAAACATCACCGACCGTACATTGAAAAAATCCAATAAGATCATACACTTCTGATCTTCATTCCCTCCCATACTGCTCACCAAGATCTCCACTACCACACAGAAGACCAATGTGGCCTGTTTCTCTCTCTCTCTCTCCCTCTCTATCTATCTGAATTTAACCACTCTCTTCCTCTAAAAAGGCCAGCTCTTTGGTGCCAGCCCAGAATACCTTTTAAACAGAGTGTTATAGGGAAGGACGAATGGACAGTCAATTATAAATACTCCATAACCTTTGGCTGTGAACTGGGCGTTTCATCCACTCCCGTGGTGAAATGGTCCTGGGCAGCCGCCCTGGCTAATTGTTAAAAATGTTTGTGTCAATCACGCCTATCCCAAATGGCAAGTCTCTCTCTCTCTCTCTCTCTCTCTCTCTCTCTCTCTCTCTCTCTCTCTCTCTCTCTCTCTCTCTCTCTCTCTCTCTCTCTCTCTCTCTCTCTCTCTCTCTCTCTCTCTCTCTCTCTCTCTCTCTCTCTCTCTCTCTCTCTCTCTCTCTCTCTCTCTCTCTCTCTCTCTCTCTCTCTCTCTCTCTCTCTCTCTCTCTCTCTCTCTCTCTCTCTCTCTCTCACTCACTCACTCACTCAATGAGATGGCCTCAGATACATAATTACTCCCTGCAACAGAGAATAACATGTTTGTTTAATGTTAATGTGTTTAATCTTCCTGACAATGACAGAACTAGAGAAGAAAAGGTACTAGAGTTTACATAGGCATTATGGTGAAAGACAAAGAGAGACTGTTATGCCTACATCTGTGACATTGGTGTTACTATTGCATGAATCAAGGAGAGTGCAATTACTTTATGTAAGCATTGTGCAAATGTCAGACCTGATGCAAGTCATTCAATGGAGCACAATGAGAAAGTGGAGTACATCAGTATAAAACACACACTCCAGTGGGTTTCTTATAACACTCTATTTAGTGGACGTATCTGAATCAATCTCCTACTCTATGAACCGACCACTCAGTGGCATGGTTTGCTGCATAAAGTCAGGTCCGGTGAATAACAAAACAGAGTTTAACCTTGAAGACTGAAATTCAGGGGTGGCATACTGAACACTGAAATGACTATTAGGCTCAATGAAGAATGTGACTCTTCACTGGTAACAAACCTGAAACAAACATGTATTTGTTGTCTGAATGTCTCTTACTATTCAGGGGGAAAACCTTGCTATTGATGAGGATATGTCATGCTAGTCCATTTGGAATGATGAGGACTTTGAGACGGCCATCAGCTACTATAGCATTCCCTCCAGGTTCCTCAGAGGGGTTGAGTTATCAATAAACCAACCAAGATCTATCCTCTCGCCTCTCGCCTCTGAAGTGCATTTTCAAAGGCTGCAGAAACCCTTCTGAAGCACCGTTCAAGCAATCTGAAGATGTTAAACTGGATGTGATGACATTAATGAAGGATAATTTTTCAAGCATGTCTCATTCCAATAAGCCCAGAGTGAGTTTAGATTCAGAGTGGTTCCACTTGGCTGAGGAGAAACATTTTCTGAATTTAAACGTAACCAATTCTTCAACCAAGCCTCCGCTCACATGAAGCGTTAAATTCAACTCAAAGCAGCTGCAAAAAGATTTACATTTTCAGTATAGGGCTTTAAAGCCATAGGGTTGACTGAATATTTGCATTAAGGATTTTCCCTCCCATCTGAGAAACATATTTATAACATCTTTCTGTTGACGCCTTTGGGTATTGTATTTTAAGCTGTAACCCTTAGGCTACAAAACATAAGGAAACTTAATCGTGAGCCATTCCAAAGACGGGAATATAGACTTAATAAATCATTTCAACAGGACTTTCCAAGTGAGCCGGCACTGTACCTAATATTGGATTTGTAATTACTGGTAATGTGTTCCATCATACCAGTCTTTCCTTTCCAATCCCACTTGCTTTAGCTGAATAGGCACATTAACAACCTCAACTTCTAATGGCATTTCTAACTACTTTTTTTGTGTGATTATGATTTTGTACCTTCATTTTGTAATTTCTCAAAAGTAAATGTGTCCATCAAAAGAATGTGGATGTATTTAATAAGCAGAATTAATCAGTATTGTTGTACTCACGCGCATGCCAAGCTCAATGTTCTCGCCCCCATAGACTTCCATGCCAGGATCAAGGAGGCCAATCTGGCCAAAGTATTCTCTGTCCACCACAAAGGAGCAGCCGATCATAGCTGGTGTCCTAGATGAAAAGACAGAGATGGAGAGAGGCTTTTAAAAACTGCGTTCTTGATCAGCTTCAGTGACTAACCTTTAGTGCACCCACAGTGCACTCTGTTGAGGAGACCCTTTACTAAAACAACAGGATTCATAATAATGTTAATAATCACTGCACACAAGGCAGTTTGCACCTTGGGCTACACTGCAGGCCGATACACTATTTACTTGACTTGATTTAATTTCAAAATCTATGCATGATTAACCTTGGAAAACCCCTGAGTAACAATGCATTTTACATGTGTTGCTATTAAGAGAAAAAAACAGAACACCATTGTTCTCTCTTAATTGTACATCTACATGTGAGGTACAAGTGCACCCATACATTAATGTGTTTTGATAAATCTACATTCTGTGAAAATACCACAGGCTCAGGGTTTAGTATATCTTTAGATATGCATTTTTCCATGAGTGTCTGTGTTAAAACATCAAGAGGACCAACTTCCAGAGACATCTCCATAATACAATAGAACTGAGTCTATAAATCTGTTCAAGGAACATTGCTTTAGGGACGTTTGAAAGTGGTATGAGGGGGAAGCTATGATGGGGACAAGGTCCTCTAGTAAATATAGACTGTCAGACACACACACACACACACACAAACCTCCATGAGAGAGCCGCCTGTGCTGGCCTGAGGAGGATAGGATGGGCCACTCTCCTCTCCTCTCCACTCCAGCCTGCTCTCTCTAGGTCTCTAAAGTCGTTTTTATTTCCGGGCCACTGTCACCCTAGGCTTGCTTTTACTGGCTTTAGCCATTGCATTTAGTGCTCTGTGACATAGACTTCATAAAAATGTAATATAAAAAATATAGCAGTCCATGATGTGCGATGGCAAACAGAGTCAAAAGGCTTATTTTCAATCTGATCAGTGGGTGGCTGTAGTCTACTGCAGCATGGTGCCTGTAGCTAGTACACCATACATTAACATGCAGTGGAGAATGCCGTTCTGTACGGCTGGCCATACTGTATGTTAGTGGGAGGAGGTTATTAGAGAGGAAGGATGAAGAGGGAACTCTTTAATGATTAATAGACACTGTATTAATATTCAAAAGAAGGTTGTTTAAGGATATCAAGGATGCTGTGCAACTTTATATTTGTAGGCGATAATTGCAGTAGTTTCTTTTTCAAAAAATAATCTGCATGGAGTGTGCTTTATGAAATTATTATGTGGGGTAAGGAAGAAAGATACACACACACACACACACACACACACACACACACACACACATACACGCACACAATAACACAAACCAACATCTGCACAATCACTGCTCTATAGATATCTTGCAAAAAGCTCCCTTTTTCAATGAGCAAACTGCTTACACACTCTCATCCTCTGTCTGGTTTCCACCTCCTTTTCTTATGTTATGATGTTTGCAGTCAGTCAAAGTTTATAAAAGAGACGTTTTTGCTTTTACAGTGCCTTCAGAAAGTATTCACACACCTTTACTTTTACCACATTTTGTTGTGTTACAACCTGAATTTAAAATGGCCTACACACAATACCCCATAATATCAAAGTGGAATTATGTTTTTAGAAAATTTAACAAATTAATAACACATGAAAAGCTGAAATGTCTTGAGTCAATAAGTATTCAACCCCTTTGTTATGGCAAGCCTAAATAATTTCAGGAGTAAAAATGTGCTTAACAAGTCACATAATAAGTTGTACGGACTCACTTTGTGTGCAATAATAGTGTTTAACATGATTTTTGAATGACTACCTCATCTCTGTACCCCACACATACAATTATCTGTAAGGTCCCTCAGTCAAGCAGTGAATGTCAAACACAGATTCCACCACCAAGACCAAGGAGGTTTTCCAATGCCTCGCAAAGAAGGGCACCTATTGAAAAAAGCAAACACTGAGTATCCCTTTGAGCATGATGAAGTTATTAATTACACTTTGGATGGTGTATCAATACACCCAGTCACTACAAAGATACAGCCGTCCTTCCTAACTCAGGTACTGGAGAGGAAGGAAACCGCTCAGGGATTTCACCAATGGTGACTTTAAAACAGTTACAGACTTTAATGACTGTGACAGGAGAAAACTGAGGATGGATCAACAACACTGTAGTTACTCCACAATACTAACCTAAATGACAGAGGGAAAAGAAGAAAGCCTCTACAGAATAAAAAATATTCCAAAACATGCATCCTGTTTGCAATAAGGCACTAAAGTAAAACTTCAAAGAATGTGGCAAAGAAATTAACTTCATGTCCTTCATACAAAGCGTTATGTTTGGGGCAAATCCAACACAACGCATCACTGAGTACCACTCTTCATATTTTCAACATGCCATCATGTTATGGGTATGCTTGTCATCAACAAGGACTAAGGAGTTTTTTTAGGATATAAAGAAACGGAATAGAGCTAAGCACAGGCAAAATCCTATAGGAAAACCTGGTTCAGTCTGCTTTCCGACAGACACTGGGAGATAAATTCACCTTTCAGCAGGACATTGACTTAAAACACAAGGCCAAATATACACTGGAGTTGCTTTCCAAGACGACATTGAATGTTTTGAGTGGCCTAGTTACCGTTTTGACCTAAATTGGCTTGAAATCTATGGCAAGATTTGAAAATGGCTGTCTAGCAATGATCAAAAACCAACTTGGCAGACCTTGAAGTATTTAAAAAAGAATAATGTGAAAATATTGCACAATACAGCTGTGCAAAGCTCTTAGAGACGTACCCAGAAATACTCACAGCTGTAATCACTGCCAAAGGTGATTCTAACATTGACTCAGGGGTGTGAATACGTATGTAAACAAGATATTTCTGTATTTCATTTTCGATACATTTGCAAACATTTTTAAAAACATGTTTTCACTTTGTCATTATGGGGTATTGTGAGTAAATAGGTGAGAAGAAAACATAATTTAATCCATTTTGAATTCAGGCTGTAACACAATGGAATAAGTCAAGGGGCATGAATACTTTCTGAAGGCACTGTTGTGGATATGCATTTTTGGATGCCCAAACACCTGAGTGCGAAGGCAATCGGTCTCAGCTCTGAATAGCCATAGGCCTACACTACGTCTATTGTTGATGGACAGAGGGCTTTAGGAAACAAGTACAGGAATGATTTCCAATAGGGATCCACACAGCCAACACATTCCACCTGCCTCTTGAGGCTTGGAGTGTCAATAACAGGACTGCAAATAGCACCTGCAATGTTTGCAGTCATTCCACTGCTGTTTTTGACAAAATGTCTACATCTCATGAACTACATAAAAGATCTTACAACAGAAACAATTGGGTTACTGTAGTCCATATGAAAAGGAATTGTCACGATCGCCTATGAAGTATGACCAAAGCGCAGCGTTGGGAGTGAACATGATGATTTTAATATTGAAACACACGACAAAACAAACACGATCCGTGAAGTCCTCAGTGACAACTACTGAACAATGAACAAAAACCCACAACCCCCAACGGAAAACAAACAGATTAAATATGGCTCCCAATCAGAGATAACGAGCTGACAGCTGACACTCGTTACCTCCGATTGGGAGTCACTTGACCAAACACATAGAAATACACCCAAAAGAATGAACAACCCTGGCTCAATATTCAGAGTCCCGGAGCCAGGGCGTTACAGGAATCCCAATAACTCCTCTTACAATATTTAATAAGAAAAGTTGAGTTTTTCATGCTTGTTCTGCTGTATGTTTGTTTAATCTGTCTCAGGAGCAACAGTAACACCACTTAACAGAGCCCTGCTTAACATTATTTCCAACGCTTAACATTTCTGTCTCTAACTGGCAAAGCATGGTTCGGTTGTAATTTAAATAGTAATAAGCAAAGTAGCATAGCCATGATGTCAGAACAGTCTCATATTGTCTCTTCTGTCTCTGTTGGTTGGCTCCTGACATTGTGTTAAATTACAATCATAAGCTAAATTATGCTTGAATGCCTCAACCAGAAGACAAATGGCCATAGCACATGGTTCAGAAGTCACCTCCAGTGTTCAGACACATCATTAGGGGCTATATGAATAATTAATTAAATCTATTTTATGACCTGATTTGTGTGTTGCCATGACCTTGACCCAGCCAAACACGTCCGGAGAAATATATGACTATTTCTGTGTGATTTAGGAAATATGATATAATACTAATGCTGAACATATAAAAAATATATAAAACATGATTTACCTGAGGCCCCTAGGTGAATATTTACTGTAATAATAATCCATTCTATGATTACAGTGACAACATTTCTTCCATACAATACAGCACCAATGAACAAAGTTGTGTAGACTAAAGTCAAGTCCATTGCTCACTGTATGCAGTTACACTACTGACCCAATATCAAGGTTTCCTCATCAAAATGTTTGTTTGTTTGAGGTTGACTCTGTTAGTTGTTTGGCCTGTACACTTGGACCGAAGACCCATACAGCCATATAGTTGATGGCTCTAAACATGAATAAGTCATATATGGGACCTAGCTATCCATATTTCATCAAACATCCTCATCTATAATGGAGGGGGTGCTCAGCTATGGTGAGGTGTGTTACCTGATGGGGGCTGTCTCGTCACCCTTGTCCAGCCACTCCTGAGGGGGGATGATGTACATGCACCACAGGCCCCAGTTGTAGCCGTGGGCCGCGTTGGCGTACTGTTGCACCTCGAACGTGTTGAACTTGATGTTGTCGATGGCGGGGAGGATGATCCGGGTATGGTCCTCCTTCACTCTGGTCAAGATAGGCTCCGCCCTTTGATATGAGAAGAGACAGACATCAGGGTTGAGCTACTGTACTGTGACACTGTACAACATCCCTTTAAAACACTACAGAAATAAATGTAATACATATGGCCAGCAATAAAAAAGCAGTGTTGGCTCCCTCGATATCTTTATTTCTCATGAACAGGGTTGCCAGGGATTCTCAATAAAAGCCTTTTTCCAAAAGCCTGCCAAAGTCTTCAACAGTGGCTTACTCTAGGGTGTTTTGCTTGACACGTTCTGTGTCAGAGTACATCAAACTGTGTGCAGCAGCCTTGGTGTTGGTGTCCCCTTGTCATTGAAGTGGCTGGCTACAGAGTATGTGTTTGTTCCCTTCATTTCCTACTCCCTTGCCCTATGGCATGCATGCTGATACCCTTGGGTAGATGGTAGGGGAATAAAGGTCGCTGTCAATTAATTTGCCATGCTGTTAGCCCTGGCTATACATGTTACTTTGATCATCTGTCTAATGTTAGGAGGTCTGCTTCAGTACAGCTTAAGAGCAACTACCCATACCTAGAAGCTGCATTTCTCTTGATTTTCAATCTGACAGGCTGCAATTATGATCCATAATTACCGTAACTCTTAAGAATATCCTCTCCCTCTTCTCTCTCCATTCTCAGCCTCTATCGCTCTCACCATATTTTCTCTCTCAATCCCATTCTCTCTCTATTTCTTTAAAACCAAGCCCATTTATCTTCCAAAAGCAGAAGTATTCCTTATCGCATCAAGGTAGTGGAAAGAGTGCAGGGGAGTGGATCCAAATGGAGCTATAAGTGGGTTTGCAGTAAAAATGACTGACAGAAGCACTACTAAGTAAAAGCAATCATTTAATAAGAGCAGAGGGATTGGTAAAAGCTTCCCATCTCAAAGATTGGCATATGAGAGACATGGGCCTCTACTTACTTTAAGGTATAATGGAAAGGATAAAAGTCTGCGTGGGAGAGGGGTTGACCTCCCCATCTGCTGTTGGAAAGTTGGTTTGTATCCAGGTAAAGAAAGGTGTTGATGAGCCAAATTGTCTGACAAACATGATTTACCGTTTGTGTTTTGAACAGTCAAACTTGAATGATGAAGTAATAAAATGTAATAACTGAAGGGTGATAACAAATATTGCAATGCTAACTTATTGTCACTGAACACTTGAATTGTAAATGACTGCATTTAGATTCATTAAAAACTAGGATGTTTATATAGCCCTAATCCCCCAGTTATTTCTGAGATATCTATTGACAATTATATGTTATTTCTCAGCCAGCAAATACATCTTATATGGAGTTAATTCTACTTAGAATGAGTAGGCCTTCTGTAAGCTTCATATTGCCATGTGCCTAACATGGATAGACAATGATGAATACAGTAGCTGTACCACATGCTGAGATCTTGCTTTTGGTGGATCCTGTATGAATTCTCTAACCTTGAGAACCCAGAACCCCACTCTTCTCCAGTATACTCCACCAGTCATTCATCTTCACCTGTCCTTGAGAGTCTACAGTACAGTAGCAGCCCAGAGCTAGCTAGCAGCATGCGCAACACTAGCTACCTCACTAGGCACCTGTGGTACCCCAGAAACAATGAGGGATCAGGTTTGACTGATGAGGTTTTTCATTTCCCCCCTCTTCTCCTCCTATCATTTCATATCACCATCTCCGTGACAGTTATTCACCCACATCTGTCCAGATTCAATTTGGTTTCATATTCAAATAAATTTTTTTCCCTCAGTGATGACTCATGTAATCTTGTGAATACATTGTGTCAATAGGTCTCGTTGTTTTTCTAGAGCTTCTCTCATTTTATTGCTACCTGGTCTGGTCTCAAGCCTTTTTCAACATATACATGTACAGACGTTTTGGGCAAACAGATTATTGTGTGAGTTGTTTACTTGGCCATTGTTTGATTAATTTAATGATGTCTACAAGTAACAAAATAAACAGCCCTGCGTGTTTTTAACCCACTCAAAACCAATGGAAGATGTCTAATATTACGATCAACATTGATTTTCCCGACCTTAGCAAACACGCATGCCTGGGGTCGTGGAGCATCATATGGCAGGATATAAATTCCCTGATCTCAATCTGTGTGTACTTAAGTCGACATGCCATCTTCTGAGGATGGCTCCTCTCCCTATCTGTCCTACCTTTGTCCTCTGCACAGAGCCCAGAACGCAGGCCTCTGAGATTACAACTCTATTCTTCCAGATTAATGGAATTCCTGTGTGACACATCTTGAATTGGGAAAGTTTCTGAAACACGGATTTATCAGATAATGGGATCTAGCTTCATTCACAACCATGCAGCCACAGAACTGCAGGCCCTGAGTGAGGATCTGTTTCATTCGTTTGCAGGTTACAGTTTTTCTCAATTGCTAAAACACTAAACCCTATTGTCTGAACCAAATGCTCAGTTGCCTGAACCCACTGATTGAATCAATCACTCTTTTGGCAAAACCATAAGCACTTTTCACCTGTTTAGACATAACTTGCCAACACATTTTCATTGTGATGCACCCGTGCTGCATAATGGTGAGCACAGGTGACAAAAGTCAAACACAATTAGAGCACAGGTGTCACCACTTGAACACAACAACTCAAAATTGATCACACTTGTGGCTAATGATGTGAGGGAACATATACAGTAAGCCAGTTCAGAGAGCACTGGTTTGTGAGGCCCTACAATGGATAGAAATCTGAGAGGAAGAGTTCGTGTGAGAGGAGGTCGAGGTGGTCGAGGTGGTCAGCGAAGACAAAGAACAGTAATATCTGATGAAATCAGAGCTACTGTGATTGACCATGTTCTTGTCCATGGTATGAGCATGAGGGAGGCTGGACAAAGGGTACAACCAAACATCAGTAGATTCACTGTGTCCACCATAATCCGAAGATTTAGAGAAGAGAACAGGTAATTACCTTTTTTTGACATTATAGTACAGTATGTAAATGTTGACAGCAATTACTGTATGACATACTATATACTGTACCACAGTATACTGTAAGTAAATATATGTTTCAGTACATCACTGTACCAATGTACTGTAGTATTGTAATGGAGGGTTGGTCTAACTGTTTGTAGGCCTAGTATTCCATGTATATTTTTTGTAACTCCATGTTCTCTTTTTGTAGAATTTAAAGACTGCCACATGGGGGTGGGAGGACAGGTATGTTCTCCCCACACCAAGGGACCCTAATTGTTGATATGGTCCGTGAGAACAATGCCATTAAACTGAGCGAAATTCAACAGAAGATCATTGAGGACCATTTAAATTTTGAGGGTATCAACAGTGTCAGCCTCTCTACTGTTGATCGTGTCCTCAAGCGCAACAGACTGCGCATGAAACAGCTATACAGAGTGCCCTTTGATCGCAACTCAGACAGAGTCAAAGAGCAAAGATTCCAGTATGTACAGGTTGGCATATATCCAGACTCATTCAATGTTGATTACTCTAAGTAGTGATTTACTGTAGTGGCCTAAATCACTTTTTCCGTATCACTTACAAAACTATATCTATTTCTACAGAGGGTTTTTCAACTGGATGCAATGGAAAGACCCCATCAATACATCTACATGGATGAAGCTGGGTTTAATCTCACCAAAAGGAGAAGGAGAGGCCGTAATGTGATTGGCCATCGGGCCATTGTTGGTGTTCCTGGGCAGCGTGGTGGCAATGTCACATTATGTGCTGCCATCAGCAATCATGGGGTTGTCCACCATCATGCCAACCTGGGGCCCTACAACACTCACCAGCTCCTCATTTTCCTCAATCACATGCGAGATGCTTTGTTAGGGCAGCAGGATGAGCATCCCATCTATGTTGTTGTTTGGGACAATGTGAGTTTTCACAGAGCCCTCCAGGTTAGAGAGTGGTACAATATGAACCAAGGTTTTATCAATCTTTGCCTTCCACCGTACTCCCCTTTCCTAAACCCCATTGAGGAATTATTCTCCTCATGGCGGTGGAAGGTATATGAACGCCAACCTTACACCAGAGTAAATCTCCTGCAAGCCATGGGACTTGCCTGTGGTGACATAGGTGTGGAGGCATGCCAAGCCTGGATACGGCATGCCAGGGTTTTTTTCCCCCGTTGCCTGGCCAGACAAAATGTGGCCTGTGATGTGGATGAAGTCCTGTGCCCTGACCCAGTACGGAGACATGATGCTGTGGCTGAGTAATGCACTTATTTGTATATTTTTGTACTTTATTTTTACATGGGCTTACTGTACACAAGTGGCAAACGCATAAGATTTCTGTTTGTTTTTACAAGTGCTACATGTAAATGCACAAGATTTCTGTTTTGTCTTTTTTTTTTTTTGCAACATGCATTTAGCCTACAGTGAACAATAAACATTTATTTATCCAGCTTCGTGTCCTGAGCATTGTGTTTTCTATTTTTCTACGTAGTGTTTAGTGACTGTTCAGTAGTGTTTTTAATTTTGATTGACTCGGGGCACGATTTGACAACATAGTTCAATTTTGAGCACAGATTGAACTGTTTTGAGGTGAAAGTTTGGTTTTGCAAGAAGAGTCTGAGGTTTTGTGAATGTAGCTTGAAAATTGGGTTTTGTGTTCACAGTTAAGAGAAAAGGAGAGCAGCTTTCAAGAAATGTGTCTTAGCAATCGAGAAAAACTGTAATGCACCAGAACATGTGAGTTGCCCATGCAGAAAGTTGAGGGGATTTCATTGTGACATACTGTAGCTTCCATTTATGAGCGCATTTTATGTGTGTGTGTGTGCATGCACATTTGTTTGTGTGTGTGCGTGAGCGTGTGAGTGAATAAGTGAGTGAGTGAGAGAGAGAGAGAGAGAGAGAGAGAGAGAGAGAGAGAGAGAGAGAGAGAGAGAGAGAGAGAGAGAGACACACACATGTTGTAGCACATTAAGACTGCACACTGTACATAGATCTTGGACTATCCAGTCACACAGTTGTCTCCATGGCTGTTTTGGATAGATAATGCATGAATCTGTAGCAAAAATATTCATATTAGGCAACACTACTCCTGTAAAAATGACTGTTCTGAATGAAAGGTACAGATGTAGGATATTAAATTGTTCACCCTGTTGCAGGATAACCTTCCTGCAATGCAGGAAATTAAAAACCTTTAGTGAATTTGAGGGTTAAACAGGCTTTTGAAGTTTGTAATTTACACTTTGAAATTTCAGCCTAGATTTCCCGTTACAAAAAATTTATCAACCCCAATAAAAATGTTTTCCTGCTCTAGCAAACAGGCTCAAATTAAGATCCTACATCTGTAGGGATCATTATTCACACTGAATTTAAAGTTACAGTGTCAGGTCCACTGAATAAGGTTTTGGCAATATCATGATAGTGGAAGGTTAAGAGCTTGCAATACTATCTAAATTTAGCTTTTATGTCTTGATATTACTTTTATAATTTTCAGTTGACGTGGTAGGTATATATGCTTAGGGATAAAAGCTGATAGTACTGTAGTATTAGCAGCATAAATCTCTGTCTATTCTGCATTTTTGGATGCCTGCCTAGTGTGTGGGTTGTGAAGCACTCACTGTGTAAGCGTTACACCATCTATCTCCATTCAAGATGGATAAACACTAAACCAAGACCAGTCAGTCAGAGCAAGAGGAAAGGTAAGGCATGTTTCACTTTAGCTGTGAAAAGGCCACAGGGTTTCTAAAGCTCAGTACTGTTGAATGAAAAATAATACTTGTAGTACACTTGCACAGCATAGCAAGTAGACTGAGCTCATTATGTCCACTAAAAGTGATACATTTTCAAGCTTTGAGAAGAGATCACAAGTGTCAAAATATGTCTGATTTTTAAACTGTTTCGCACAATAAAATTGTTTACTGCTCAGTATAAGGTCTATGGGATGTTATCTACCCTTTTTTAATTTTTTTGTAAATCAAGTGTATAGTTCACAAATGTATCCAAGATAAGCACCTCATTGAATCCTGTTCAAATATATTTCCATTTTCTGAACAATAAATGCAAAGCACACAATCCAAACCAGTTGATAGGTCCTCGGAAGAGGTTGGAACAGTCATATTGCTCCTTTCACTCTTATTTTTCGTATTTTCCATTCTCTGACCTCAATCTGAATCCTGGGAAACGGTGGGATGACAAGGTGTAGCAGCATCACAGCACCATCAAAGCGTGGGGTTGTGACCTGTGCATTTCATTACAGCCATGCAGCCTACATCCAACACCCACAGCCTTTTATCTCCCCCACACACTCAGCAGGCACACACACACACGCATGGACTAATCATTAATAACCTGAGATTGCAAAAATATAAATGTATCTGAGGCTGCTCCCCCTGTGTGCTCAGAGTTCAAGAGGCACGGATGCTCATTACAACCCTGTCGTATTTCCACCATATTAATTGTATTTACAGAAAAATGGAGGTTAGCAGAATTAGAATGTTCGCCTCGGAATGGATGACCCTGTTTCTCAGCATTGGATGTATAGTTGTACTGTTATGGCTTTGGAGGGAGGGAAAGGATTGTGTACGTTTAGATGACGCAACAATAATGCAATGCAATGATATAACATCTACCCATCGAGTGAATGTATAACTGAACATAAATATGTTCCATCCATTCCACTGGTGAAAACTATTAAAACGTGAACTATTCATACTTAATAAACCAACATGGGTTCAAGGAAATGTAAAGTGTCAAAGTACATTTATGATGCAATTATATCAAACAATCCTATAATTCCATATGTGTATAATCAATTCTATACTAAGGGTAAACAATATCAACTGGATAGTTTCTTGGCTTCAGAATGCCATCACGTTCACTTGGCTCAACTGGATGCCTGCATGCATTAGTAGTTTTAACAAGGTTATTCACTATGCCTCGTGACAAAAAGCAGGGGAACAATCCATCTCACTTATCACTGAAGTATGTGCCATAATGCATATTCATATGATGATGAATAGAGGGGCTTGTGATTGCAACGAATGGACACATCTAAGGTTGCTGCTAGTATTTGAATAAGGGCTAGCAGCACAATATACCACATACTATAAAGTTGAAGTCGGAAGTTTACATACACCTTAGCCAAATACATTTAAACTCAGTTTTTCACAATTCCTGACATTTAATCCTAGTAAGAATTCCCTGTTTTAGGTCAGTTAGGATCACCACTTTATTTTAAGAATGTGAAATGTCAGAATAATAGTAGAGAGAATGATTTATTTCAGCTTTTATTTATTTCATCACATTCCCAGTGAGTCAGAAGTTTACATACACTCAATTAGTATTTAGTAGCATTGCCTTTAAATTATTTAACTTGGGTGAAACGTTTTGGGTAGCCTTCCACAAGCTTCCCACAATAAGTTGGGTGAATTTTGGCCCATTCCTCCTGACAGAGCTGGTGTAACTGAGTCAGGTTTGTAGGCCTCCTTGCTCGCACACGCTTTTTCAGTTCTGCCAACAAATTGTCTATAGGATTGAGGTCAGGGCTTTGTGATGGCCACTCCAATACCTTGACTTTGTTGTCCTTAAGCCATTTTGCCACAACTTTGGAAGTATGCTTGGGGTCATTGTCCATTTGGAAGACCCATTTGCGACCAAGCTTTAACTTCCTGACTGATGTCTTGAGATGTTGCTTCAATATATCCACATAATTTTCCTTCCTCATGATGCCATCTATTTTGTGAAGTGCACCAGGCCCTCCTGCAGCAAAGCACCCCCACAGCATGATGCTGCCACCCCCGTGCTTCATGGTTGGGATGGTGTTCTTCAGCTTGCAAGCAACCCCCTTTTTCCTCCAAACATAACGATGGTCATTATGGCCAAACAGTTCTATTTGTGTTTCATCAGACCAGAGGACATTTCTCCAAAAAGTGCAGTTGCAAACCGTAGTCAGGCTTTTTTATGGCGGTTTTGGAGCAGTGGCTTCTTCCTTGCTGAATGGCCTTTCAGGTTATGTCGATATAGGACTCATTTTACTGCGGATATAGATACTTTTGTACCTGTTTCCTCCAGCATCTTCACAAGGTCCTTTGCTGTTGTTCTGGGATTTATTTGCACTTTTCGCACCAAAGTACGTTCATCTCTAGTAGACAGAACGCGTCTCCTTCCTGAGCGGTATGACGGCTGCGTGGTCCTATGGTGTTTATACTTGTGTACTATTGTTTGTACAGATGAACGTGGTACCTTCAGGCATTTGGAAATTGCTCCCAATGATTAACCAGACTTGTGGAGGTCTACCATTTGTTTCTGAGGTCTTGGCTGATTTCTTTTGATTTTCCCATGTTGTCAAGCAAAGAGGCACTGAGTTTGAAAATACATCCACAGGTACACCTCCAATTGACTCAAATGATGTCAATTAGCCTACCAGAAGCTTCTAAAGCCATGACATAATTTCTGGAATTTTCCAAGCTGTTTAAAGGCACAGTCAACCTAGTGTATGTAAACTTCTGACCCACTGGAATTGTGATACAGTGAATTATAAGTGAAATAATCTGTCTGTAAACAATTGTTGGAAAAGTTACTTGTGTCATGCACAAAGTAGATGTCCTAACCGACTTGCCAAAACTATAGTTTGTTAACAAGAAATTTGTGGAGTGGTTTTAATGACTCCAACCTAAGTGTATGTAAACTTCCGACTTCAACTGTACATTCAACATGTGTCATATTTTTTCCTATTCACACTGAAATCTATATACTCAGCTCTGTGCAAACACATAAGCACACTCACAGTTGAAGTGGCAAAAATGTGCTGTATGCAACACAAATCAATTTAAATCAAATTATATTTGTCACATGCTTCGTAAACAACAGGTGTAGACTAACAGTGAAATGCTTACATTATGGGCCCTTCCCAACAATGCAGAGAGAAAGAAAATAGAGAAATAATAGAAAAGTAATGACATGAAATAATAAAAGTAATAATAAATACACAATGAGTAATGATAACTTGGCTATATACACGGGGTAACAGTACCGAGTCGATGTGCAGGGGTACGAGATAATTAAGGTAGATATGTACATATAGGTAGGAATAAAGTGACTAGGCAACATGATAGATAATAAACAGTAGTTAGTGCAAAAGGTCAATGCAGATAGTCTGGGTAGCTATTTGGTTAACTATTTAACTAACTATTTAGCAGTCTTATGGCTTAGGGGTAGAAGCTGTTTAGGGTCCTGTTGGTTCCAGACTTGCATCGGTACCGCTTGCCGTGCGGTAGCAGAGAGAACAGTTTATGCCTTGGGTGGCTGAAGTCTTTGACAATTTTTAAGGTATAGAGGTCATGGATGGCAGGGTGCTCAGCCCCAGTGATGTACTGGCCCGTACGCCCTACCCTCTGTAGCGCCTTGTTTCCTAGAGAGATGTAGTGCCTGATGTTTTTAATCTCATCTATCGCATTCTTTTTTTTTGACATAGTATAGCTTCTTTGAGAGAATAAGTCGGATCCAAGGGCACAGTTGTATGTTTCATAAGCTGATGTCAAATATAATGTATTCTCATGTAAAACAAATGAACGGCTGCTGTACCGAACAAAGAGGCCACGCTAGAAAAAAAAGTGAAACGTGAAGTGTGTGTGTGAGTCACGAAGGCAGCAGGTGAACTAAATCAAAGGAAACTCCTACTGATCCCTGCATGTAAAACAAGAGAGCGAAAATCAGAAACAATGAGGGTGGTTCCCATGGAGGTGAAAGGGTGGTGAGGGGACGGAAAAGCACATCCATTTTTTAACAGGAGCAGATGGGGAAACAGATGAGGGAACCACGAGGGAATCAATTATCATCACCCACTCCAACTCCTGATGAAACCAACCAACCAACTCCCCCATGTAGCTGGCTGGCTGGCAGAGACAGCTTGGTTTGGAGTGGCCATTAAGTTCCCACTAAAAGCCCTCCTGGGCCAGGGTCAAGGTACGTGAGATCCACCTCCGCCCAGAAGTCGAAAGGTCAGCAGTGATGAATGTATAGCGGATCATATCACAGTAGATGGACTGTCTGATTATCTGTGCTCATATTTGTACATTACCTTGTATTCGTTTTGTCAGAACTAGTCTAGACTCACAGAGGGCCTTGAGCCTTCTTAACTTTAATGCTGTGTGTTGATTTATTATAGTCAAATGTGTGTAGGAATCACATGGTCGTTTATTCATAACTAGGGAGGAAGGGGACAAGGAGTTTTTCCTGACCATGTGACCTTACTTGTGACTTTACTCCAGGCCCTAGAATTTCCTGGTCCAGGGAAACTCTAGGCCCTATTCATAACACATGATAGTATTCAATACTCTTGAACAAGATATTTAACCACACTTTTATAGAAGTGATAAGTAAATATATTCAGCAAATATTTGTCATCTTCTCTTCCTGTTCTGTCTGATGTTGGAGTTATGAAGCAATGGCTGTATCTTGTTAGGTGAAGTTACTGGGCTACAGCCAGGGAGGCAGAGAAACAATTTATTACCAAAACCTTCGGTTCCAGCACTCACCCAGCTTCCCCCAGCTTCCCCAGGAACACACCACACACACTCCATCTTAAAAAGCCTGACAAGATGACAGACTCAAATTAGGTGCCAATTACAAGGCACTTGAGTGATGTGTTTGGTGGTAAGCATGGGTGTCAGCCAGACATTGGGTTGAGACCCCCTTAAGTAATTTCCATGATGCTTATAAGACTAAAGTCTAAGGCCTGAGGAGGGTGGGAACAGTGAGGCAAACACAACATTTGAGCTGTTCTCTATTATTTTATCCTCCCACCACCGTTAAAACGTGCCGTTGGCTTATGTCAGCGACTTACAGGACAGTACAGTACAGTACCGTAACATCATTGAAATCCAAACAGTGTATTTTCTATTGGCCATTAGTCACAGTTCAGGAGTGATGAGGGAAAGCTTATTAACTGCTCTAACTCTTTCAAAATGGAGGTCATATTCCCTGAATGTGCTGCCTCAGTAAGAATTCCTTGTAGCGTAGGCACTGTTTAGCTGACGCTTAATCAAAATGCTTAAGGAGCGACCCGCATATTTCATCGATGATTATGTAGGACTACAACCGTTGCACTCCAACATGGACCCCAAGAGGGAAATAGAGAATGAAGAGAGTGTATGAAGATGAAGCACAGTTCTTACCAGGCAGTGTTGAACTCTACATGGGCATCAAAGAAGCCTACGACCGGGGCGGTTGCAGCATTCCAGCCGTGTATCCTGGCTCGGATCAGGCCCTCCCTCTTACTGTTGCGGACGATCTTTACCAGGCCTGGGTAACGCTTGTTCACATACTGGTCTAGGTTGAACTTCAGCTCCACTGGAGAGACAAGAAAAAGAGAATCAGTTATATTGGAAAACAGAAACACTGAAAGTTATGACTTCACCGCAAATGCAGAAAGTGTTGTTTGAATCTGGTATACAACAATCAATTAGCATTATTTGTCTGAAAAAAAAAATGGGGTTATGAATTGCCCCAAAAAGAACACAACAGAGCTCAGCATCATGAGTTACGTAGAAGAAGTAAAACTAGAGCGACCCAGCACAACACAGATGACCTTATTCTTTCTGTACTGTAAAAACGTTATCTCCCTCTCCCTTGACTCTACTCCAAGGGATGAGCCTGGCTTTCTTTCCATGTCACTGTCTTACCTGGAAATAAAATCAGTGAGGTAAACAAGCAGTTCCATAAATGGCCCGTCTGACTGACTGAGCCCATGTAATGTTTTTGGAGGAGCTGACGCCTGGAGCTGACGCCTGGAGCTGACACCTGGAGCTGAAGCACGGAGCTGGCACCTGCTCAGCACATAAATCAACCTCTGAAAGAACACCGGATCTAATCTGTAGGTCTCAGTCAGATAGAGATGGTGCTGTCATTGGAGGTTTGTTCAGTACTTTTTGTCAGAATGAGTAAAGCTGGTCTGCCTATAAGATTTGAGGCATTAAACATTAAAGCGGCAATCAGCAGTGAAAACAATAACAAAGCTCCGCACCCCTGGTTCAGTAAAAAGCGGCGGGATGGGGCTGGAGAAATGTAACCACTCTCAAATTCATAGACAGAGCTATGGATGTAAGGATTGACCATCCATGATATAAAAAGTATTGTTTTAACCATGTTTTGAGGTAACATAGTGTTTGTTTACATTTTCTTTGTTTAAAAACATTGGAGTAAAACAAGCTTATATTTTGGGTTCTGATGGGGCACAACAGTTGAACTAAGCTCATGTGGCATTTATAGTATAAGTTATATTCTTCAAGAATCAATGGGTACATATCATTAATCTATTAGTCCAAAAATGTCTGTAGCAACCGCTGATTGCGCCTTTAAGCATCCTTTGACTACAATATGACCCTACAGACAACCAATGAGTGCGGCCAAACGTTTTTCTCTGAACATGTGATCTGACCAGGAAAAACTCTGGGCCGTAGCGATAGACTACAGTGACCTGACCTCTACACCCTAGTTTAACTCCAGGCTCTCTGGGAGTTTTTCCTGGGCTTTTTTTCTGTTTGTCTATGTTTAAGTTTACTAGAATGGTTTGTGAGCTGTGTGCAAACTGTGGCTACATTGCTGCAGCTAAAAGATGATGAAACCCAACAAAGCGCAATAATTGCATAGCTGTTCTGTTGGGGAGAGAAACATTATAGGATCCCCTCTGATGCTCAGCAAACAAATAGAAAGTTGGAATGCATCCGCAGCACTGGAGAATTATGGACCATTGACTATGTTTTAAAGGGATCGACAGTGCAACACAGCAAAGAATAAATAACTATCCATCATACTGTGAATATGGAATAAACACATATTTCACCGTATAGGGAGCCATAGGATTTCAGGGTGAAAATGGTACGATTGTGGGAGGACTTTTGCTGTGTCTGATAGATTTTTCTCACATGCATTGGTTTTATTTGATCAGTCTACAGGCTTACACATTTTAATCTGCATATATCATGTGGTTTAGTTTGATGTATGACTTCTATACTATGCCTATTGCCTAATGATCCCTGTGTGGTCACCAGAGATCGAAGGCCAGTGTGTAGCCATGTTGATTAAGGCCAATTGGCAGTGGGTTACGTCATATATGACATAACTTATATAGCCTATACCACTGACAGAGAGAGATAGATGAGAGATTGGTCATATTTTTTTTCTTGATGATCAACTGCAATCCACTTGTATTTGGATTCAGCTCTCATGTCATGTTATGAGCTGTACTCAACTTTGCTTCAGTTCAACAGATCCCAGCTAGCACATAACGTTCTGAGAACCATATGTTTAGTAGAGCTTGGTGAGAGTGTTGTTGTCCTATGGTTATTTTGCATACAACCTTCCCACAACATTCTGGGAATGGTGCAGGATAACCAGCTAGCACATAACGCACTGAGAACCATATGTTTCTTAGGTGGGAATTTCACAACTTCAGCATAACGGTTCCGACAGGTTTCTTCATGGTTCAATTTAAAGTAATCTTCTCAAATTGTTCTGAGAACGTTAAGAAACAACGTTCTTCTGTGGGAATTACAGTACTTTAGCATAACGTTTTCTGCAGGTTTCCTCATGGTTCTATTTAAATTAATGTTCTCAAAACGTAAAAAAAACGTTCAAGAAAAACCACAAGAAAACATTAGCAACGTTCTAAGAACTTTCTAAGAATGTTATTTAAAAACATACACATTCTGTTCTCAGTGTCAACCAAACTCTCTCCATCTTCTATCTTGTGAAGTGTGTTCAGGTGTGTTGGCCGCGCCCACTAATTGGCCACGCCTAATATGAATGAGTGCTTGTTTCCTTTGAAATGGAGTCTGTTTGAATAGACTAAAATCGAAAGTTTTGTAGGAGTTAAAAATACATGTCATGCTAGCTCCATCCTGGTGGCACAGTGGACTAATTCCTTGGATAGAGAACAGAAGATCATAGGTTCAAATCTCACCAAGAAATGTTGCATTAATGCCTAAACAAATTAATTTCCATGTGTCCTATCTGTGCTTGGAGTTCAAAACAGTTAACCTTAGCTAACAGTGTTATTAAAAGTCTTATTCAAACATGTTCTCAGAATGTTAATTAATTATCTTCAACTAACCTATATCTTCCGTTCTCAAAACATAAATAACATCTCCCAGGAAAACTTTCAAGGAACCATAGTAAAAAGTTCTCAGAGCCCCCTGCAACCTAAAAATAAACATTCCCAGAACAGGTGAAATTTGCTCTTCCGTTCTCAGAATGTTAAAAAAAACTTTCAGTTTTACCAGTCAGGAAACTTGCAGCTTCGTTCCCAGAAACAATGGGAAACCAAAAACGGACGTTCCCACACCTTCCAAGGAACCAAATGTGCTAGCTGGGATGCTATTTTCATTATATGAACCATTAAGTTATTAATTTACTTGCCATATTTGGAGTTGAAATTCCAACAGGCCTATTAAACATTGTACTTCTGATAATATGTAAGCTGCAACAATGAATGAGTGTTTGGGACTGTTACTGTATGATATACACTGTTAGCTAAACTTCATCAAGTAGAACAAGCATTTAGTTTCCCTGCCCGCCCGGCGCCCACTAAGGCAAATGAGCAACCCTGAATGAAAATAAACCTTTCAGCAACCAATAAATGTCACTCTCTGTCCCAGCTAAAGGATATGTGTCACAAAGACAAGGCAAACATCCCACTGGGCACAGACAATTCAACGTCTATTCCGCGTTGGTTCAATGTAATTTCATTAAAATGACGTGGAAACAACGTTGATTCAACCAGTTTGTGCCCAGTGGGATGTTCCCTGTGTGTGATTCATTGTGCACCCAGCGAGCCTCTGTGCCTTACCTCTAGTCATTTCTCAGAGCCGCGGTCAAATGAGAGGAGACAGGCCTAGCCAGCAAGAAAAGGTCAAGTAGCCAAGCCTGCATGTTTATAGTCTAATGTCACTGGAGAGAACAGCTTAAACATCTGCACAAATTACCATCACCAATCACAACCAGTAAATAATGGCGTAGACGGATAGGGGGGAGTACGTGGTTTGGTATTTTACCCCGGCTGCCATTTGTGCCTACCTTGTTTGGTTTAAATTGATGCCTATTTAAGAGCCTCTACGGGGAGGCCAATGTTGACTCTTACTTGGTCCTCTTTCAGTATGTTATTTATGTGCCTCCACTCTGCGCCAGCCGGGGGGACACTGGGACTAAAACCCAGCTCCATGCCAAGTGATGGAAGGCCAAGTGTCGATTGGAATCTAGTTCATTGTCCCTCTCCTCTGAAACAGGCAGGCTTCTGGGAGTCATGGCTGAGCGGGACCAGCTGCCACAGGCCATGCAGGTGTGTGGAAGCAACCAAAGGCCTATGCAGACCAAATCACCGTGAAGACTGTGCACTGCACATCAGTTCACCAGAGGATAGAGGCCTCTCTTTTTTTCTGGTTATTTTTAAACTCACTAACAGTGTTCAAGAGCACACCCTCAAGGGTTCTCCATTCCTCTCTACTTTTCCCTCGTTCATTCTCTTCTCTGAACACACGCACAAACAACACACACACACAGAGAGAGAGAGAGAGAGAGAGAGAGAGAGAGAGAGAGAGAGAGAGAGAGAGAGAGAGAGAGAGAGAGAGAGAGAGAGAGAGAGAGAGAGAGAGAGAGAGAGAGAGAGAGAGAGAGAGAGAGAGAGAGAGAGAGAGAGAATCACACTTAAGTTAGCAAGTTTTGTGTAACTTGACTTATTAGATCATGGCTGTTTATTTGTTTTATAAGGGAATTGACTCCTCTGGCACTTTTCCCACACACAAACAGATGCAATCCTTTGTTTGTGACTCCCCCCGCCACTTTTAAAGAGACAAAAATGAATTGGAGAAGTAATGTTTGTGGAGCAATGAGCCACAACAAAATGCAGTAATGCAGTAATACAGGGATTGTGGTTATTCGAATGAGATATGGGAAACAAAACACTAGGTCAGGTAACAGTAGCAGCACTGTGACAAATGCTGATGTAAAAAGGGCTTTTGATTGATAACTTGATTGAGTACAGTCAAAAGGAATGAACAGTTAGATGGTTATACTAAACCAGCATCTAAACTAGAAGTCTTACCACTGTCGCTGTTGTCGTCCACCAGGATGATCTCCTTGAGAAGGTGTGCAGGGGTATGGTTGACCACGCTGTGGACGGACCGCAAGATGACCGACAAGGCCTCGTTCACAAAGATGAAAACCACTGAGATCTGAGGGAGGTCCTCTGGGTAGGTCAACTGCTTGCACCTGTTAGGAAACAAATCATACGGTTTTATAATTATGGAACACAATTCAGGATTTGGCCAGTGAACCGGTAAAAGTGAGCTGCCCTTTTTCATTTGAATAAACCAAGTCTTGTTTGAATGTTCTGAACATTCATTGTAGAAGGCAGAATATATTTAAATGCTAAATGTATGAAGACTTGTGTATGTATGCTTAGTGAATGAATAGTGTTTTATATCGATGTCCCCTAAAAGCTTACCACGGTCCCAAAACGTTTTTTGACAAAGCAAAGTAGGGGAAATAGGAACACTCTTTAATGTGAGGGTTGTGGCAAGGGAAAGCTGCAGCCTGGCTGTAAATGAAAGATGCAGCCCCTTCCTGGCTAGCTAGGTCTATTAGCTGGAGGTGAGAGGCAGATGAGGTGTAGAGAACAGGGCTGGGAATGACACCAACACTGATGGGCTAGGGCTTTTCTCTCTCTCTCTCTCTCTCTCTCTCTCTCTCTCTCTCTCTCTCTCTCTCTCTCTCTCTCTCTCTCTCTCTCTCTCTCTCTCTCTCTCTCTCTCTCTCTCTCTCTCTCTCTCTCTCTCTCTCTCTCTCGTCTCCACAGCCAACACTCTCTCCCTCCTTTTCTCTGTGTCTCTCCCTATCCCTCCTCCCTCCCTCTCCCACCACTCTCTCTCGACAACCCAGGATCTCAACTGGAGAAAATGCTCTTGCTGCCACTGATTAGGCCTCTCACACCAACGCATGGTAACTGGAACTGTGGAGCAGTGATTCTCATGATTGCAATCCAATTTCATGTTGTTGTTTTCAATGACCCAGTTAATGGAATGAATAGCACACGCCCACAGTTGTGGTTGCTGCTGTACACAAGCACACAAACAGGCACCATACATTAGGTTTTAGATTTTGTATATATTTTTATGCTGTTCATCATAGTCTGTTTGACTCCTCCCATTGCGTTTCCCTAGGGCTTTCACAGTAGCATAAAGCTTTGCAGGAATCTAAAGGTAAAGCTGGTCATACTGAAACGGATTCCTATGGCAACAACCAGCACACACGAACATCTTGTAAACCATCCCCCACCAGCATCCTAATTATATTTCAACTGCAATTCCTTCTGAATTCAATCTCTTTATGCTTCCCTTGCTTGTTATGCTCAACAGTGCTGTCCCACTGGGCACACTCTGGTCATTTCTATTAAATTACGTTGAGCCAACGTGGAATAGACGTTGAATTGACGTGGGGTGTTATTTAATCTTCTATTTGTCTGGTGTAATCATATTGCACCACAATTAGGTGTTAATGAAGCACTTAGTCACAATAACATGTGTTTATTTTTTCACAATGTTCTCACGTTTGGTTGAAATGAAATGTGTTGGCAAAACGTCATCACAACAAATTCTAAATTTAACTTGACTTGGCTCTAAGTAGATGAGAGCAGAGGGCACAAACAAAATGAGTCATTTAAAGCTGGAATCCTTCATGGTGAAATTGCTACTGTCCGTTTGCGATATTACAACAACAAAGACATTACTGCAAACAAACACAGTTTTTTTGCACGCGTAATAGAACAGCAGCATATGTACTGCAATTATTTTTACCACGATGAGTGAGGATCCCCAGCTCTGCTTCGTCAACAAAACAAAAACAATTACAACGGCCGTGGGGCAGAGAGTGGCACCGTTTTCCCTACTGTTTCCCTACAAAAGTTCAGTATTTCTTCCCATATTCCTAGCACACAATGACAACATCAAGCTTGTGACAAACTTGTTGGATGCATTTGCAGTTTGTTTCGGTTGTGTTTCATATTATTTTGTGCCCAATAGAAATGAATTGTAAATAATGTATCGTGTCACTTTGGAGTCACTAAATACTTATATATTAACGTGGATGCTACCATGATTAAGGATAATCCTGAATGAACTGTGAATAATGATGAGTGAGAAAGATGCTGAGGGTGAAAGATCATACCCCCAAGACATGCTAACCTTTCACCATTACCAATAATAGGGGATGTTAGCATGTCTTGGGGGTATGATCTTTGACCATGTGTAACTTTCTCATTCATCAATCATTTCAGACCCACTGTGTGTGTGTGTGTGTGTGTGTGTGTGTGTGTGTGTGTGTGTGTGTGTGTGTGTGTGTGTGTGTGTGTGTGTGTGTGCACCAGATGGAACCCAGCGTGGCTCTGCGTCCTGTCCTCTCTACCCACCTAAACTTGGGAATTGTGCAGTTAGTTAGTTCTGCACAAACCAATGATGAGGCCTGTGTGTGTGTGCGTGTGTGTTTGGCCTGCACTAACTGTTTCTCACCTCACAGCAATGGGAAATGACAGTAGTGAAATGTACAATAATATGGAGAGGAGAGACTGTAAGGGTGTTATACATGGTATATCCCTCAACGGTTCATTTTAGGACCTGTCCTTTTTAAACTGTACATAAATTATGTTGGTAGAAATGTTTAAAACTCCCCCTGTATGCTGACGACAC
The DNA here is from genome assembly GCF_020615455.1 of Coregonus clupeaformis. Lineage (NCBI taxonomy): Eukaryota > Metazoa > Chordata > Actinopteri > Salmoniformes > Salmonidae > Coregonus > Coregonus clupeaformis. The sequence goes on from NC_059207.1 coordinate 45,677,042, forward strand.
AATTGTTTACTCCTGTGCCTCTAAAATTGAGAAGGCTTTTCAGGATTTGCAACTGGCTTTTGATTCCATTCAGAAACTGTGCTGAATGCCAGAAAGACTCAGTACATTGTTCTGTCTTCAAAGCAGAAAAGTGGAGTCATTTGCAGATTTTATCTTTAAATGGCCAACTGATTGAAAGAGTATCTTCATATAAGTACCTAGGCATCTGGTTAAATGAAAAGCTAAATTTTAAATAGCACATTGAAAACTTGGGTTTAAACTGAAATTAGGTTTATATTTTAGGAACAAATCAGGTTTTTCTATGTCAGTTAGAAAGGAACTTGTGCAAGGGACATTTTTATCTGTGTTGGACTATGGTGACACTAGTACCTTTAGGGTACTGGACACAGTGTATCATGGAGTGCTTAGGTTCATAACTTATGCAATATCACTCATATCTTTGCTCCTCACTAACATCAAAATCATAATCCTACAGCCTCCACTCTCAGGACAAGGACTGAAATGGGGGAACAATCCTTCTCTCCTACAACTCTCCAAGACCGAGCTACAAAATACTTTAAAACTGAAGCTGTACAGTATATTATTTTGTCTAAATGGGTCATACTGTTAATGTATTATTTGCAGTATATTCCCCTATTCAAGTTCAAAGTGAAGTTCTATAAAAAAAAATCAGTTACAATTAAATTCTTTGATTGAAAAACGGAATTGGTTATATATCAGTTTATATACGTATACTATTTATTTATTTTTCAATACAGAATGTTCCATGTTTCCTCTCAATAATAGCAGATAGGACTGTTTTGATTGATAAGCTTTTCAGTGTATTCCTGAAATCCTTCCAAAAGGATTACTTTTCTCTCAACAAGTTTATTTTGTTCTCTTCCACAGCTTTTCTACTGCCTCTTTCAATCAGCCATACAGGCATTATACGTAAACACAAAGCCATATCTGGCAGTGAATACAAGTTAATCTTTGTGCAATGGTTTTCCTTTAGTGGGGGGACAGCCACAATCTGACAACCATGCCAAATCAAATTATGTATGTTTTATTTGGGCTTAGTTTAATTTGTCATGGCTAATGGCTAGCGTATGTGTATGAATATGGTTACCAGAAAAATGTAGGCCAGAAGGGGCCATAGCAAGAAACCAGATCACTTCAGTTGAGTTGTGTCTATGTGCAAATTCAGTGTCGAGGTTGTTAAGTGATATTGTA